>NW_006238927.1:3468023-3506262 GCF_000226075.1 Solanum tuberosum | reverse complement strand
AACTTAGTACTCAAAATTCCATGTTAAAAATTCTATATTAAAAATCTTATATTAAGCTACAACTCTCAACGAGTATTTATAGTTTTCAAAAATATGTGCTGCAGCGGATCATTCGGCATCGTTAGTAGAGATCGCCGATCAAATCGGCGATCCGCCCTTTGGTAGGTTTCATCTCCGTCTTTCTTTATCCTTCAGCATTGTCGTGTTTTAGATCATTGGGCGACATAGTACTACTTCGCGGAACTGCTCGACGACACGCCGACTGCTCCTTTTTCACCGCCGATTTGATCCTTTCTTTCAGGGCTCAGCACACTGGAACAAAAGGCAAGGATAAGACGTTTTGAGGACTCACCAAATGGGTTCGGCGATTCTCAGATCTTCATTTCTTCGTTCTTTCAGCTGCCTTTGTTCCTTTTTGCTAAGTAGTATCCATGCTTTCCCTCCAACTCCAAATACCTAAAACTTAAGAGTTTTCATCAGATATTAAGACAAAATATGCATTTGAGGACACTAATTCTATCAAAATATAGCCCTAAATGAGTCCAATCTGTGGACTCATCAATCAACTTATTAAGATGGATGCTAATCACATGAGATTGGATGAAGGAAATCACACAATTCACCATGAAAAGAAAAGAGAGTTGGAAGCTGCAAATGAGGGATAACAAAAAAAATGTTGGAAGCTGCTAATCAAGAGAAGAAACAAAAGCAGCGGAACAAAGAAAAGTAGATTGAATACAGTCTTTATGTTAATATGTTTGATGCCTAGTATAAGAAATTTACTATTTGTTATTTATTCATCAGAATGTGGAACTTTCTTTGCAATATATACCCTCAAATCCTCAAACTTGCTTTCTTCTTTCCGTTACTAAATTTTTATCCTTTATAATTCATATGTTTCCAATTTTCATCAACTCGGTATAATTATAGACTTTACATTTAGTTATTATCGTGAGCTTTTGGGATAGTAAATATGAAATCAAATTTGTCATTCTTCTTCTTCTGCTTGTATATTTTGATGTCATGTGTCTTTTAATATTTTGAACTTCCTTTAAGTAATTTTTTTAAATTCTTTTCGGGTATTATTTGCCCTTAAATTGCAAAAGGTTTGTTTAAAAGATACAAATGTGACCGGACATTTTTGTCAACATAATACTTTGATGAATTGAGTAATAATATTCTCTTTTCTTTTTTTGAGTAAAGAATGATAATATTAATCTATAAGAAAATTCAACAATCTTGTTGAAAACTTGCAAACCATAAATATACAAAATAGAAGTTTGTATCATAGATGACTTGGTCAATAATGAGTTTAATATCTAGGCTTTTAATTTTATTATGTGGAAAAGTATTAATTATAGATCAACTTTTTTATTATTAAAACTTACGTTTAGTAATTAAAATATATTAATTCCTCTCATATAATAGAAGATTTCTTTTTCATGAAACATTTAAAATATCAAACCTGACACAAGATTTTCATGCTATATTTTGTGAAGAGATATATTCTTATGTCAAACTTGCATACAAAAGGACTTAGCTTTGAACTTAGCGATTAATTTATGTACGCTCCACTATGATATATTTACTTATATAAATTAATTTTTTTAATGTCAATTAGAGGACAAACGTGCAACGCACGTTTCCAGGACTAGTTATTTTATTGGTGGGAAGTTAGGGACAATTTGGACCAAGAGGTTTCAATAAGGTCGATAATAAATGGTTTAGGCTCAAATGGTGACAAGATGGTTGCACACCCTCACAAGGTAGTCACAAAGGTATGAGTGACTGTCTTCCCTCTCAAAATTTGTGCCCTAGATAATTTCTTGCATTCACCAAAGATATACCATTAGACTAACACGACAGATTCTAGGACTCGACAAACATGCTTTCAAGTAGGAGCTAACCACACATGGCACTTCAAACACGGTCATTTATTTTAGCTATAAGCAATTAAGAACCTGTCACGCGGTGTACATTTCAAGGTTCCTATCAATACACATCTAGTCAACGCATTAATCAAATATATCATTCAAAAGTATTTCTTCTCGCAATCACCAACACGAAACACATTTCTCAACATGAGCACTATCCAAGACATAGATATTGTAAAAAAAATTATACTCTAATATTAATGATGCCAAGCAATCTAAATATTCCAAAAAATTATAGAGGGTGGGGGGGAATTTATAGAGAGATTAAAATGGAATTAAATCAATCAAATACACAAGGGCTAAGAACTACAAGTGCCACTCACCCTGCCAAAAAGATAAAAGTAGTGTCCTAAATGCTAAAAGTTAAAACATTAAGAGGTAGGCTTAGTGTCTCCCTATTAGAAGTAAATAGATTAAGGTTCCAACTAGGTCTGCTGTTTTGCAGCCTGCCTACCTGATCGGCGAATTGTCCAATGGGTTCAATCCGCCAACTGTGCTTGTAGCAACCAAAAAATTACTCACCTCGATTGACAAAAAAATGATCATTTCTAATAGTGATTGGCGAGTCGCCGAATTGTGCCATAGATCGCCCAAAATGACAGTGCACTTTGTTAGAAATTCAACCCTAAAAGACATGCTAATTCGGGCTCATATACAATGAACGGCGGATCACCCATTATATCAGTACACAACTAAAGTTAACAGAACCTTTATCCCTTTGCACCGTCCCAAGGACCAACTCAGAAGTGGTTGACCCACATGGAAAAGAGAATCACTGAATCGTACATCATCACACCTAATATTCCTCTAATTCTAGCACAAGTGACAAACATTATTGAAATCAACTAACACTTGGGTTGTTTCCTAAGAAACTTGATTAAACGTCGCGACACGACGTGGACATGCTCTCAAGCATCATTCAATTACACCATTTCAATAACTTTCACATCGCACCCTTCCCAAAAATAAACTTCCAACATTTTGACGTTTACATTGATCTCAATTGCTACATTACCACATAGTCAGTCACTTTGTATAGGCCTGCCCACTTTGACTTGAATTTTCTTAGGAATAGTCTCAGCCTTGAGTTGAATAAAAACACTTCATCACCTACCCAAAACTCCTGGTGTAGGATCATTCCATCTTTTTACCTTTTTTGTAGGGGGCAGAACTCTCATAGACTTTAAAGAGAAACTCCTCCATTCGAATAGTTGGGTAACATGACTCTTCGAAGAAATTTCCCAATTTAAATTTACCCTTTTTTAATACCATAAAGCTTTGTGCTCCAATTTTATGGATAGGTTATAGGCTTTACCAAACACAATTTGGTAAGAAGACATGTCTATTGGAGACTTGAAGGTTGGTTGATAAGCCAAAAGTGCATCATCAAGCTTTGCTAGACCAATTAGTGCGGTTTTTGCCAATATGTTCTTTATTTATATTTTCGACACCTCAACTTGTGCACTTATTTGCCGGTGATATGGTGTCGCAACCTTGTGCTTCACCCCATACTTAGACAAAAGGGCTTAAAATTTATGATTATTGAAATGGGAAACCGCATCACTTATAATTACCCTTGGTATACAAAACCTTGTAAAAATGTACCTCTTTAAGAACCTAGTGACACTTCGTACTTCATGTTGGGTAAATCCACCGCTTTAACCCATTTTGGAAAAAAGTCAACCGCTACGAAAATATATTTTTCCGAAGGAGCTCACATATGGACCGATGGAGTCAATCCCCCACATATCGAAATGTACCACCTCAAGAGTTTGTGAAAGAGGCAACTCATATCTTCTTGAAATACTCCCTTGCATTTGACATTGCACACATCTCTTACAAAAACTATGTGCATCTTGATTAAACATTTGCCAATAATAACCGCATTACAACACTTTTGAGGCGTTGCGGATCCCTCCATGGTGCCCATCTATGGGTGATGCATGGTACGCTTCTAGTAGATCATTTATTTCCACCTTTAAAATGAAGCGCCTAATGATATGATTGGCGCATTCCCTGAAAAGATAAGGTTCATCCCAAATATACCACTTGACCTCAAACAAAAACTTCTTCTTCTCATGGCTCTTTAATTATTAGGCACTAGTCCACACACAACAAAAAAATTCATAATCATCATACAATGGCATTGAGGTGTAGGAGACCTGCTTTAACATTTCATCGAGGAAGCATTTTCAATATCAAGTTCTCCTGCAATGGCAGCAGCCAGCTCTGACCTTGATAAGTGATCAACCACTTGATTCTCACGTTGCTTCCTATCTTTAATCTCGAAGTAAAATTCTTGAAGGAGAAGAACCCACATAATAAACTGTGGTTTAGCTTCCCTATTTTCCATTAAGTCTCTGAGGGCTGCATGATTAGTGTGCACTACAACTTTTATACCCAACAAGTATGCTCTAAACTTCTCAAAGCCATACACAAGAGTGAGCAATTCTTTCTCTGTCACTTTGTAATTTTTTAGAGCACGATTTAATGTCATGCTAGTGTAGTTAATGGGGTGAAATAATTTATTTTTACGCTGTCCAAGAACCACTCCACTTGCATCAAACATCATTTCAAATGGAAGACTCCAATCAGGTGCAATTATGACGGGGGCTGAAATAAGTTATTATTTCAAGCTCACAAATGCCTTGTTACAACTTGCATCAAAATCAAACACATTCTCCTTTTCAAACAACCTGCACAAGGGAACAATCACCTTAGATAAATCTTTTATGAATCGCCGGTAGAATCCAGCATGGACAAGGAAACTCTTTCCGTCCTCCACTGATATAGCGGGAGGAATAGTGTCAATAACATTGATTTTAGCTTGATCAACCTCAATACCCTTCCCAGAAATTCTTATGTCAAAGGAATATCCCCTCCTTCACTATGTAGTGACACTTTTCAAAAGTTAGGACTAGATTTAATTCAATACATCGTTTCAAGACTTTCCCCAAATGGTCCAAGAATTCTTCAAATGAGTTCCCAACCATAGAGAAATCATCCAAAAAAACGTCCACAGATTCCTCTACCATATAAGAAAAATAGCTAGCATACACCTTTGGAATGTACGGTGCATTGCACAACCCAAAGAGCATCCGTTGTAAGGAGAATGTCCTATCAGGAAACTGGTCTTTTCTTGGTCTTCCTGTGATATATAGATCTAATTGTAACCCAAATAGCCTTATAAGAAGCAATACCACCCTTGTACCGTGAGAGGATCAAGCATTTGATCAACGAAGGGCTTCAGAAAAGGATCTTTTTTCTGTCCATAGAATCAGCTTCGTGTAGTCCATACACACTCTTCATTCCTTCACCAGTGTAGTGTCCACAAGCTCAGTCTTCTCATTTGGGACTACCATAAAACCTTCATTTTAGGGCCACATTGAATAGGGCTTACCCATTGACTATCCACAATCAGGGAGATTACACCCGTATCTAACCACTTTATGATCTCTTTCTTCAAAACTTCTTGCATTGGAGGATTCTTTATGACTTTTATGAGTGCAAACTCCTGGAGAGATCCCCATGGTGTTTCCAATAGACCACCACAAGGCTTTGATGTGTCTTTTTCAATCTTTGTGGGAATGGATGAGTTATTTTGATTGGAGTTTTCACTGTAGGAGCCCTACCATCACCACCACCATTGCTTGCCTTTCGATCATCATCAACCTCCTTAATCATCGATTCATCTTCTTTCTTGGGTGGCTCATATTTGGCAGCCACCTGTTCACTATTTCGTTTGTAAATAAGTGGTTTATTTTCCAACACCCTGCCACTTTGAGTTGTCCCCACCGACACTTGGGTGTCAATATCAGGATCAACAATCATATGATGAGCTGCCACTTCCTTCGAACTTGAACTCACCATGGCGGAAAGTTGGTGCATTCTCTCCTAAAGTTTCCAAATTTTTTTATGAATGAGTGGTTACTGTACTTGCCTGTAATTAGAAGTCACTTCTCATTCTTGCAACATCACATCAGATCCTGCCATCTTATTAAGAATTTTGGCTAGCAACTATTTTTTTTGGGTGCTTTACGTATTTCCTTTTTTTTTCTTAGCTTTTGTAATTTCATGTACTTGCACATGATTTGAAAACATATCAATTTGCGCCTCCTCCCTAGCCATGTTCTCTTCATGTTTCTTGGTCATACCCATTTGAAGAGGAAATATTGGGTCTTCAATTATATCACGACCCAAGGTAGCCCCTAGGAGTAACATGGCGTATAAGACCCTGAAGTCACTTAGCATTCATCATACAAAATAATAGAACATAAGAGATTTAAAAGACAGTTTCAACATGCCAAAATTTTATAGAGAAAAGCGGAATTCTAAACATCGTCTCAAAGCCATCTAGTACTTAAGAATTTATCGGGGCGTAGCCGGTACATCAAGTTCCAAAACTAAAAGTAAAGACAAAATGGAAATCAACTCGGTCCTCGGGTGCTGAGGGCTCACCAATCTTCAATCTTCTATATGAGATCCCTAGCCATGAAAGTGCGAATATGTGAGGTCGGTCCCTACATTTTGGGGAATGTAGGGAAGAGTATGCGTTAGTACAAAATATGTACCAAGTATGATAAGATTTAAAAACATGCTTAATAAGAGATATCTTCATGAGATGCAATGACCAAGCTAAAATGTGAGACAAGAGAATTAAAAATATGAATAATAAAACATGGTCAATGCAAATATACATTATTTTAAGACACATGTGAGATACTTCTTGAAGTAACCTTAGTTCATCATAATTTGCTTGTGGGAAGTAGCCTTAATCGACATATAAGACCATGTGAGATATTAACATGGAATTCGGTGTCTCTCATACCGAAAATGGTCGTCTCACTTGCTAAGGTAAGGACCATGAACTTCTAGCTTATGTGTATCCACTTGTTAATGTATATCTAGACAATCCTATGTTGGCACATAATTTATGGGACATGGATAATCTCCACTTGTCCACTCAGTACTAAGCTTAACTTCCATGAAATAGTTCTTAATCATATTCATCTTACCTTTTAAAGGAACGTGGGTAATCGCCTCTTGTCCTTACATCATGTGACATGGGTAATCGCCTCTTGTCTTTTAATAGAGAGCATGGGTAATCGCCTCTTGCCTCAACATTAGAATAGCTCCTTAACATTGGTTCATTTTAGGTGAGAAAGCCTTTCAACCTTAAGAACCCTTTATGTGAAAAAACCTTTCACAACAATTAACCATAATAACAGCATATATGCTTTTACTCTCAAAGCAATCTACATCATATCTCATCAATTTCATAAGAACATGAATAATTCCATAATTCATCTTTCATAGTTCAAAACCCACTTTTAATCATCAATATCTAGAAAACATGAGTTCAGTGGCGGAGCAAGGATTTTCAATAAAGGGTTTCATAATCTGAAAAAATTGACACACGAAGTAGCCGAAGGGGGTTCGACATCTACTATATATACCTAAAAAATTATTTTAACCATGTATAAATCATATAATTTTACGCCAAATGGGATTCGGATGAACCCCCCTAATTGTAAGGTGGCTCCGCCACTGCATGAGTTAGGGCCCGTTTGGCCATAGATTTCCCAAATAATATTTGGGGGAAAAATTGGCAAATAGTGTTTGTCCATACAATTTGCCATTATTTGGCAAATATCCCAAATTTCCAAATACTAGTTTTTTCTAGTACTTGGGCCAAATCTCATTATTTGGAATCTTTTGAAAATTGAAATTTTACCCCAAACTTTTATCTTTTACAAAAACACCCTCTATAGTAGTTGTTTGTGTCGTATTACATAATTTTTCACGTGAACACCAAAGTAGTGATGAAATATTCAATGAATATTAAATGATGATATGGTTGTTGATGAAAATGATGAACAATCGGTTCAGGGTAACAAAGTCATGTGTTTTGTCTACTTCACGATGTATGGAATGATGCTCGTTGCACTTACTCCAAACTACCACATTGCTCTAGTGTCATCGACACTATTTGTTATTGTTGCAACGAAGATTCAATTGACTTGTAATACAAACTAATGGTTAATTTTGATCATTTTTAAAACTTATGGGTATAAATCATATTTTTCTAAAAAAGTGAAATATATTTCCCAAATACTATGGCCAAACACATGGTGAAATCAAGACATGGAAGAAAACCTTAACTCAATTGGGGAATTCTAGCTTTGTAAATTGGAGAATTTAGGAACTCCATGGAGGAAAGGGCTCCATGGATGAAAACTATCATACCTCAATGCCAAAATCTTGACTTCAATGGTGGATTTGTAGACTTGACTTGCAACCTTAGATTTCTTCTTCCACTTCTAGAAAGAGAATTATTTGAGAGGACGACTTGTTCTTCTTTTAGGAATTTGAGAGAATGATTTCAATTGGGAAAATTTGGGGGTTAAAACACTTATATATGGGTTTAGGTGAAGGGTAAAACGACATAGTATTAGGCTAAAATAATTAGGAAAAGACCCAAAAGCCCCTAGGAAAATAACTTCCGGATCCTACCAACGGCTCAACATACGGTTCATTGGTCAGACCACGGACCGTCCTGGTCAGCCGTGGTTTGAGATCAGAGACACCAAAATCAGGACCCCCATCGGCAACACTCACCTACGACCCTGGGTCCAATGACGGACCGTGGACCACGGCTGTAGGTCCCAACATTTTGATGCTAAATTCGATTAAGTTTGAGACTCACTTACGGACCCTAACTTGCGGCTCATGCATTGGACGACGGACTGTCCTGGTGAACCATTGAAAACGTACTGGAACTTGGCATTTTTTGAAAACTTGACTGGCCATCCATGGACCAGACCTACGGTCCATTAGTCCGATCACGGTCCGAGGGTGACTCCGTCATACTGGCACCAGATTCTTCAAAAAGCTGCAAATTTTACCCTTTCTGAATTCGAGGTGTTACAAATTGTATACCAAGTTTGGTTTTCTTTCATCAAGCGACTTTTCAATTTCATCAAAAGGTTGTCCTACTATTTCCCCTTTGACAAGTTGATCAGTCAATCCTTTATTCAAAATATCAACGCTCTGATAAAAACTTTGTTGTAACAGCTTATCGGTAATACCATGATTTTGACATTGTAATGTCAACCTTTATAAACACAGTTATGTTTCATGAAGCGGCTCACTGTATATCCTCTTGAAGTTTTGAATAACATCTCTCAATTTCACCATATTTGAGGGAGGGAAAAACTTTTCAAGAAAAGCTTCGGTGAGCTCTTGCTATGAAATGATAGAATCTTTTGGTAATTCGGACAACCATTTTGTTGTTTCACCCATCAAGGAGAAAGGGAATAGTCATAATCATATCGACTATTGAGTAATTCTCTTCATAGTGAAGAGCCCACACAAATTCACAAATTGTCAGAGATTATCACGGGGGTCTTCATGGGCAAGACCACTAAACATCCCTCTCATATAGAACAACTACTACATTTTCTCGGTTACAATAAAGGTAGCATTCCCCAGGGTAGGGGTAACCGAACTGCTTCAAAACTCACGATGACATTGAGATTTGTGTAATCACTATCACCAATATCATTGTTCTTGCCATTGCAACTAGGATAGTGGCCACCATCTACACTCATTTTTCTAGCTGCAAATTCGAGCACAACAATAACACCAAGCGGAAATGTATTCCACTCAGCTAAATAAGTTATCAAGTTAATTTCACAAACTGTAGTCTTAGCTACTGCTCCCCTACAATGGTGCCATTATTTGATAATGCTCAAATTACTCTAAAACAAACAAAAGAGTAAGCGATCGTTATCAATAAAAATACCCAACTAACAGTCAAGGTCGTATCCCGAGTGAATTGATGATAAGAATTTAGAGAGGAAGATAAAATGAAACTAATTCATTGTAGGAATGAAACAAATGGGTGGATGATTACACCAAATTTAAGAAGGATGTTTTGGAATCAATTTTTGCAAGTTAACTACAAACAACGATTAAAATAATTAATTAAGGATATATGGGTTTGTATTAATATCCAATAGGAGTATGAATGCTTTCTCAATCATGCTAGACAACCATGGATAAGTTGTGTAATCTTCAATGACACAAATCTTCTTTTGATCTCATTGCATCTTATCATAGAATCTCCTTTTGGTCTCTTCAATGTGAATTCCTAATAAACACAATACCTTAAAAAATCTCTCTTTCAAGCAAATTTGGCAACTAGAAATGACCTATAATCTCTCTTTCGAGCAAACCACAAGAATCAAAACTATATTTTAAGAATCAAATTGTTTAACCACTTCAATTGATCTCTTTCGAGCATTAATCGAAGATCTAGACTAGGATTAAGTTTTTCACCTTAAACCCTAAATCAACCTCATGTTAAAAACCCCAAATCAGTGGATAAACATCCATAAACAGAGGAAAAGACAAATATCCACTAAATTAAATCAACACCCAACCACATAATCATACCCCTAGAATTGTGGTTTTAGCCAATCATTATAAAAGTGAGTGAAGGTATACCGATCATGACTCCATCAATAGAATAGTTAGAGATCATCAATAATTTTCAATACCCACATTGCATTAAACCCACAATTGTTATTTACAAAATTGTTTCAATTCAAAATTCTAAAAGAAAAAAACTTAATAAGTATTTTTCAGAATATGAAAAAGTTAGCATGAACATAGATACACTTTCTCTCTCTTTAGGCTATTTATAATCTACCGAAATTAACCGAAATTTCCTTTCGTAACCCACTCGAAGACATTAATCAGACTCGCTTAGCAGAGTCGGCAGATTGTCGTCTAGTCTTTTAACTCGCCTTTTCTCTGATTTTGGCTTCAAGTGTTTGAACCCCATTTAGTGAACTCGGTAGAGCTCGCCTTTCACTATAGGTGAATTGTGGATTATAACCTTGTTCGTCTAATTTAGCTTTCTTTTTTCACTTGGAAATTTATCACATTCGGTGATGGAGTCAGGTTCGCCTTTACACATTCGATGCATCGCCGATCTATTCTTTCTTTGCTGACCTACCCCAATGTTTTAACATTGAGCACTGCCAGAGTTGGTGAGGTTCAGCTTGTTCGGCGATTCGTCCTTCATATTAGGCGGTCTTCAACTTAGTAGCTTACACTCCTTTTTGATGTTTTTTTCCTCTTTTTCTTAGATTTATCCTTGCCTTATCCTTTCGATTTTGTAGTTACAAAATACCAACATTTCATTAGTATATGACATAAAAAGGTATTGAGGTCACTCATTATCGAAATAAAAAGGCCTCAAAAGGGTGGAAGTCTACTACTCATAAACATGTCACTTACTCATTTCGATTGTAAGACCTAAATATTGCATTTGTGATGGTCAATTAATGAATTGGTCCATTGATCATTAATCGCAATCACATGGTTTAACACCCACAACCTCGAAAACTAAAAAGATTTGTTTACTTGAATGTGATGTCAAGCCTGCGATCGTGAAGACCAATTTCAGTGGCATTTGCAAAGGCAATTCAAAGATCACGGATACGAAGAACAAGTTAGGTGAACCAGCTAATGCTACACCAACCTAAATTTGAAGTTGGCCAAATGCCTTGATGGGGCCTCAAGATTTGATGGAACCCCATACACACAAACAAACTATGCCAACACACAAAAATTGACACTTCAGACACAACAAAGGTTTCAGAAAAGACGATATAGGTCATCTCTACAAAAAAGTGGTTCCCACACCCAAAATTCTATTTTAACCAAAAATAGTAAGGTGCTTGAAATGAGTCTAGAAGACCTGAATCAAAGGTCCTTAAAAGCCAAAATTGTTGTTCCATAGCTAAAGGATACATAAAATTTACACTCAAAGGTCAATTATCTGAAGTTTTGACCAAAGTTAACCACTCAAACTTCAAAAGCTCTAAAATACAAAAACGTAATAAAAAGCAAACAACTGAATAGGTGACAATATTGTCAAGTAATAAATAACTTTTATTTACTATAGAAAAGCTCTGAACACTTAAAATACATTCATATAAGTAAATTCCCTAGAGGGTTATTAGAAATTTTTTACCACAAACAAGATTCAATAGTCGAAAATATTTAAGAGAGAATTGCAAATTCTATTTTTTTATTTCTTCAGGATTTCAAGTATTGAAACAAACATTAAGTGGGGTATACCAAGTTCTCAACTTATTGAATAAACTTCTATGGTTCTTAATTACTATTATTTTTATCTAAATTTGTCAACCTATTACTTATAGAATTATGTTCACAATTCCTATAGTGTTTGCTGAGCTCGGTAAAAGGATGATTTCAACATTGCAATTCATAAAATCTAATCTAAATCTAATAATTGATTTTTATCAAAAAAATTAATTATTAAAAAATATTTAGTAATAATTTTTGCATAAAAAATGTTTGAAAAAATTATTTTAAAATTACATATGAAGTTTTTTTTATATTTAAAGTGTTAATTGAAATTTCACTCTATGCCTTCAAGTATTTTTAATCGCCCCAACTCCATACACATTTTTAGGAAACACATATATAATGGTGAATTGAATGCCTTTCATTTGAAAATTACATTGCAAAATAAGAATAATATATATTTCAGAAGATGAATTCATCCATGTAATTTAAGAAAGAAGTGAGACATAAGGAATCAGGTAAAATGACTAGATTATTCGAGATCATGGGCAATAACAGCTGAAATATCAGAGAACTCTTGGACCACCTTGCTGAGTTGTTTGAGTTGGGGTGGTACATCTCTGAAACCTTGGTTACAAGCAAGAGATTCATACATAGCAGCAGAAGCCAAAAAACTTATTTTTCTATAATTAGCAATCCTAAGCAAATCATTGCCACTTTCAAGATTATCACTGGCATATTTGTAGTTTTTTAAACAACCAATTAGTTGGTCTTTCATGTTGGGATCTTTTATGGGTTGTTGAAGAATGGATTGAACCAAGTTATAGGTAGATGTGGTATTATCTTGTGCTATAGAAAGAACAATGGAGAGAAGGCTGTGAATATCTCCTTTGTAAACATAGGGATCATTTCGAAGCACTTGAAAACATAGAGGAGGATTTATAGTTTTGGGACAAACATCATCAAGTATGTCTGCCTTCACATTTGGAATATTTCCAAATAGTGTTAATAAGACAAAGGAGAGAAAGAACAATGAAGAGGACCAAAACTTTGCCATTTTTCTACCTTTTCATTTCGCTACACTGTCCACCATGCTTTTATAGCTTTAAAAGGTATCAAATATGAGATTAATGCAATTCTTCATTTTGGTTTTCTTTTGTAACTGTGAAAGAGAAAAGTCAAATATGAGATTAATGCAATTCATTAAAATAAAAGAGAAGATAAATAAAAGAGACTAATGCAATTCATTAAGATGTACCAAATATGAGATTAATGCAAGTATTTAAATGTAGCTTACATAAATTTAAATACGTGCATAATTAGTATATGTTTTTGTGATATCATTGTAGTCATTTAAAATTTATTAAATATAAATTTATAAAAAGATTCAGATTATATTAAATTCAATATATATTAGTCCAAATAAATATTGTGAATGAATATATTTAGATTAATTATTTAAGTCTAAGAATATGGATTTAATTGAGTTTTAATTTCATTGAACTACTCCATTAATATGGGCTACAAATGAAGATCCAACTTAGTTAAAGTCCAATATATCATGTCGCTTAAATATGATGGGGTAAAGGGAAACAAGCTTTTTCATCGTAACTCGTCCATTCTACTACTATAAATAGGGGTTCTCATAACTCATAAATCACACTAGAATTCTATCTAGAAGCCAAAGAGAGCTGCTGGATCAAACACAACAAATTTCTCTACAAGCTACAAGATGAAGAATACAAGTACCCAAGCAGTCAAGTTTAAGAACAACTAAAGATCAAGACGACCATATTCAAGAACAAGTTCAAAAGCCCTTGGGAGTGGAAGTCAAGTTCAAATTCATCAAAATTCAAGATCAAGCTTACAAGGCATTAAATTTAGATTTATAAAACGACAAATTAGAGGATTCATAAAGATTGTAATGCTTATATTTGAAAACAAATAAATATATTGTTGTAATATTTTTTAGTCTTGATAATTATTCTATTGACATAAATTTTACCGTCTACAAATTCTGGCACATCTATACCTCTCATATCACCTTTTCACGAATTCAAGGACATGAAAATGGCTTTGAAGAAGACCAACACCCTCTAAACATCCTCTATGGATTCTAAGGTTGCTGACTCTAAGTTCTATGGTGATGGGAAAGGAGTCTTTGGTGTTACCTTTGGAAAATTTAGAGAGTTTTAGAAGGAGCCAGACCACTATGATGGTGTTGGGAAATTATATGCACAGCGGAAGCATACCAGAATCATACTAGTTACATGAATAATAGACAACACATTGTTTATGCTAAAACAAGTACGATCATGTTTGAGCATATAAACTTTTCTGAAATTTAATTCAAGAATTACCTCTTGAAGCGTGAGCAGATACCTTCAAGTGAATCCGCAAGGTAGTCGACAAGCTAGACCCTTCAAGCGAATCCACAAGCTAGTCCACAAATTGGACCACAGTTCTGCGGTCTTCTACAGTGATCCCAAGTTCACTTCTGAACTCTCAATACTTGGGTGGGAAAGTATCATACCGAAAACTTATCTTCTTTTCAAGGGTTAGAAGAATCCCTATTTATAGAGATTCCTTCCTAGTCCAAGGAGAAGGAATACCATGTCTTTCCTTAGAATAGAAAGACATGTACATCTCCCTTTCCTTAGATAAGAAAAAAGTCATGTCCTTCTCCCTTTCCTTAGAATAGAAAAAAGTGATATACTTCTCCCTTGCCTTAGAACAGATAAAGATTCATACATCTCCCTTTCCTTAGAATAGAGAAAGACACATACTTCTCCCTTTTCCCTTTAGAATAGATTCTGAGTTCTAGTTAAATATGGGTACAGTAGGGACCACATAATTAATTACCGAGGATTCCTATTATGAAAATAATTCCAAATAATTAATTTGAATTATTCTTACCATAATAAATTACAAATCATTTCACTAGAAATTCGTAATTACACTCCTCTATTTATATTTCGAAATTCCCCATTAAACACATATGTAATTCCCCATGTTAAGATTACAGATACTAATCAATAAATTAAATTACTGACTAACTTAATTTAATGATCAATTTCCTTTAGAGCACTGCTTAACTTATTTCATGTGCCGGATTCATAAATCCACTTGCAAGGTTTGACACGATGAAAACTTTTAAGCTTCTCAAAAAGGCATATCATCAATCTCTATACAGAGACATGGATTCCGTCAACTAACTTATTATTTCACCAATATATATTATCATCATCCAATCTACCAGGAATATTGACCCATCTTAGAATCTCACCTTTTAATAAATCAAAACGATAATTCACATAAACAGATCATAATAGTTATATCAGGATTAATTATATAAGTACATTTATTAGTTTAGAGAATATGCTTTTGTCAGTCAGTCTAAAGAAGCTATCTCGACTCGGTCATGTTCAATACATACAAAATGCACTAGCACAAGAAGTTGGAACTATATCATTCCCATAATCAAGATAAACTACATATAATCTTGTGCTACAATCGTACCAATGGCATGTCCGATTCACATCTTAGATTGTGAACAAAAAAAACTTTATACTTATAAGAACCGATGATTTAATCATCTGTGTATAAGCTTAAACTCTATACACTAAATCATCTACTATATAAGTAAACAGACACCATAAAAGAATATATGTTCTATTAATATAAATATATAATTATTCTATAATAAATACCATATCTAAACACGTGGTTAATAGTATTCTATAATAAATATGGAGAAAGAAGGAGATCAAGTTTTACGATGAGTACTAAGTCAGCTTCCTTGTGGTAATGCATGAAAGTTCAGTTGGTAGAGATGATGAGAGGATGATAAATTTTTAGAAAGTGGGTTAGTAGGAGTCTATGGAGTGGTTAAGGTTCTAAACTTGAATGTGGCGTTGTTAACATGTGGACAATGCTCGATAAATTAGGTGTTTCGTGATATGAGCTCAAGGTTAGTTGAATGTAGCGGTAAGGAGTATTGTTCTTGGGATAGGATTTCCTACAAAGGTATAGAACCTGAATCTTGTGATTTAGATCAGAATAATCACCCTATGTTAAGTCCTTTGTGATTTGAGTTAGTCTTGAATATAGTAAGAGCAACCAATTCTATTCTCAGTCCAACCGTCATTCAAGGATGAATGATCCCAAGGGAGAGATATTGTAACACCCCAAAAATTTCTAAGTTAAGATTCGAACCATTCTTCATATGTAAATAAGATTGTACCGGCTGATTTTTAAATTTCCCATATGTTTACAATTAAATTCTTTATAGTGGGAATGAATTTGGATATGAATTAAGGTCACTAAAATTCCTAGCACAAAGTTGAGTTGAAAGTTTCCTTACCGAATAAGTTTGATGTCAGAATTTACATCGGTCAACTTTAAACAACCATATCTCTTAAAATATATAGAGTTATGTGGACCATAACCTATAAAATTAAAGGTATTTGAATCTTCTTTCTAACGCCACCAATTTCGCGTCAATCTAAGTTTCAAGTAAAAAGTTATGATCATTTTAGTAACCTGATACAGTGAAGTAATGAATTAGCCGAAGGGAAAACATTAAAAGGGGCCGTTTTTTTCTTTTTACCTCTAAGAAAACCCTAAACGAATTTCTTGACTAATTAAAGACCCAAAATAATGACATTTTCATCTCTTAACTCATCATTCTCTTCTCTCTCAAACCCGAAGACAAAACCCTAGGGAAAAATCAAAGTAGAAGACTCCATTCAAGATTCTTTCAATCTTTTTCAAGATTCTTCTTTAAGGTAAGTCCTTCTCCAAGAATTCCATTCTTTTAAACTCAAATTCCTCCATACAATTATGAATCACTAATGAAAACCATAATGCTTGGACATAGAGTTTCAAGAAACTAATTCAAGAAATCTCAAGAAAAGGTTTCTTGATTTTTCTCCTTCAAGCTAAGTTTCAAGGCTTCTAATCAAGTTCTTCTTCAAGATTATTCAAGAACCTTGTTCTTCCAAGTATGTAAGGCTATCATAGAATGAGATAGTGATGTCTTCAGAAAAAGTTTTAGAGGTACATCAATCCATCCATACTCTAGCGTATTCCTCCAGTCTAGTTATGACAACATCTTGTTGATATTCCTAATAGTAGAATTGTGTCTATGACCTATGCTCATACACTTCAAATTGATTCATCTATGCTCTATTTCAAGAATGAGGGGAAAGGACTTTAGCCCATTGATCTCAATCTTACTCCATAAAGTTATGGATATCAGCCTCATGATATGAACCCATTCATCTAAGCACTTATGTCTCATATTACGCTCAGTCTCGCAAATTCATGATTTACTCTTAATGGCTAGCAACATAATGTTATGTCATGCATATTCTTATATCAGATATCTTGAATGAATCGTGCTTATGATATTTATCCCTAGAGCTCTTTTAGTAATCCTTTTTTTAGTTTTGAGAGTGGTGTTGTTGATAGTTCCTGTGTGAAGGATAGAAAAGACGGTTGCTATTTCTTATTGTGATAGTGATGGTGTGTTAATTCCATCTAAGGTTAGAAATGTGGAGGAATAAGGAGATAAGGTTTTACGATGAGTAATAAGTCAGTTTCCTAGTAATAATGCATGAAAGTTAAGTTGGTAAATGTGACGAGAGAATAAAGAGTTCTTATGAGGGTTAGTTAGTAGGAGTTCATGGAGTGGTTATAGTACAAGGCTTGAATGTGGTGTTGGTAGCATGTAGAAGAATGCATGATGCATTAAATGTTTCTTGATATGGGCTCAAGGTTGGTTGAAGGTTAGTAGGGAAGTCAAAAGTCAAAGAGATAGTAAGAGTAACTTTTTTCCCTTCTATCCTCAGTTTAACGATCATTCGAGGACGAATAATCCCAAGGGGGAGATATTGTAACACCCCAAAAATTTCTAAGCGAAGGCCCGAACTATTCTTTATTTTCCTATAAGGTCTTATCGGGTTATTCTTAGATTCCTCATATATGTAAAGGTGAATTCTTTAGTGTGGGAATTATTTTGGATATCAATTAATGTCACTAAAAACTCCTAGCACAAAGTTGAGTTGAAAGTTTACTTAGCGATTAAGTTTTGATGTAATATCAACTTTAAACGACTATATCTCTAAGAATTATGTGTGCCACAACATATCAAATAAAAGGTATTTGAATCTTCTTTCCAACGCCACCAATTTCGCGTTAATCCGAGTTTTGAGTAAAACCTTATGATCATTTTAGTAACCTATACAGTACAATGACGAATTAGCCGACGGGAAAATATTAAAAATGGTCGTTTTTGTCTTATTACCTTTAAGAAAATCCTAAACAAATTTCTTGACAAATTAAAGGCTCAAAAGAATTAGATTTTTATCTCTTAATACCCCATTCTCTTCTCTCTCAAAACCCTAAGGCAAAACCCTAAGGAAAAATCAAAGTAGAAGACTCCATTCAAGATTCTTTCAATCTATTTCAGGATTCTTCTTCAAGGTAAGTTTTTCTCCAAGAATTCCATTCTTTCCAACTCAAATTCCTTCATACAATTATTAATCACTAATGAAAATCATAATTCTTGGTCATAGAGATTTTCCGAAATGAATTCAAGAAGCTCAAGAAAGGTTTTCTTGATTTTTATCCTTCAAGCTAGGGTTTCAAGGCTTCTAATCAAATTCTTCTTCAATATTCTTCAAGAACCTTGTTCTTCCAGGTATTTAAGGCTATCATAGTGTTGGACTAGTTCTTCCTCACGCCATACATCTACTTTTAAATCAGTAGAAGAGTAGCCTAGGATTCTATCCCTAGATTTGAGTATTCTTGAGATGAGTTGATTTTGAGTTCTTGAGTTCCTGGTTCTTTTTGAAATTCTATACCTAATTTTTTAATTGCTATATGTTATGCATTGAGATTCTTGAGTTGATTCGTTCATGTCTATATTTCAACATGAGGCCTATGAATATATATTCTTGAGATGAGTAGTATCATTCAGTTCTAAGTTCTTGAGTTCTAGATGTTTGAGTTCTTTAGTTCTGAGTATTGAGTTTTCTATACTGTTATTGTGATCTTTGAGTTGAGTTGTTCATGTCTATATTTCAGCATGAACCCTATTTTGAATTATAAATTTTGAAAATCTTCTAAAGCCAACATTTTTGTTTTAAGCTGAGTTTTTGAGAAAGTAAAGAAGAGTTTGAGAAAAAGTTTTAAAATATGATTAGTATGATAGTCGAGTAAGCAATCAATATTTAAGTTGTATGGTATCTAGATATACCATCAATGTTTATGCAGTATGACTTACTGAGTCATCAATAATCATATCCCAATATGATTTTGATATATTTTTTAGAAAGCGTTTTCAAGTAAGAATTGAGTAAGAGTATAAGGGAACTATATATTGCCAAAGGTATCAGTTTTTACATTAATAAAAGAGAAACTTTGATTTCTAAATGAGTTACGAGTTCAAGGATATTTCAAGAGCAGTTACCTCTTTTAAGAGGATAGTTTGAGAAATTATATCAAACCAGAGGAAGACTATGATTTTAAACATTGAGCATGAGTATATATTATTGGGAGTAGTATTGAGCACCGATATGGGGATGAGTTCAGACAACTCACATTCCTCATAAACCATGCATGCTAACATGGGTACAGGATCATAATTTTTAGATGAATCCTAAGTACCTTCGGGAAGAGCTTAGTGGATCCACTTAGTTAAGGTGTCCTATATTCCGGCAAGGTATAGGACAGTTCTGGCAGCGTGGGCGAGACGTTGTATCATCACGTAGCTCATAGTGATGGTTGTCGGTTAGAGAATTTCCCAATAGAGTTAAAGTGTATTTTTATGTATCACTTATTATGTTAAGTTCATAGATGAGAAAGTATTTTGTAAAGCTTTAAATGATTTAACTCCTTTATTTCTTTACATTTAGCTTGAGTACATTGTTATCTATTGCAGTCCTTTCTTTTACTTATTTGTTATTCATCTATATTACATACTTGTACATTCAATGTATTGATGTCATTTGACCTACATCTTTTAATGGTGCACATACAGGCTATTAAGATCCTCAACAGGAGTCTGTTGAGATCACTTCATCTGCTTGTCTGCCTATGAGTGAAACCTCCTTACTTTTGAAGTACTCTAGTTTTTATGAGTTATTAGTAGTAGTTCTTTTGAGGAGTCGTGGGTCTTGTCCCGACACTCATCTTTGTATAGTAGAGGCTTCATAGAAAGACATTTTTGGAGAGTCTTTCAGTTTGAGATATTTTATTTAAATCTTATGTTTCATACTCAGTGTATTCAGTGAAGTTTTGAGATTAAGTAAATTGTTTTTAAACGTTTCTTTCAATTTGATGCTTATGTATGCTTCAATTAGTCTTTCGCTTGTAGTGAGCGGGGAAGAGGGTTCACTTGGGGCCAATAATGGTTCTCGAGTACCGGCCACGTCCAGGGGATACTCAGGTTGTGATAGTGTGCGTCAAACACAAAAGGGGAAAAAAAAGAAAAAGAAAATAAATAAATGGGAAGAGGATTTTTAGGAGGAATAGCGAGTTTGAGGGTAATTAGGATAAAGGGTGAGATAATTTGAATTTTTAGGGCCCTCTTTTTTTCTTCTTTTTCATAATATATAATATTTTTTAGACTAGCTAGGTTAAAGTTGAAGGATTAATTAAAATAAATACTAACTAACCAATACATTAAATTCACAAGCTACTTTTACTAAAATCTAAACGTAAAGAGAGCATATAATTTGTTGTAATTTTCAGATCTTTTTTATTTATTTATTTTAAATTTTTAAACCTACTGAAATAATAATATTTAAGTTTTAAAATGGTGTAAAATCTTATTTTTGGTCAAAAATCACGTGTCTACAGTATCTTATCTTTATACTAGGTACTTGCATCTTGTCTAGCAAATAAGCTCATTTAATCCCACTAGGCAATTGATCTAGCATATTGTATAACATAGGTCCACTCCTCTTTGATCACTTGTGGGGTGCATACTATTCTCTAAAATTGATTTAAGATCTTGGTATCATCAGTTAAGGATAAGGCTTGAAGATGTACCCAAGATGACATTCAGGACTGGGTATGGGCACTATGAGTTCTTGGTGATGTTGTTTGGGTTGACCAATGCACCTGTAGCCTTCATGAATTTGATGAATGGTGTGTTCAAACCATTCCTAGATTTATTTGTAATTGTCTTTATTGATAACATTTTGGTCTACTTGAAGAGTAAGGAAGAGCATGATGAGCATCTTCGTATTGTTCTAGCTATCCATGGGAAAGTTTAACTCCATTTGGCTTGAAGTTGACAAACTGACTAAGGCATCCCACTTCATTCCAGTCAGAGTAGACTATAATGCCCATAATTTGGCAAATATTTATGTTAAGGAGATAGTAAGGCTACACGGGGTGCCCCTTTCAATCATTTGAGACCGTGGTACGCAGTTCACATCGATGTTTTGGGGGAAGTTGCATGAAGAGTTGGGCAATCAACTCACTTGTAGCACAACTTTCCATCCACTCAGTAATGGATAGTCGGAGAGGACAATTCAAGTGTTGGAAGACATGTTAAGGGCATGTGTAATTGACTTTGGAGGGCATTGAGATAAATTCCTACCTTTATGTGAGTTCTCTTACAAAAATATATATCACTCCAGCATTGACATGGCACCATTCAAAGCACTTTATAAGAGGGGATGTAGATCGCCCATATGATGGTTTGAGGCTGGAGATGTGAAATCTTTGGGGGTGGAGTTGGTAAAGGATGCTCAGGATAAGGTGAGAAGTATCCAAGCTAAGCTTCTAGCCACTCAAAGTCGATAGAAAGAGTATGCAGATCATAAAGTAAGGTACATGACGTTCAGGCAAGTGAACAACTTCTTCTGGAAGTGTCACCCATAAAGAGGGTGATGAGATTCGGCAAGAAGGGCAAGCTCAGTCCCTGCTACATTTGCCCACTTGAGATCCTTAACTGTGTAGGGCCAGAGGCTTATAGGTTGGCCTTACAACCTAGCCTATCTGGATTCCATCCAGTGTTACATGTGTCCAAGAAGTATCATGGGGATAGAGATTATATCATCAAGCGGGACTCAGTTTTGTTAAACAATGATCTCCAGTATGAGGACGAACCAGTTGCAATACTTGATCGTGATGTCCGGAAGACAAGAACCAAAGAGATTAAGTCAGTGAAAGTTCAATAGAAGCATCATCCGATTGAGGAAGATATTTGGGAAACTGAGAAGGACATGCGAGACAAATATCCCAGTTATTTGACGATTCAGGTACTACTCTATTCTCAATTAAGCCAAGTTTTCCTAGTTTTTCACTCGAGGACGAGTGATGTGTTCATTGGTATTTATTGTAACGACGTGTTCCCATATCTATGGATAAGACAATGGGTAACTTCAATATTTCAAACCTAGGCCATACTTGGATGAAATATGAGTCAGGTGAGGTCTAGGGTAATCTGGTAATGGATGGGGGATTTGATTTTGAATTTAATGATTTAAGTGGATAGCCAAGATGATAAGAAGAATGTATGGCTTTACGGAATCAAATTCGGGTGGGTAGAACTCTCGTAATTGATCTTAACGTGAAAGTGTGGTTTTAGAACATCAAGGTTCGAGGGTGTGTTGGGACATTGAGACTTGGAAAACAAATTCTGAGTCTCTGTCTCAGTGCAACCCACCACTGCGAGATTATTCCCACATGGCAGGGCCGCTATGGTGGGATTTGTCTCGTTATGGCGGGCCAGTCACTAGTAAAATAGGAAAAGTCCTAAAAACGTTATTTTTCTGTGAACTTCATTCTTGGAGAGAAAAAGGGCAACCTAGGGATATTTCTTCTGATTTTTCACCGATTCTCACACTAAAGGTAAGTCAATTACTCCCCTATTTCATAAATTGACTCTTAGAACTTAGAATCCTTGCTATTTGTCCTTGGGAAGAGTTTTGGCTTGAATTTAATGGTGGAAAAAACCCTAGTTAGGTGTTAAGATCATGGGGTTGGCCAAGGGTTAGTATTTGGATATAATCTGGGTAAACTAGTCCTCTATTATTGAACCTTTGCATAATTTAATAGTTTTAGATCAAGAAAAAGTTGAGAGACTCCGGAAAGGGAAAGCTCAAGTTCCTTAAAAGTGTCGAGGCTATGTTTCGATGTAGGTGATGGTTTGGTTTCCCGTATGTGTTATATATGCAAGCTAACTGATCCATTGTATTCATGTATGTATGCGAATAGGGAAAAATGAATCTAATGAAATTACTAATTGTGATTCTATAAATAGTATGCAATGAACCTGTTACCTGATTGTACGATATAAGTGTGTAAATCATTCATTGTGGTGCTAATTCAGTTTGTGGTTGTGGTTAATTAGATTGGGTGTCACGTTCCGACACATTATTAGATCTGGTGTCACATTTCGACACACTAACCGTTTGAGTACGGGTTCCATGAAAGGACTATCATTGACCCTTGCATTTGAGATTGATATTGTGAAACTGATATATTGAGCATGAACTGGTAAATTGTTATTCCTTATGTATATGTGTGGGTTACTATGTTGTAGTTACTTGTGTATGTCTCACTTACTGGAATAGTCGTGTAATCCTATCAGTACACCGTTGTTTGTGTACTGCATGGATTCATCTAGGATCTTAGTCCATTTCATTCGGACTTAAACCTTTCAGACTCTTACATAGGTTTAGTTGTTTTGGGGCTGCATCCCCTTATTTTAGACTGTTTAGTTAGAAGTTTAGTTACAATGACTTTGAGGTTTTAGGGGTTGAATTTCTGCTTGTTTATTTTTGTGTTTGGTAACTTACTGAGTTTGTGGGAACTCAACTTGTAAATCGATTATTTAAACCTATTTCCACATCTTTAAATACATGTCGTTTGGTTAGTATTGTTTAGTTAGGTTGTAGTAATGGTTCTCCCACTTGAGGGTTGGTGTGGGTGCCAATCACGACGGTTTGGGTCGTGACAAAACTGAACTTGTTGAAAGAGAAAAATATAGTATTGCCTTACGTTGGGCGAAATTCAACAAATAAGAGGGCAATAGTAATAGCTTTTTCTGTAGTCTAAGAATAAAATGATAAAGACATTTGACACAGTGTGGTAACTTTATAAAGTGCAAAGAATATGAAAAGGGTATAGAGTATTTACCTGATTGAAGTTTAAAAGACCAAATATATGAATGTTGTACTATAAAAAGTTTGATATTGCAACTGATAATTGTAAAAGGTTTGGACACTAACCATCTACAATAATTGTTGCAGAGAGAAATAGTACCCCCCCTCCAGCGAAACTGAATTAATTATCCAATTGATAGAAGATAAACATTTTAGCTTCTAATATGTAAAACTTATTAGAGAAATGGTGTTAGTTAAGTGATAAAGATAAAGTGGTTATTTTTAATATGGTAAGGATATTTTTGCAATTCAATTGTCAACTATGGAGTTTTCAACTTTTAGTATAATATATGTTATGATGATATGATTTAGGCATTAGCGAAACTTTTATTGGCCAAGGTAAGTTTGTTCTACTGAATTATCATGGATTTGAATCCCTTATCTAGCAATTTTATTGTTATAAATAATCCCCCGTAGAATTCAAAACTCAAAAATAAAAACGACAAATGTGGCTTTGGCTGGGCTCGGACCGAGGTCGGGAGGGCGGATGAACTGGCCAGCTATGTTACTCGAACTGTTGAAAAATATCGACAGGTTCGTATAGTGTCCTCCAAAATTAGTGCATTTTTGGAGGATCCTACATCGGTACGGCAACAATTTTGGAGTGTGTTAGCAACTTAGCTGGCCAGTACTAGCAGCACCAAGTGTCATCCTATGCTTTCCATGAGGGCACTATTTATTTTATTTAGTTTCTGCTAGTTTCTTCCAATAGAAAATATATATACATGATTTTCCCCCCCAAAATTAACGTGTTCACGTACACCCCACCTATACGTGTGTTTTTGCCTATGTATATATATTAAAATCCTTCGTCTTTAAGTTAAAGAACCGAATTTTATGCCTTTCATAACCTTACAAACCCATTTCATCAACAAATGAAGTCTCTAATTATGTGTATTTGTTGTCATTCCCCACAATCTTAAACTTCCTCCTTCGTTATTGAGCCTCCTAAACCTATCATTTCATTTGTTTTCAAGATTTCTTCTGGATCAGATCCTTATAATTCCGTGAGTTTTTTTTTTTTTTTTAAATCCAAAATTGCGATCCTGGTGATGTATATATAAATCATGTACAAGATAAACAAAAGGGGGGGAGGGGGGACTTCACCTTAACCCCAAATATACATCAGCGATTGTAAAGCAATTCTCACAAAAAAAGAGAATTATTAAGCATGCCACTGCTTTATATTTCCACATATTTAGAGACTATATAGATTAGCTTACAAAAAAAATGGGCTTTGTCATATCTTATCCCTATGCTAGGTACTTGCATCTTGCCTAGCAAATAAACTCCTTTAATCCCACTAGTCAATTGATCTAGCCTGTTGTATAACATAGGTCCACTCTTTATTGTAGCTAATTTTGCAAGATGATCAGCTACTGTGTTGACTTCTTTGTAGCAATGAGTGCAGCGAAAATCAGCATTCCCTACTAAATCAGCAGTCTCATCCACGATAAACTTCAGGTTGCGATCTTCAGAAGTTCTATTCTTCATCATATCAACCACGAGCAAGGAATCCATTTCTATTGTGCCTTGTTGATGCCCATTATTCTTCAACCATTGAAAAACATACTTAGCAGTTGTTGCCTCAACAACATTATGCTCCAGAAAACTTCCATCCATGTAAGTTCAATCATCCTTTGTTGTGGTCTATTCCGCACCACAATCTTACGATTAATACTTGGTCTGAAGTTTTCAACCACTTGACATAGTTGATTCCAGTGGAGATCCATTTTTCGAAGTGGGAAAGCTTTGTCTATGGCAGCTTTGATGTTTCAACTTATTTATTTCTCCACACCTCTAAATTAAAACATGTTTTCCTTCCATATACACAAGAACACCTCGCCTTCCACAAGTCCCAGAAAATTAATATTGGAATATTCATAATCATCATTTTGGGTATTGCATTCTATCCAGGTGTCTGCCACTGGTCTTGAAGGAATACTTTAACTTATGGGACACTCTAGTATCCCTTATGAAATTCCAAACAAAGTTATTTGAATAGACACCATCACTAGTAGCCTTCTAAATCAATAAATCACTTCTACAACAGGAACCAATTTTAATATTAATGATATGCTGAACCAGCCACCGCGGCAACACATCTTGGACACAACACTAGGCCTTAGTGAATTTATACCAAAAAGTATCTTGATACCTGAACTTCCACCACCTCTTGATATTGAGGATATCACAAATGTCTTTCTTGTTTCTGATACCTAATCCACCTTTATTTCTCAGGAAACACATGTTCTTCCAAAACCTCCAATGATATTTTTCTTTATCTATTGTGGATCCCCAAAAGAACCTACTGAAATGTCTCTCTATAAGCTTGATAATACCTTTAGGAGGAGTTAAAGCAGTAAGAGTGTATATCGCCAATGATTGGCGGACATGTTTAATGAGAATTTTTTTGACAACTTCTCAAAACATTCATTCCTTTTCTTCCCAACTTAGATAGGACATCCAAGATGATCAAAGTAAACTCCTTGTTAAGGAATTCAGTAGAACTTCTAATTTTGTTAATCGTACTAGGTATTGTACGTGGAGAAATAAGGTAAAAACATTTATATTTGTTCATTTTTTGGCCTGAACTTTTCTCATACCAGTGAATTTGCTTCATAATAATCCTAATGGATTTGGTGTTCCCACTAGTAATATCAGGATGTCATCCGCATACGATAGATAATTAATAACTGGCCCCTTCATGGACATAGTAAAAGGTAAGAAATGATCATTTTGAATAAGTGTGTTAAGAAATATAGCTAAAACTTCAGTGCCAATGATAATAAGAGAAGGAGAGAGAGGTATCAATTACTAAAGAGGAGGATTTAGCCTTTTAGAAAGAATTTTAGTAATGACTTTTCTTGAAAAATTACTAAGGCTTCTAGGTCTCAATTCTTAAACAATTAGGAGAATCTACTTTCGGGATTAAAGTAAGAGGGGTATCAGAGAAGAATTTAGTTAGTTTTCCTTTCAAGATGAAAAAATGAACAAAACCAAATACATCATCCTTGATAATATCCCAACAAGATTGATAAAATTTACCTGAGAACCCATCAGGGCCAGCAACACTGTCTAATTTCATCTCAAAGATGGCTTCTTTAATTCATCTTCTTGAGGGTACTTGATAATGCTGAGATTATCTCCGTGGGTGATGCATTCGTTTATACAGTCTAAAATATTAGGATCAACTCGTTGTTGCTTTAGATTAAAAATATGTTCATAATGTTTGATTGCAGCTTTTACAATTTTTGCATCTCCAGTAATCCATTTCCCTTTAGTGATTGTTATTCTACTCAGGCTCAACCTTCTCTTCTTGTATCTTATCATAGAGTGGAAGTACTTTTTGTTACTGTCACCATCTTCATACCATTTAATCCTAGCATTTCTTCAACAAAGACTATTGCTTGTTGAGCCAATATACATATTCGGCATGCCCCTCGTTCAACTCTTGTATACTATTTTTAGAGTTGTTAATCATATCTTGTCACGACCCAAAAATGGACGTGATGACACTTGTTGTTTCCCACCAAGACAAGTCAGCCTCAACCCAACGAAAATGAAAGAAGCGCGAAAAATAGTAGGATTTAAGAACAAGATAAAATAGGAAACTTATTCTTCTATTAAAACCATAAAATCTGGTTGTCACATCTACAAGCTCCTAAATACATAAGTACAAAATTAAGAAATAAATACAAGTCTCAATGTTTGTTTCTCAAATAGAACAAAGTGTAAGAAAAGGAAAAAGAGGGCCTGCCAAATGACAAACACCTACCTCTTCAAGTCCTTGACAAGCCTCGAGATCGAAGAAAGAGAAAGAGATCACGCAGGTCAAGTCCACATTCATGCTTTCAAGCCTTTCATCAATCAATCAACAACGGTTACAATAAGGCAATTCACATCATCATGATCAACAAATTGCCTTTTTCATTTCAACCCCTTATTATTCGTTTAGATGTATCAAGTGGACAATTTAAACCCTTCATCTAAGCACCATCACTCCCAACACACAATCAACGACGAAAGCATACGAATTCAACTAGAATACAAGGTTTAGGAAGCCACTTGCCTTAAACCAATCAACAATGACTCCAATAGTTGAGTCTTCCCCTTCCGAATCACTTCCAAAGCCACACAATCTATGCACAAGCAAGTATTCAAATAAATTTTCAGAAACAACAATACCCACATCAATCCTCTTGAAAGGTGGGTCAATTAACTCAAAACCCCATTCAAAAATCAATGTTTGAATTTGAAATTAATACTTGAAATGATGTTGAAGGCTTTATAAGCTCATTACAGAAAATTATTTCGAAAAAGAGATCAAAATTACTTGAAAATCACTATTTAAGCTAAGAACTTGGGTTCTTGAAACCTTGCCATAAGACTACCCAAATATCACATTTGGATGTTAAAACGCTTAATTAATCAATGGAAAATGAAGGTTTAGGATCAAGAACACTTACCCAAATGATCTGGCATAGAAAATCCTTTCAATATTTCCACCAAGGGTCCCCAAAGCTCAAAAATGGTGAAATGGGCTTAAACCCCAAAAATGGCCACGAACCCCCCCCCCTCCCCCCTCATATGTCATTTAAGCGCCAAGGGTTTGCGAGTGCCATCAAGTCTATTTCTGGTTGTGACAAAATGGTATCAGAGCACAAGTTCATAGGTCTCACGTGTATACAAGTTGAGTCTACATAGATTCTCAAGGATCGGTACAGAGACGTCTGCACCTATCTCTGAGAGGTTATGAAGACTATTAGGAAACTTACTTTTTGTTCATTCTTTCTCACTGTGTGTGGTTACCTTCTTTAGTACTAAGCTATCATATGTTTTTCTGATAGAAAGAAAGGACTAGAGTTATTGTTACCGGTGGTAGATGGGAGGTAGTTTCTGAGACAGTCATTGAGGCCCCATCTAGGGGTAGAGGTAGAGTCTGAGCTAGAGGCTATATTTGTGGAACGACACTAGCCAGAGGTCATGTCCATTGAGCAGCACATGCAAGGGGTCATACTAGAGATGTCTCTCTAGAACCTCATATTGATGACAAAGAGAATCAAGTTCCTTCAGATCCCGCATCCACACCTTTTCTTCAAGATACCTTAATAAGGGTTTTGAATGTGCTCGAAAGCTTTTCAAAGGGTTGTGGTGCAACCGGCACACCACAACTCTAAGACTATAGTGGGGACTCAAACCCAAGAGCAATAGTAAGCCCTAGTTATTCAGGACCCGGTGAGGCAGCCACCAGTGGATCCCATGGTTGGGAATGATCTTGCACCAGAAGTTAGGGGTCAAGTTGCACCGTCGGTTGTTCTTATAGAGGATGAGCAACATGGGTATGGGAAATTTTGAAAGATGGACCCACCTCAATTTCAGGATGGAAAGATCAAGGATGCTAATGAGTTTCTGAATATATGTTGAGAGTTTCTAGAGGTGGTTGGGTTAGCTAAGTCATATGGGGTTCGATATGCTACCCTTCAACTTTGTGTGCCAGCAAGAGAATGGTGGAGAGATCAATTAAGGTCTTTTCCAATTGGATCTCCTCTACTGACATGGGAGTTACTTTCCAGTGCCTTTCATGACCGCTTCATCCCTTAGAGAATAATAGAGGATAGTCATTTTAGGTTTGAGAATTTGAGACAGGATTGTTTATCTGTTATAGAGTATGATGCCCATTTTTGCTAGTTGTCTAGGCATCCTTTAGCCATTATTCCAGATGAGATGGAGAGGATCTGTAGATTTGTGAGGGGATAACTTTCTCTATAAGATCGGCTGTGTTTAGGGCATCTCGAGAAGGGGCTTCCATCCAGTCCATTGGGAGTGTCGCCAAAGAGGTAGAATTGATGGAGAGAGATGAGTTTGGGGACCTTAAGAAGGCCCGTACATTAGGTTAGTTTCATGGTGCCTCATCTTGAGGCAGGGAATCACACAGAGGGAATTGTTCCTTTCAGCATCGGGGACCCATGCCCATTCTTGCATCTATGCTGACATATGAGGGTGGTTAGATACCTCGGGATTCTTATAGCATGGGTCAGGGCTCATACGATTCAGAGCATCGACCTACAACATGAGGCAATTATAGTGGGTTTTTAGGATCTGCACAGCAGTTCTCGAGTAAGATGTTTTGCTTTAGTTGTAGAGATCCCGATCACCTAATGCGACAGTGTACTTTCTGAAGGAGTCGTGAAAGACCCTAACCTACTTCTTCATTTCAGAATAGACCACCAGTACCACAGGGTAGAGGCCTAGGCAGAGTTCAATTAGGTAGAGGTGGTACAGCTTATGGTAGTGGTACTGTAGCTCAGTAGAGTGGGGTAGAGGTACCACCCAAGCTAGAGGTGGCATAGGGGGACATTGTTTGCTTTCCTAGGGAGACTCAAGGCAGAGACTTTTGATGATATTATTAAAGTTATCATCCTAGTATTCCATCGATCTGGTCTGTATTTATTTGATCCGACATCTACATTCTCTTATGTTTCTACCTATTTTTCTACTGAGTTTGATATGATGTGTGATATCATGCATGTACCTATTTATGTTTCTACACCCATGGGTGATCCCTTAGTGGTGGATCGAGTGTATCGATCATGTCTTGTTCCTTTGGCAGAGTATGGCACTTGGCTAGACTTAATCATTCTGGGATGGTAGACTTTGATGTTATCTTGGGTATGAATTACTTTCTCCTTATCACGCCATTCTTGATTGTAACGCTAAGATTGTGTCCTTAGCGATGACTGGTGTTCCAAGGTTTAAGTAGAATGGTACTAGTGGTTCTTATCCTAACAAGGTCGTCTCCTTCATACGTGCTCATAAATTGGTGGAGAGAGGGTGTTTGTTTAACTTAGCCTTCATTCGGGACACTAGTATTGAACCACGAGTCGTGGATACCATTCCTATGGTTTTGGAGTTTCTCAATTTATCCCTTTTTTATCTTCTAGGTGTTTCTCCCGATAGGGATATTGATTTTTCTATTGATTTAGAGTCGGGTACTAAACCCATTTCTCTTACTCCTTACCGTATGACTCCAACAGAGTTGAAAGAGTCGAAGGAACAGTTGTAGGCTTTGTTGAGTAAGGGGTTTATTCACCCTAGCGTATCCATTTACGGTGCCCCTGTGTTGGTTGTGAAGAAGAAGGATGGGACTATGAGGATGTGTATTGATTACAGATATGTGAACAAGGTAACAGTAAAAAAGAAGTATCCTCTCTCGCGTATTGATGACTTATTTGATCGGCTACAAGGAGCATCGTTGTTCTTTAAGATTGATTTGAGGTCTGGGTATCAACTGTTGAATAATAGAGACAACTTGTTGGACTCGGTATGGGCATTATGAGTTCCTAGTGATGTCATTTGGGTTGACTAACACCCATACAACATTCGTGCAGTTGATGAATGGGCTATTTCGACCATACCATGATTCTTTTGTGATTGTCTTCATCGATGATATTTTGGTTTACTTTAGGATTGAGGAGGACCATGTTCGATACTTGAGGATTGGACTTCAGAGGTTGAGGGAAGAGAAGTTGTATGCCAAGTTCTCAAAGTGTATATTTTGGCTTATTTCTGTGGTATTTGTGGGACACCTGGTGTCTAAGGAGGGCATTAGAGTAGATCCGGCCAAGATTAAGGCAGTTAGAGGTTGGACGCGACATATTTTTTCTAGCAGAGATTCAAAGTTTTGTAGGATTGGCGGGATATTACCGATTATTTGTTCAGAGTTTCTCTACTATTGAACCTTCATTGACGAAATTGACTCGACAGGGTATGGGTTTCTAATGGTCTAATGAGTGTGAGTTGAGCTTTCAAAAGCTCAAGACTTTGTTGACTTCGGCTCCTATATTGACTCTACCAGAGGAAGGTGTGGAATTTATTGTGTACTTTGATGCTTCAAGAGTCGGGCTTGGTGGTGTATTGATGCAAAAGGGGAAGATGATTGCTTATTCTTCTAGGCAGTTGAAGACACATGAGAAGAACTACCCAACTCATGATTTAGAGTTGGTGATCGTGGTCTTTGTACTTAAGTTATGGCATCACTATTTGTATGGGGTGCATTGGGAGATCTTCACTGATCATCAGAGTCTTCAGTACATCTTCAGTCAGAGGGATTTGAACTTGAGGCAGCGTAGATGACTTGAGTTGCTTAAGGACTATGATGTAACCATTCTATATCATCTGGGGAAGGCCAATGCGGTGAAAGTAATTTCATCCAGGTAAATCATACTTTTTTATGGAAACTCAAACATACCAGCCCTACTCCTACTCATCAAATTAAATGCTTAAGGAAATAAAAGAACTAAATGTCAAAATTTACCCTCTTTGCTCCTACTCATAAAAATAAATTAAATAAAATATAAATTTTACTTTCTTAGCTCCTACTCATCAAATTAAATGCTTAAGAAAATATCGCAAGAACTAATATTTGATATTTATCATTTTGACTCCTACTCATCAAATTAATTAAAGTTTAGAATTTATCCTCGTGACTCCTACTCATCAAGTTAAATAAAATAAAATGTTGTAAGCAATTAAGAGAAATTACTTATCCTCCTGGATCCTACTCATCAAGAGATAATCTATCACCATAATCTTGACAATTTTTCTATATATTCAAATTTATTCACTCTCCCTTTGCTTCCAATCCTCTCTGTCTTTTTTTTTCTCTAAAGAAATCAAAAATTAATTGACAGATTGTCTAGACTAGTGATGGACTGCAACAAAGAAAAGGCTATCAAGGCTAAAGGCGTTGCTGAAGAAATTATGGGAAATAATAGAAAGAGGGCATCAACAAAATCAAGTGAAAATTGGGCAATATCTGATCATTTGGCTGGGCAGAATCTCCAGTGTCTCAATGAGGAAAATCGGCTAAGATCTACGCGGCGTAGACATCGTATCAATTACTGTGATAATCTAAGTGATGATGAAGATTCTTCTAAGCGATTTAAGGGGGTTGGATATCCTTCTCCTACTAAGGAGTCTGAGATGCAACATTTGTCTCATGCAGCAACTCCTAATGGAGAGAGAAAGAAACTAAAAGATTGTTTGTCCTATGAAGAGAGCTTCCATAACACAAAGATGGAAATTGAGACTACAAATGGAAGTGTTGATGTATGGCTTTGTACAATGACTGAGTCAAAATCATTTGAATATCCAGATCCAGATTTTAGCGATTTTGACAAGGACAAGAACGAGTCCTGCTTTAAGGTTGGGCAAGTATGGGCTGTTTATGATACCTTGGATGGCATGCCTAGATTTTATGGCATCATCAGGGAGATTTTGTCTCCGGAATTTAAATTGTGCATAACATGGTTAGAGCCGCTGAATGAAACCAAATGGCTATATGAGGGCTTTGTACCTTCTTATGGTAGGTTCAAAATAGAAAACTTAGACCACATTGAAGATCATCTTATGTTCTCACATTTAGTATGTGCAACAAATGGAAACAACAATGATGCAATAAAGATATTTCCATTGAAAGGAGAAACTTGGGCCCTCTTAAAAGATTGGGGCAATAAAAATCTCAACTATGAATTTGTTGAGATCTTGTCAAACTATAATGAATCTATTGGTGTGCATGTTCCATACATGGATAAAACAAAAGGCTTCATGTGTCTTTTCCATAGGGTAGGAGACCTATTTCTAGTTCCAGCAAAGGGTATGTTTAGATTCTCTCATCGAATTCCTTCTATGAAGAAGACAGGGATGGAGAAGGATGATGTTCCTGAAGGATCCTTTGAACTAGACCCTACCTCCTTACCTATATACCAAGTAGTTGTTTCTGCTTCATCCATAGACCAAAGTGCGATAGCTAATTTCATGGACTCTGTAAATTCTGCTGAAAATTGGGTTGCACCAATACCTAATCAGGTTCCTAAACCTGAGTTTTACAAATTTGTTGTTGAGAGATCACCAGAGAAATTTAAAATTGGTCAATGTTGGGCAATATACAGCGATGAAGATGCCTTGCCCCGGTACTATGGGCTGATAAAAAAGATAGATCTTCTCCCTCAGTTTGTGTTGCATGTGGCATGGTTTTATGCGTGTCCACTCCCTAAAAGTACAATACAAGGGCATGATAAAACAATGTCAATTGGTTGTGGATTGTTTAAGTTTTTAAATAGTAAGCTAAACAAATATACTGTAACCAACAACTTTTCACATGTAGTAGTTGCAGAACCTTTGAAAAAGGGTGTACACAAGATCTTTCCCAAAACAGGTGAAGTTTGGCCATTATACAAAAACTGGAGTGCTCAGCTGATGAAAGGTAATAATCTAAAAGATTTTGATTATGAGATTGTTGAAATAGTGGATGTTTCCGATAATTATGTAGATGTAAAGTTCTTAGTGTGGGTAAAAAGGCTTCAAGTCTGTCTACAAGGCTCGATGGAAGAAGAAGAGGCTGACAAAGGAGTGAAAATATATGTATCAGAGCATCTCAGGTTTTCTCATCGAATTCCTGCTTTTCGCCTAACAGAAGAGAGAGGTGGCAGCTTGCGAGGTTTCTGGGAGCTTGATCCAGCAGGATTGCCTCTGTGTTTACTATGTACTGATTGAAGCATCAAACTTTTATTTTCTTTATGTTATACCAAAATGGAAGCGTTCTTGTGGATTTCTTAAACTTAATTATGTCTAAAAAAAAGTGTGATTTCAAATCTATTATTAAGAATATATTTTACTAAAGAGTGTTTAATAAGTTTAGATTTTTAATACAATCCATATTTGCTTATACTTCTCCTATTAATGATTGTGAGTTGGTAATTCAATCATTACCAAGTACGTCACATCCTCCCAAAGGAATAATTCACAATTCCTCAGTGGGGTATGTCCTTCATCTTCCAAGAAAACTCTTGGCAATGTGAAGTGCACATGACATAGTTTCTGTCAGCAACTGTCACTCTTACTGGAGGACAATAACTCACTTCTTGACCAGTCTCTTTAACATTACCCTCATCCATGAATTTGTATGTGCTTCCAGAGTCTATGAGTACGGCCAGGTTCCTATTCTTCACGGTCCCTTGACCAAAATAGTGTTTACCCTCGTATGGCTGCCTGAGAGTGCACTTAGACACACAACTTCTTGCATCGCTTGTTCTATATCATTGAATATCCTCAACTTCTGCATTAGCCTCTTCTACTACCTAATTAGGTTCAAGTTCTCCTATTCGACAGTTCAGTTGTTTCCTCTTGCATTGATGGCCAGGTCTATCTAAAAACAATTGATTGTTCCTCCTGTATTCATAAATATCAAGGCTCAACTTGTAAGTAGTAGGCCTAGTTGTTAGCATACTATTGCTCTTAACAACAACTGCATTTCCAATAGGTTTGAAGGTATTTTTGTTCTTCTACAAGGTAGCCTCAATAGCCCTCTCTTGCATTCTAGCTTGCTCAATAGAAAATCTAAAAGATTTGAGCTTAAAAATCTTTACATCAAACCTTATATTTTCTTTTAAACCCTCCATAAAACTGGAAACAAAATGAGACTCAACAAGATGTTGATTTCTCACCAACATCTGAGCCTTTAATCTTCAAATTTTCCTAGAAACATATCCACAGATTCAGTCTGTTCGAGCCATTTAAATTCCTCCATTATATCATCTAAGTGTTCCGCATCAAATCTATCACATAACTCCTCTTTGAAATCGGTCCAAGTCACCACACCCCTACTCAAAACTAATGAATGGTACCATGTCTCAGCTAAACCATTCAAGTAAAGAGCATTGGCCTCTCATTTTTCATTCTCAGTTGTTCTATACAGGTTAAAATACCTCTTACATTTTGAAGTCATACCTTAGGTTTCGGGCCTTCAAGGATGGGTAGCTCACATTCAGGAGGAGGAATGAAAACCATCTGGAGCCTGTTATATCGATTATGCTAAGCTGGAATGGGAAGGATGCCATCTCCTTGTTGTTGGTCACTTGGAGCTCGAGGATACATGTATGGTTTAATACATCTCTAAGAAAAATAGGAAAGAATATAATTAAGTGATGGTACATGCACTAAATTAGGTATATGATTATTTAGATATAATAGTCCTTTTCTTAAGGCAAAATGTAAGTTGGTAGAAGTTCACTTCTCTTCAAAGAGAATCATTTAATTGAGAAAGCAAGTAAAAGTGAAGTAAAAAATCAGTTTCTCTACTTGTCTTCTAGAATGAATTAGAGTGACTAAGAGTGTTGCTTCTCCCGAATTTCCAACTTGTCCAATTTTCGAATACCATTTTTCACTTTAAAATATTTTTTTACAAATTTCACAATTTTCATAGCTAAACGGGTGGCCGGGGTGCTAAACAAATTAGAATGGAATGAATTTTTTTTCATTTTATTGGGGAATCTTTCTATTTTATTTTCTCTTTTTCTTTTGCTTGGGAAAATCTTTTTCCCTCAATAGTTCATACTCGGCATTCAACAATTACTTCTCTAAGTTTCACTATGTTTAAGAGGGTACAGGAGAGATTTATAATTTGAACAGAGCAGAGTTTTTAAATTTCATTTTATAGGGTAGTCTTCTATTTTCTTGTTGTTTCTTTTTGTTTTGCTTGGAAAAATATTATTGCTCGATTAGCTTCATACCCAGAATGTGTTTGTAATATATATATATATATATATATATATATATATGCAAATCCAAGATTTGAAGATTTTGGGTATACCAATATTGTTTTAACTACTTTCTATGTACGTGTATTCAATATTAATTAGTATAAAAACATTTTAAAGTAATAATATTATTAGAACATGTGTGATGAGTTACACATAACGTCTAGAGGCCAAAAATAATGTTAGTTGAAAGTTGAAACTGATGAATAGATTGATAAAAAATTAAATCAAAGAAGTCCAATATAAAGAAAACACATAAAGTAATCTTAGAAGAAAAAAATATATAACATACACATCATTTTTAAGACTTTAAGCATAACAATTTAGAGGGAAAAAATACATAATTTTTCGAATTCTTGTCGACAATTTCTTCCATAACCAATCGAAATAGAAGAGTCTTCTTCATTGAGTCAAACTAAATTATGAATCAATTATTACAATAATGATATAAGCGCTTCATTGCTTTGATTATAGAATGAAAAGGATGACCTTGGGTAGGGGTCTCATGAAATTAAAAAATGAATTTATATAGATAAAAATGTTGGAATACCAAAAGACATCTTAAAGTTTCAAATTAAATATTTGAAGGTTATGAATATGAAAAGCATGAAATTTTTGAATATTAAAAAATAGCAATTGAATAGATAATTAGATATGAGTCATGAAGGTGAATGTTTAAAACAAATAAGAAAGTAAAATAATAAATAAATGAATAAGAGAAAAAGATTAGTCAAAATGTCTACTTTTTTTTTTTTCAATTTGAGAACTTGTTCAATTTGAAAAGAATAACAACATAAATCAATAAGGAAATAACAAAAATATACTTTAATCTTGAAATAAAAAATATGCGCATTTATACAAAATTACTTGGTAGGCAACATATGGTACAATCTAAACATTTATTATTAATTCCTACATTGGGCTCTTCATTGTATTAGTGACTGTTCAAAAACATATCAATTTAATTTTAAAATGGAAAAAAAATGCTCTCTTAAAAGGGTGTCACATCACTTTGATATATATAAATTGTGTTTAAGTATGTTAAAGGAGAGAAATGAAAATAATAACAAAAAGTTTTTAATGTAACTAATTTAATTTTTAAAAGGGTGAAAATGTGTAGCAACTTTCTATGGATATTTTCCTCTTTCAACTTTTGACTTACCATTTTCCCACATTTAGCATTTTAATATAATAAGATATGATTATTATTTAATATTTAATTAATTAAATATTTATAATATTTTAATTTAGTAGAGGGGTTAAATGATAATCCAACCTTGCATTTATTAGAGAATAAAAAGACCATCAATTTCTAAGAGATGTTATTCCAATCGACAGATGTAATGCCTAAAAGGTGCAGCAATAAATAAAATTTGTATAACTTCTCTAAAATAGTGAA
>NW_006238927.1:3464495-3467969 GCF_000226075.1 Solanum tuberosum | reverse complement strand
AACATGAATATAATGGAGGAGGTTATGGAGGTGAAAGGTTACAAGAATAATGATCGTAAAGGTGGAGGCTATCTTCATAATGGAGGAGGAGGTAATGGAAATAATTAGTCATAGTAACTTCTTGGTGAAGTAGAAATCCATACCACAATAATTTATAGAGAAAAGACATAGATTCCACCTTGAACTTGTATCGAAAAGTCACTTACACACTTAAACTATCATGATGATCTATTACACACATTTACTATTCAAAAGTGAATTTATTTACCCCTTAAAACTGACGTGACAAAGAAATAAAATGAAAATAAAAACTAAACACGTTAGTTAGAAATAAAAAAAATAAAATAATAATAATTAGAATCAGCTTTTAACCCCCCACCCTCCTCCACCCCACACCTCTTCTTCTTCACACCTATTCTTCTTTTTCACATCTCATCTTCTTCATTTTTATACATCACAATCTCAAATCATAACTTTTCTTTTTGATTAGCAACTAGGTTAATTCTCATAGATTTGTTAGTGAATAATTGTATTTTGTGATAATTTTTACTAAAGGAAGAATCTAAAAAGAATTTCGGATAAACCTAAATATATAAATACTTAAGTTATGTTTAGGAGATTTTGGTTGATTGTTTCTATCTTTTCTATTTTTTGACTTTGTTAAAGAAATTTTGATTGTTAATCAATTTTGGGTTTGGTTCTAATTGTAGCTTTATGGGTATGGTGGGTTCTAGGTAATGGGTGAAAAAAAGAAGAGGAAATTGAAAGTGGTGAAGAAGATTAATCAATTTTTTGAATTTGGTGAAGATAGACAACTTTATGAGTGTGGTGGCGCTAGGTAACGATTTTAGAAAAAAAAAAGTAGAAATTGAAGATGGTGAAGAAGAAAAAAATTATATTAGAAATGGTGATTGTGATATTTAGTGGTGGATGGCAAAGAAGAAGAAGAAGAATTGAAGGTGATATGGCGGTGGTGAAGAACAAAGAATCAATAGTGAATAAGGTAGCCGGATATGATTTTTTCCATGAGATAAGAGATGGAGCGGGTGAGATTTTGTGATGAAGAAGGTATAATTATTAGAGAATTTTAATAATTAATTGTAGATTAATTAGTGTAAAATATTGTTAACAAAAGAAAAGTTTAATAAAGAAAAGAAAACAAATTTTTTAATAAAAATTCATAATTTCTGACATGGCGCTGACGTAGCGCTGATGTGGCGGCGAGTGTATTACACCACACCCTGTGAGAGTGGTGTTACACCTCTCAGGGTGGTATTAAATTCACTTTTGAATAGTAAAAGTGTGTAATAGGTCATCATAATAGTTTAAACGTTTAAGTAACTTTTCGATATAAGTTCGGGAGAAATTTATGTCTTTTCCCTATTTGTATTTAGTGGAAGGGTCAAATGGTAATACTTTTATGATGATGATATATATATATATATATATAATATATATATATATATATATGATTTTGGTATTTAAACTTTCAGCTTTTTAGTTCCCACTTTTAATAGTACTAGTTTCTCAGCACATGCGTTGCACGTGTATGCCTAGTTATATGTAGAATCCTTAAGAATCATTCATCTTATATACTCCCTCTGTCCAACAATACTTGTCTCCTATTGACTTTGCACACTTCTTAAGAAATTATAAATAGAATGTTAATTTTACTATATCATCCTTTGAATATAATAAATATAATGTCTTTGAATAATGTAATTGACAAATGACTATAATTAATGATAAGGGTAAATTATGAACTAAGTGTAAAATTATCCCTTGATTTTATAAAGTGGATAAGTATTGTTGGACATCCCAAAATAGTATAGTGGACAAATATTGTTGAACGGAGGGAGTAATATACATCTATAATTCATGTTTCTTTTTTCTGAGATTTCCACCCAAAATAGTGTTCTGCAAGAGTTCTGTTGGAATAAACCCATCGAAATGTTTATCAACGTCTTCAAATGCAAATGCCTTTCAGAAAGTATTCTATAAGTAATACAAAGTACATACCTTGCCGAAAGATGCCACTAATCCGTGTAGAGCTGAAATCCTGGCTCCTAATTTTTCCTTCTGAACTTGTTTTAAAACATGTAAATTTGTCTAAAGATGTAACTAAGTAAATAAAAATATGTTTTATCTAATAATTAATTTTTTTTAGATGAGATCGTCATACATTTTAATATGCAGGTATGACCATAAGAGGTAGAATTTTAAGAGGCCATAAGCACAATTTGGGATTTCGTACAGTAGTAAACCTCCCATGTTCAATTATCATGATTTACATCGGTATTGAGCCCGGGGAATTGATTTTTGCATTAATTTTGTTTTTTTCTCTCCAACAATTGAAAAAGTTGAAAGTATAAAAGTGCAAGTCGATAGATTAACTTACAAATAACGATTAGGTTTTATTTTCATCCAAATATTCTGAATCCATGATCAAACAAACAAAATTCCTTGTTAATCAGATATTAGAATAGATAAACATATCACAATTCACAGATTAGAAGTAAGAATGATTCAACATACCACTATGACGAACCAAACACGACCATAATTAAAAAGATAAACATATCAGAAAATTTGAGAAAAATTACCAACGTATATATTATCTAATCCGATTGGAATATCTTATCAAACACTTTCGAACTCCAATCCTTAGTCTTTTCTACAATAACATTTCGAAATAGTTTTTTTTCTATTTTCACATAATGAGTATGGACTGAAATGTCTAGCCAATAAACTCAACCTTAAACTTAATTGTTAGTGTACTATAAATTTTATTTTAAAAATCTCATTAACTTTATTTCTTTAGCTACAGGAAAATCACAAAAATAGAAATATTAGAATAATTATAACTATGTGAGAATACTTTAGAAGAGTTTATCTTAAATCTTTTATACGTCAATTGTGGTACTAACTAATCATCGACAAATATTTATCTTTAATATGAAGAAATCAAGAAGTCCACTCTTACCAATGTTTCCACATGCCTGTAATTCATTTTTTTTTTAAAACTTTAAATGTTGTCATGAATTGTATTTTCCCAAAAAAGAAGCAAAATATTTCATTATTAATAACTATTAACTATTAACCTGACAAAGATCAATGGATTGAAATAAAAAAAAAAGAAAAACAAAAGTAACTTAGCATACATAAGATGAAGAAGAAAACAAGAAAAGAATATAAACACTTAAATGAATGCAATAAAGTAAACACATTAGAAGCAAGAGAAAGGACAAATTAGTTTGTTTGATTTTAAAAAAGGATCGGGGAAGAAAGGAAAAAGAGGATATGAAGTTTAGAGATTAAGGGTGCATTTGGTACGAAGGAAAATTCCAAAACTTTCCTCCAACTTCATATTACAATTTATTTGTTGAAAAAATTAATTTTTTTTTGTTGAAAAAGTAAATTTAAAGCTTATTTTTTTTAAAAAAATTCAACTTAAATTTTTTATTTTACCCCCCC
>NW_006238927.1:3417875-3464213 GCF_000226075.1 Solanum tuberosum | reverse complement strand
TTTTAAAAAATATTTTCAATTTCAATTCAAAAATTATTTTCTTGTCTCTAGTAAAAACAAAAGATATTTTCTCAAAAGTAATTTTCATTCATAAATCAAACACTAAAAAATCTTTTCCGAAAACTATTTTCTACTCACCAACCAAACATGAGAAAACAAGTCAAAAATCTACTTGTTTTCCAGGAAAACATTTTCAAGGAAAACATTTTCCTTCATCCCAAACACACCCTAAATGTAAATACCAAACCCTATAAGGTGGAAAACCCCAAAATAAAACTAGCAATAAATTATGTTTTTCTTTTATTCTTTATCTGTGTAATGTAAAGCGGCGGAAAGCAGGGGCGGATCGAAAAAATTACATTGTATATAGAGATCAAGTTGGAGCTAGGTTGTGTGTTTTATTCTTGATAGCAGCATTTACTTTTTTATTTTACATTTTGACACTCCTTAATAAAAATCTTGGCATAGTAAAATATATATGTTCATTATTTTAATAATGAAAAAAGGGAAAAATGTTGATTTAAAAAAAAATACAATTCCTATTTTGTGATTGTTCCACGTCACCGAGTTTAGGATCTTTATATATATATATAAAAGATAAGATTTAAAAGAAAAAGGAAAAATATTCATTCTTTCCTTGGAGAGCGCCACATTACCGGGTTGAGGGTTTTTGATAAGATTTAAAAGAAAAAGGAAAAATATTCATTCTATCCTTAGAGAGCGCCACATCACCGGGTTGAGGGTTTGCTTTTGTATGTATACAAGATTCTTAAAAATAAAACATTCATTTTATTTCACTTAAATATTCTTGTGTGCATTCTCATGATCATACCGTAAGTATTTAAAAATAAAACTTTCATCTTATTTGGCTTAAAATTAGAAGTTCCATCTAAATTTTATTAAAATAGAAGATGCTTTATTATTTATATCATTTCATTTAAGCACATATCACTCATAAATTATAAAATATTAAAGTTATCTTCATTTTAATTGTTATATAAAATACAATCTTTCAACTTTCAAGTGACTAAAGGAATATATATAATTAAAAATATGTAATTCAGTAGTAGAGAAATCAAGATATGAATTATTGTGTTTCTTGTCTGTCACGACCCAGACCGTCATGATTGACACCCACACTAACCCTTCGGTGGGAGAACCATTACTACAACCCAAACTAACAAACTCAACCAAAAACTAAGGCATTTAAAGATACAGAAGCAGGTTTAAATGCTAAAAGAAAATAGAGTTCTCATAAACTCCAAAAGTCAAACCAAACAAATGCAAAAATAACATCTAGAACTTGAAAGTCAATGTACCATAACTCTAACAAGAACCATAAGTCTAAACAAGAAGGGGTACAACCCCAAACTAACACAAGAAATCTAAAGCACTAGTCTAAGTCCAAAAATGTGGACTTAAACAAAAAGAGAACTCATGGTGGCTCGGAAGAACTGGCTCACCCTTGAATTTGTTTGATCACTAATCTTCTAGGAGAGGTCTGTCAATAGCTGCCTGAAGATACCCTGTACTCAACAAAGAAAGAGAAAGTGCAGTATCAGTACACAACCACAGTGTACTGGTAAGATCACGTGGCTATCCCATTAAGTGAAACATATATAAGTCATTACACCAATAATAAACATGCATACACCGAACATATACAATATCAATTATCACTTACAACAACACACAAATGCACAATTCTGAAGATATACAGTTATGTCAAGTCAATGGTCCTCTTATGGAACCCAAACCCAAATTGTTAGTGTACCGGTACGTGGTACCCGATCCAAGTTAGTGTGTCGGATCGTGACAACCGATCCCAAGTAGTGTGTTGGAACGTAACACCTGATCCATTCACCACGCCACAATCACAATCACAATCACAATGTACATTCTCATAATCATACAATCAAGTCATGATTAATGGCATACAATTATTCAATCATCCTCATTTACGAATAGTGTGATTAATAATGCAACATTTGCATACATACATGCATTACAATGAAGTAACTACAAATACACATCACACTAAATTGAAAATCGCAACTATCACCTACCTCGAACAAAGCTTAAATCCCGTAAGAAATTTGTTTCTTCCCTTTCCGAATTATTTCTGCTTGTTCTTGGTCTACAAACAATCATTATAACACGAGGATCAATAAACAATGTCTAATTACCCGGATTACAATCAACTTTATCAACCCTAGATCAAACCCATGATCCCAATATCCAAATTAGGGCTTTTTCCACCATTCAAACAGTTCCAAAACCCTTCCCCAACAATAGTTACCCGCAAAACTAAGTTCTATGGATCAAAAAACGGATTCGGGGAGTGAAAACTTACCTTTAGCCTCAAGAATGGTGGAAAACTATCAAGAAAACACTTGGGGTTGTTCCTTAGCTCTCAAAGTCGAAAAGTGCAGAATAAAATGATTTTGCTATTTATTTTCGACTTAAGTCGTGACTGCCCCGCCATAGCAATCCTCACCCCGCCTCAGCGGGCCCGCCCTGGCGGCTTGCGCGGAGACAGAACATCGTAATTAGAGTCTCCAACCCCCATTTCACAACACACCTTCAACCCATGGCACTCGAAAACTACCCGTTCACGCTAAGATAAGTTTCGGGAGTTATACTCGCCCGAATTCAATTACGTAAAGTGGTACGGGTTCCTTAACGTCTTAGCTATCCACTCATGTAATCAAATTCAATAATAGATCTCTCATTTGTTACCAGATTTCTCTAGACCTCAATGACTCCAATTTCGTTGTTGGGAAATTTCAAATTACTACGAAAAAGTTTTCCGGCCCAAAAATTTTCCTGTTGGCTTTTCTATAATGACGGAAACAGGTCGTTATAATAGATACCAATTTATCCATCACTTGTCCCCGAGTGACAAACTAAGAAAAATGGGCTAAGGTTAGAGTAAAGTAATACCTGAATCAACGAACAACTGGGGATACTTGTCTCGCATGTCCTTCTCGGTTTCCCAAGTAGCTTCCTTAACTGTTCGATGCTTCCAATGATCTTTCACAGACTTAATCTCCTTGGTCCTCAGCTTCCAAACATCACAATAAAGATTTGCAATCAGTTCCTCCATATACTGAAGGTCCTTGTCTAACACAACTCAGTCCCATTTTATGATGTAGTTTCTGTCACCATGATATCTCTTCAACATGGATACATGAAATACCGGATGAACTCCCGATAGGTTAGGAGGTAAGGCCAACCTATAAGTCACTGGCCCTACACATTCAAGAATCTCGAATGGACCAATGTATCGCGAACTTAGCTTGCCCTTCTTTCCAAATCTCATCACCCCCTTTCATTCGTGATACTTTTAGAAGAACATTCTCACCAGTCTAAAATGTCATGTCTCTTACGTTATGGTATGCATACTTTTTACGTCTACTCTAGGCCGCTAAAAGCTTAGCCTGGATGTTTCTTACCTTATCTTGAGCATCCTTCACTAAATCAACCCCCAAAGGTTTCACATCTCCAGCTTCAAACCATCCTATGGGTAATCTACATCCCCTCCCATAGAGTGTCTCAAACGGTGCCATATCTATGCTGGAGTGATAACTATTATTATAGGAGAATTCACACAAAGGTAGAATCTTATCCCAATGTCTTCCAAAGTCAATCATACATGCCCTCAATATGCCCTCTGACACTTGGATTGTCCTTTAAGATTGTCCGTTCGTCTGCGGATGGAAAGCTGTACTAAAAGTGAGTTGTGTGTCCAATTCATCATGTAATTTCCTCCAAAACTTTGATGTGAATTGGTACCACGGTCTGAGATGATAGAAAGGGGCACCCCGTGCAGCCTTACTATCTCTTTCACATACACCTTAGCCAATTGCTGCGCATTATAATCTACTATGACCGAGATAAAATGGGTTGACTCAGTCAATCTATCAACCACTACCCAAATAGAATCAAACTTTCCCAAAGTCTTGGGAAGACCAACCACAAAGTCCATAGCTATCATTTCCCACTTTCATTTCGGAATTGGCATTCTCTGAAGCAACCCTGCAGGCTTTTGATGCTCATATTTTACTTGTTGACAATTTTAACACTTAGCCACAAACTCCGCTATATCCTTCTTCATGCCCGGCCACCAATAAATTTGCTTCAATCTCGGTACATCTTGGTCACACCCGAATGAATAGAATATCGCAAACCATGGGATTCTGCCAACAATTTCTAAATCAAGTCATCTACTCTAGGAACACAAATTCTTCTTTTAAAATTGAGCACACCCTTCTCATCAAGAGTGGTCTCTTGTGCCTTACCAGACACGGTTTTATTTCTGAGCTCCTTCAAATTCTCATACTCAAACTGTTTGGCCTTGATCTCCCTAATGAACGTGGCCATTACTTCAATGCTAGCTAACACCCCACCTTTTTCTAAGATGCCCAACTGCATGCATTTATATTCCAAGGTTTGAATTTCCTTAGCTAAAGGTCGCTTGGATGCACTCAAGCAAGTTAGACTACCCATACTTACCGCCTTCCGACTTAGTGCATCTGCCACCACATTAGCCTTACCCTGATGGTATTGAATGGTGATATCATAATCCTTAAGTAACTCCATCCACCTTCTCTGTCTCAAATTGAGATTTGTTTGAGTGACACATGTTGTAGACTACGATGATCAGTAAACACCTCACACTTGACACCATAGAGTTAATGCCGCCAGATCTTAAGAGCAAACACTACCACTGCCAAGTCCAAATTGTGTGTTGGATAACTCCTCTCATGCACCTTCAACTATCGCGATGCATAAGCTATAATATTTTTATCATGCATTAACACAACACCCAAACCCGAATGGGAAGCATCATAATAAATAATAAAATCCTTACCTTCAACCGGTAGCGCTAGAATAGGTGTTGTAGTAAAAGAAGTCTTGAGCTTTTGAAAGCTCTCCTCACATTTTTCAGTCCATTCAAAAGGCACCTCCTTTTTGGTCAAGTTAGTCAAGTGTGTGGCAATAGAAGCAAAATTCTTTACGAATCGATGATTGTAGCTAGCGAACCCCCACAAAACTCCTAATTCAGTCACAGAGCTAGGCCGAACCCAATTCTTAACCGTTTTAATTTTTTGGGGATCTACCATTACCCCTTCTTTTGAAAACTACATGACCCCAAAAAAGGAAACCGAAGTCAACCAAAATTCACACTTATAAAATTTCGCATACAACTTTTGTTTTCCAAGAACACCCTAAACAATACGAAGATGGTCGGCATTCTCTTCCTCACTTTTTGAATAGACCAAAATGTCATCAATAAAGACTATAACAAACGAATCAAGAACTGGTTTGAACACGCCATTCATCAAACTCATGAAAGTTGTAGGCGCATTAGTCAACCCAAACGGCATAACTAGAAAATCGTAGTGCCCATATCGGGTTCTAAACGTCGTCTTAGGCACATCCTCAGGCCTAATCTTTAACTGATGGTAACCAGACCATAGATCAATCTTAGAGAAGACTGATGACCTTGCAATTGGTCAAAAAAATCATCTATCTGAGGCAATGAATACTTGTTTCGAATGGTGATCCTATTCAATTGTCGGTAGTCTATATTCATCCTCATACTTCCATCCTTTTTCTTAACAAAAAAGACAGGAGCACTCCACGGGGAAGCAGTAGGACGGATAAAACCCTTATCAAGAAGTTCTTGGATTTGAGCCTAAAGCTCTCTCAATTCTGCCAGAGCCATACGATACGGAGGAATAGAGATGGGACGGGTACCAGGTTCCAAATCAATGCAGAAATCTATATCTCTATCCGGAGGCATACCAGGCAAATCAGTAGGAAACACTTCTCTAAATTCTGACACTACGGAAATATACTCAATGGAGGGAGACTCAACCTCGATAATGTAAATATGAGCCAAATAAGCCAAACAACTATGCCCTACCAGTTTCCTAGCCCGGATGGAGGATATGATCTTAACTTGCTTAGGCTTGTACATCCCTTCCCACTCTAACTTTTCCCTTCCCGAAATTTCTAGAGTCACCGACTTAGAATTACAATTAAGCACACCATAACAGAGGGACAACTAAGTCATGCCTAAGATTATGTCAAAGTCAGTCATATCCAAAATCACCAAATCAGCCCAAGTCTGAAAACCCATAAACAGAATATGACAAGCACGATAGACATGGGTCACTATGACAGACTCTCCAACCGGGGTAGAAACATGGATGGGGGCACCAAGTATATCACAAATCATAGCAAATTCTGAGGCAAATCACATGGACACATGAGAATAAGTAGAACTCGGATCAAATAACACATTATCCATCCGGTCAAAGACAAGAATAGTACATGTGATCACTGCGTCAGACACTCCACCTCGGTCTTGCCCGGAAAGGCATAACACTGAGCCCTGTCATCATGACGGGTGACTTCCCTACCTGGCTGCACTGTACCTCTGTCGGTGTTACCATTTACCCTACCTCCACGGCCTCACTGATTTCCTCCTCGCCCACCTTGTGGAAACCCTCGACCAATATTACCATTTCCCACGGGTGCCACTACTTTAGTCTGCTGCTGCGCGGAATCCACCATGCGTTGGTGGAGACAATCTCTCCTCATATGTCCAGGTTCTCCACAGTTATAGCAAATGCGATCAAAAGAGGGCCTGCTGCCTGCCGAAGGTGCGGCTCCCTGGCTATCCTGATTTAAATTCTGAGGTGGAGTTCCTGAGTAATTACCTGTAGAAGCAGGCATAACAGACTGAATTGGCTGGGCTGCAAGTGTTGGCCTCCCCGAACCTCTGGAATAAGAACCCTGTAAGTTACTTGAATTCTTGGCTTTCTTAGCCAATGCCTTAGCCTAACCGTCTCGCCTCACTCCCTCCACTTTTGTCACAAAATTTGTTACCTCATTGAAGTTTTTTTCTGCAGAGGTCATATGAACAGAAAATACCTGTAACTCAGAATTTAGTCCCTTAACAAATAGGCGGATCCACTCTTCCTCAGTAGTCACCAATTGCGTAGCATATCTCAACAAAGCATGGAACTTAGCCTCATAAGGAACCACAATCATACCACCTTGCTCCAAAGCCATAAAATCATCCTTTTTACGATCTCTCAAAGTCCAGGGCACATACTTCTCTAAGAACAGAGCATGAAACTGGGTCCAAGTGAGTGGGGGTAGAACTGAGGATCTGCATTCTACATAAGCTTTCCACCTCTACTTTGCCTCGCCCTGAAGTTGAAAGGTCACAAACTCTATTACATGATGATAGACAATTCCCAACTTTTGAAGCCTCTCATAGCAATCTAGGATGAACAATAGGCATCCTCACTTTCGGAACCATGGAACACAGGCGGTTTCAACTTCATGAACTTAGTTAACATCTCATGCTCATTACCAGTCATAACAGGACCCAACAAAGGATGAAAGAAAACATCAATACCTACAGTTCCACTCACCTTGGGGACAGTGATAGCAATAGGGGGATTGGCGGGAGCTTGAGTTACTTGAATAGAGAGAAGCACTCCAGGACCAACCAATCCTTTCAAGACCGACATAATTTGTTGAGTTAACACTAGGTGTAAGGGAGGAATACCTGTAGTCTCAGCCTACACCTCTTCCTCTTGTCCAATATTCTCCCTATTCTCAACCTCTATATTCTCTTCTACCTATTCATGCTGCGCAGGAGGGCCCCCATATCTGGGACCATTCTCAACCGAAGTTCCATCCCTAGTAGGCGCCACCCTTCCTCGGCCTCTGCCCCTTGCTCTTCCTCTACCCCTGCCTCGACCATGACCTCTTGCTGCGGATTCCTCAGCTGGCGCATTGACGGGAGCTACGGGCCTAACGCCGTTGAACCTAGTGTTAACAATCTGTAGACAGAAGAGTGAAGGAGGTTAGATACCAAATTGAATCGCCAGATACCAATGGTAATCAAGTTATAGCACGAAAGGAGACAAGAGAAAACAGAGAGATTTCCTAAAGTCTTATAGCCTTTCAAAGAAAAGTACAAACATCTCTGTACCGTTCCGCAAGACTCTACTAGACTCGTTTTGGTACATCGAGATCAATGAATCTATGCTCTGATACTAACTTTGTCACGACCCAGACCGTCGTGATTGGTACCCACACTAACCCTCCGATAGGAGAACCATTACTACAACCCAAACTAACAAACTCACCCAAAAGCTAAGGCATTTTAAAGATACAGAAGCAGGTTTAAATGCTAAAGGAAAATATAGTTTCCATAATCTCCAAAAGTTTAACCAAACAAATGCAGAAATATTGCCTAGAACCTGAAAGTCAATGTACCAAAACTCTAACAAGAACCATAACCCTAAATAAGAAGGGGTACAACCCTTAACTAACACAAGGAATCTAAAGCACTAGTCTAAGTCAAAAAATGTGGACATAAACAAAAAAAGAACTCATGGCAGCCCGGAAGAACTGGCTCACCCTTGAATTTGATTGATCACTGATCTTCTATGCGAGGTTTATCAATAGCCACCTGAAGATGCCCTGTACTCAACAAAGAAAGAGCAAGTGCAATATCAGTACACAACCACAGTGTACTGGTAGGATCATACGGCTATCCCATTGAGTGAAACATATATAAGTCATTACACCAATAATAAACATGCATACACCGAACATATACTATATCAATTATCACTTACAACAACATACAATTTCACAATTCTCAAGATATTCAGTTTCACAATTCTTAAGATATACAGTTATGTCAAGTCAATGGTACTCTCATGGAACCCAAACCCAAACTGTTAGTGTACCGGTACGTGGTATCCGATCCAAGTTAGTGTGTCGGATTGTGACACTCGTTCCAATGTTTATGCCGGTATATGGAAACCGATCCTAGTTAGTGTGTCGGAATGTAACACTTGATCTATTCACCAAGCCACAATCACAATCACAATCACAATGTACATTCTCATAATAATAAAATCAAGTCATGATTAATGGCATACAATTATTCAATCATCCTCATTTACGAATAGTGTGATCAATAATGCAACATTTGCATACATACATGCATTGCAATGAAGTAACTACAAATACACATCACACTAAACTGAAAATCGCAACTATCACCTACCTCAAACAAACCTTAAATCCCGTAAGAAATTTGTTTCTTCCCTTTCCGAATTCTTTTCGCTTGTTCTTGGTCTACAAACAATCAATATAACACGAGGATCAATAAACAATGTCTAATTACATGTATTACAATCAACTCTATCAACCCTAAATCAAACCCATGATCCCAATATCCAAATTAGGGATTTTTCCACCATCCAAACAGTTCCAAAACCCTTTCCCAACAATAGTTACCCGCGAAACTAAGTTCTACGGATCAAAAAATGGATTCGAGGAGTGAAAACCTTACCTTTAGCCCCAAGAATGGTGCAAAACTTTCAAGAAAACACTTGGGGTCGTTCCTTAGCTTTCAAAGTCAAAAAGTGCAGAATAAAACAATTTTGGGGGTTTATTTCCGACTTAAGTCGTGACTGCCCCGCCACAGCGGTCCTCACCCTGCCACAACGGCCCTTCCCTGGCTACTTGCGCATAGACAGAACATTGTAATTAGAGTCTCAAACTCTCATTTCACAACACACCTTCAATCCATGGCACTCAGAAACTACCCGTTCACACTAAAATCAGTTTCGGGAGTTATACTCACCTGAATTCAATTCCGTAAAGTCGTATGGGTTCCTTAACGTCTTAGTTATCCACTCATGTAATCAAATTCATTAATAGATCTCTCATTTGTTACCAAATTTATCTAGACCTCACTGACTTCGATTTCTTCCGAATTCGGACTAGGTTGAGAAATTTTAAATTACTACAAAAATGTTTTTCGGCCAAAAAAATTTCTCCGTTGGCTTTTCTATAACGACGGAAACAGGTCGTTACATTGTAACACTTTTAAATATTTTTAGTTATTGTTGTATTTTATTATTTATTACACTCATGTTTTCATAAATATTTTTGTCATTATAACCTATTTATAAAAGTTCACATGGATCAAGGTAGAGTTGGAGTGCCAAAATGAAATTTAGGGACAAGTTTAAGGGTCTACACATGTGTTTGGCCTAATTTAATTGACAAAAAGAGGTGGCTTACGTAGGTAACCTTTTGGTGATACAAGGATTTAACTGCTAGAAGTTGGCGCCTTAATGTCGGTCTCCCTTCCTTTTTTCAAAACAATATTTTAGCTATCGTTGGAACTTTCTCAACTCTTCTTCTCCTCTCTACTTTCTTATTCCTCCATTAGTATTTGCAGCTATGGAAACTGAAGCTGCTACTGCACCTCACCTGGCAGCTCTTGCTGACACAGATATCAATTGGGACAAGTTGGATAAGGTTAGATTTCATATAATAGGAGTTATTCTTTTCACTTTCTCAAATGAATGGATTCTCTGTATTTAGGCATATAATTAGGAGTGACGGCATCCCAGGCATCTTTAGAGGCTTTGGCACATCTGCTATGGGATCATTGCTAGGTAGAGTCATGGCTTTGACTTCACTTGAAGTATCAAAAGATATGATGCTGAAATATATACAAGGTCTTACTATGCATTAACCAACTCGTGTGTCTCTAGCAAATGGCTTTGCTGGCATGGTCTCCAACTTAGTCTCATGTGTCTAATTTGTGCCTCTCGATGTGGTGAGTAACACTGATTTCAACTAATTTACAATTTAACTTTGCTGGCATGGTAAAAACTCTTCTTCTTACAGGACCAAATCGATAGTTGCTGTCAGTTACTGAATTCCTTTTTTGTGAAATTGTTACCTCAGGAATCTTGGTTATAGTGACAATGTGGACAAGAAACCGTCTCACATGCAGATGGTTGCGGTCCAGGCTACAACTAGATTGGCAGCTGGTACCTGTTCGTCAGTAATTACAACTCCCATAGATACTATTAAAACATGACTTCAGGTAAAAACTTTATTTTTTTCTCTGTTGGATTGGTGAAGAAATAACTCAAATTTGGCAAGGCTATTCTGATGATTAGATTTGGCGCTGTGTTTGAAGGTTATTGATGATTATGGTGTTGGGAAACCTTCAGTACTAAAGACAACAAAAATGCTTCTTAGAGAAGATGGATGGAAAGGATTCTATAGAGGGTTTGGACCTAGGTTCCTCAATATGTCTTTCTATGGAACAACAATGATCGTCACCTATGAGATAATCAGTAAGTTGACTTACAGTTTCCTGGAGTTGGGATCTTTTTCTTCTACATTTTCATTTCTCTCCTCTTGTGCTTTTCATATCTTTTTCTTTTGTTCACTTTCTACATTTTAAGTTGATATGAGTACAATTAACTAGCTACTAACAAATGTTTCCCTCTTGTTCCAGAGAGATTATCTATTAAGCAAGTTTGATCATTCGGACTCCAAATTCCAAAGGGCATTGGTATTTTTCGGGAATTGTTGAACTACTAACAGGGAGCTAGGCTTCATATCAAGCAGCTAACTTAATTATTTTTTCTCTTGTTATTCTTTTATGACATTTATACATACTTATGTCCATTTAATCTATTAGTGACTAATCATTGTCAGATTTTAGTAGTTTCTAATGTACAATATTTTCACCTTGCACTCCTCAAGATAGATCACAGGCTTGAGAGCTTGTAGTAACTCTTATCTTTTTAAAATTCTTAGCAATAAGACTTATGGTACTTGAAATTCTTAGCAAAGGAACTAGATAGCAAAATTATTTAACCTTTGAAGAACTCTACTTCACTTGGTACGTTGTTGTCCTTTTATATGGAGTTACAGGTCTATGTCTTTCACTCGCTACTTTAAAGGACAACTTTGAGATGAGAAGCAACGAGTATTTCTATCCAAACACAATACACCATGGCAACAGATAGCCATTGTAAGATCTCATTCTTAGTGTTGCAGCTATGTGTTCTAGCAGTGGGCCATAGGATCTCCTCTTCCCAGCTGCCAATTTGTCTATGAAGCTGCAGCCAGCACAATAGAGACTTCCACATTATGAGTAGTCAAAGAATAGGTGTGAGAACAATTCATCGGTACCCATGGTGCACATCAAAAAAGGCCTACGTACCTTCGTACCCCATTTCTCAAGTCATTCAATTGTTGTTAACTTTTCATGGAGAGCTAGCTACATAAGCTATTAATCTCAAAGCTAAGTAATAACTCTATTACTTATGAGCCTAAGCAGATACCACACGGCCCACTAAGCTATCACCCTTAGACAGCTTAGAATTCAACTAAGCAGATACTACACTGCCCACTAAATCAACTAGCTACTAGATGACTGAAATATTTACTAAGCAGATATAACACTGCCCACTAAATAAGTTAACTCTAACCGATTTAGACTTTTACAAACCGAATAAGATATCTGAATCCTTTATAGATTAGGAATAGATTTACAATGTAAGCAAGGAAGATATAATCATAACACAACTAGACAGCTTTCAGCTCTATCAGATCATGTTGCTCTTGAGGATGATACTTCTTGAAAGTGGGTCTTTGCAAGTGTTTTTGAGAATTTTCAAGTTGCAAAAACTAAGGTTGTGTCTATTGTACATAACCTTTATAAAGAATAGACACAATCTTCGAGGCCATGCCATTGGCTGATGTTTCTGCCACAGTTGGAGACTGTACACCAACCAATTGTACTTTTTACAGCCTGGCATTTACGTGTACATTGACACAAGGATCATGTCCCTTTACAAGGTCCCATGGGTTTGTCAAATTATCAAAACTGCAAATAACATTTTCCCCCCTTTTGATGATGACAAACTCCACACAAATGCCTTCATTTTCATTCCCCCTATCAACCTTGCCACTGTTTTCATTCCCCCTGTCAACCTTGCCACTGTTCATCATTCCCCCTGTCAACTAACTTTGCCAATCCCGAGCAACCAATATTTTCCCCCTTTTCGCATAACAAAAAAGAAATGCAGTAAACCAGCATTACAAGTAAGTTTTGCAAAGTGAGATCATAGTCGGGGGAAACACATACATAGCAAAAAAAAAGGATTGAACAAGAATTAATCACAACAAAACATGAACCAAATTCATTGAACAAACGATAACATTCAGTACATTAAACTTAAACTGTTATGAGAACCTCGGACACCGTTCACACAACAAGAAGGGCATTGGAAGGAAGGAAAGGGACTATATAGAGGGAGGCTGATGGGAAAAGGATTTGATGACTAGAGTCAGCCGCTCATTGGCTTCATCACGATCCTTAATAAGTTTCTCTTGCAGTTTAGATATCTGAGTCAAGAGAGCAACATTCTTGACCCTTAACTCGTTGACTTCTGCAGTACCAGGTCCCTCAGTATGTGCTTTGAGCAGCTGAGCCTTTAATATGGCTATCTCTGCATCCTTGTTACTCACAAGCACTATCAACTCCTCAAATTGGTGCTTCAACTGATCTTACTCTAGTACCAACTGAGACATCTTGCTCAGTGGTCATGCCTTTCCTTCAAGGCACTCACATTCCACCAAAGTACGCACAGAGAAGAACTGCTTAACAGTTCCAACAGTACCTTGTCCAACTAGAATGTCCAAATGCTTAAATACTTTAATGAGGAAATACCCATAACCCATTCCATGTTTGCCCTTGTGTTTAATTATTTTTTTATACATGTACTCTAGCATTAGAGCGGGAAGATTGAAGGGTTCAAACTTGCAGAGTGATTCCATTACAAATAAGTCAGTCACAGATGCCATTGTGCATTTCTCAGCTCGAGGGAGAAGTACCTTATTGACAAACTCGAATAGTAGTTGGTACTATCCCTTTTCTTTTGGACACCCGCACGACGCATGCTAGGAACTTTGGAACATTCTTGCACAAACTGCTTGGTGCAAGAATTTCCTACCACGGATTTGGTCCCTTCTCTGGGTACCTCTAGTATTTTTCCGAGCAGTTCTTCATCCAGATATAGACTTTTGTTACCTACCCAGGTGTGAAGACTGCCATCCTCTGCGAATTCCACCTTATAGTAGAACTCTCAAACTTGTTCTTCATGTAGAACGAAAAATTTGGTCATGACCAACTGAGTCCATGATTGAAGCTTCACAAGATCAGCCAATGAATCAATACCTGGCTTCGTGAGGATTTTAGTATCAAACACTCTCCCTCCAAGGACCTTCTGCAGGTGCATATTATCAACAATCGTTTGCTTGCTAACTTCTTTGTCATCCTTACTGTGTTTGGTACCAGGCCATGTTAATATTTTTGCTTGAGAACAGGGGAAGTTTCTCTCTTTCTCTTTGATGGTTCCTTTTTCTTTTGTGAATCCTTTTCTTTTCCTTTTGTAGTGTCAGCCTTCTTGGCTATATGAATCCTAAATTTCAACTTTCCTGATTTCTTCACTTGTTTCCCTTTTCCCTTTTGTGCAGTAACCAAGGGGGTGTCTTCATCCACAGACTCCTTTTCAGAGAGTTCATTGGAAACATCCACTACATCATTAGTGGGCCACTCGATTTCCACATCACCAGACCTCTTTCTCTTTCTATTCTCCATTGTAGTTGTTTCACTTGACTTCATAGCATCACCCACGAGTTTTTGGGAAATTGCTTTAGTAAAGGGCATTTTTTTGGAGTTTCTTCTGTGACCTTTTCTTTTCCCTTCATGGTGATAGGGACCATTCTCTTTTGAATTACCCACTGAAGAGGAACATTGTCTTCGTCAGTGTCACTTGAATAAGTAGACGGATAGAGACCAACCTCATGTGTTTGGTCGAATACAGGTTTGGAATCTCCAAGTATTCCATCCACAAAACTTCCTCCCTCTTCATTTATCACCCCTTCTCTCATCTGTGCTAGACTTTTGATAACCAAGTTTTCACTAGCGGCAAGAATATTAGACTCAGAAGACTTACTCTTGGGAAGATCACCCTCAAACAAGTGGTCAGATAACATAGCTGAATAGGGACAAGGTTGATGCGAGGGTGTTGGGTTATTGAGATCAATGGGAGACTAGGTTGATGCGAGGGTGCTGGGTTATTAAGATCAATGGGAGATTGGAGAGTAAGAGGACTAGCTTCTGCAATGTTGATCGGAAAGATAGTCGACATTTTTGACGGAGAGGGAGCATTAGATGATATGTACAATTCCACTAGATCTATTTCATTCAGGGAGTCTAGCATTCGTTTGGAAGAGGAAGGAGTTTGAGACATGTTGGAGAAAATAAATAAGGGATTACTAGGAAGAGAGAGAAATTAGGGTTTGCTAGACTACTTTGAAAGAAGAGAGTTTGAAAAGTGAATGGGAGAGAGTGAATGGAAGAGATATAAAAAGAAATTGAAAGGACATAGCACGTCCCTGAGTAGATGCGCCGCTTGGACTTAGAGCGATGGGACAATGGTCAGAATGATCGATGGCTGACACGTGGAGATCTCAGCGGTTCTCATTTATCAGTTTAAGAAAAATTTAGAGAGTGCTAACCTTTAGAGAGGACCAAGTCCCTAACTGCATGAGAAGTTTGATCCCTGAATGGTTCTGTTATCCCTTGCTCCTCCAGTGATTTTCCATGAGTGTGTACCTGCAACAGGTACGAAGATGATCTTACTTAAACAAAGTACAAGTAATGAGGATACCTGCCCTTATGATCATAGCTAAGGAAGATTGGATGCCTTCGGATAGAAGCAGGTCAGTTCATGATAATCATCCCCAACTTCAACCTATTATTCTCAAATTGATCTTTACTGAGGGATTTTGTAAAAATATCTGCAATCTGCTCTTCAGTTCTACAGTACTGCATGCTGATGTTCCTTTTTTCAACATTGTCTCTCAAGAAATGATGTCTGACATCAATGTGTTTGGTTCGCTTGTGTTGAACTGGATTCTTTCCCATGTTGACTGCACTAGTATTGTCACACATGAGTGGAATGGTATGAATGAGTACTCCAAAATCTTTAAGTTGTTGCTTGATCCATAGTAGTTGGCCACAACATGATGCAGCCGTTACATATTCAGCTTCAGCTGTAGAGAGGGACACTGAATTTTGTTTCTTTGTTCCCCATGAGATGATTGAGGAACCCAGAAAGTGTGCCATTCCGGACGTGCTCTTTCTGTCTACTTGATAACCTGCAAAGTTAGCATCTGCATAGCCCACTAGATCAAATGAGTCTTCTACTGGATAGAAGAGGACCAGGTCCCATGTCTTCTTTAGATACCTCAGAATCCACTTGGCTTTTTTTAGATGTGATTTCTTGGGACACGCCTGAAATTTTGCGCACATACCTACACTGAAGACAATGTCAGGTCTGCTTCCTGTCAGATACAACAACGATCCAATAATTCCTCTCTACAGGGTTTGATTCACCAAGGCATCAGACCCATATGCTCCCCATCTTTGAGTTTGTACCCATGGGGTGTCAATAGGCTTGGAATCAGCCATATGAAACTTCTTTATGTACTTCTCTTAACAGATTGAGGTGCCACTTTAGGTTTGCTTGATCTGCAGTCCTAAGAAGAAGTTCAACTCTCCCGTCATGCTCATCTCGAATTCATTTCCCATCAAGGTGGCAAACTCTTCACAGAGACCCTCGGAGATGGCTCCAAATATAATATCATCTATATACACCTAGATGATAAGCAATTCCTTGTCCTTTTTCTTCAGAAATAAAGTGTTATCTATCTTCCCCTTTTGAATTCATTCTTCAGGAGAAATTTAGACAACCTCTCATACCAAGCTCTAGGAGCTTGTTTCAATCCATACAAGGCCTTGTCAAGTTTGAACACATGGTTTGGGCAGTCAGCATCATCAAATCTAAGTGACTATTTTACATATACTTCTTCCTTCAAGTCACCATTTAGGAAGGCACTTTTGACATCCATTTGAAAGAGCTTGAATTCCATGAAGGTTGCAAAGGCAATAAGAATTTTGATGGCCTCCATTCTAGCAACAGGAGCAAATGTTTCATCACAGTCAATGTCTTCTTCTTGATTGTAGCCCTAAACAACCAGTCTTGAATTGTTCCTGGTAATGACTCCATTTACATCAAGCTTGTTTCTGAACACCCACCTGGTCCCTATAATAGTTCTGTCAGTAGGTCAAGGGACCAGGTGCCACACTTTGCTCCGTTCAAACTGATGAAGTTCCTCTTGCATGGAATTGACCCAGTCAGCATCTTTCAAGGCATCCTTTACATTTTTGGGATCAAAAATTGATATGAATGCAGAAAATGCAACAACATTTCTAGTCTTGAATTTGGTATGCATTCCAGAATTAAGAGGAGAAATGAGGTTATTAAGAAGATGAGATGATTGGTGCTTCCATCCTTATTTAGAGTTCAAACGTTGAGGTTGATTTGTCTGCTCTTCTTCATTCTCGGAATCATTACTTTCAGATTGAAGTGATTCTTCCTGATCTGCATTGTTGGATGGACCAGGTCCCTCGTCAGTCTTGTCAGTTCCATCAACCTTCCCAGATTGACCAGACTGAGTACCATCAGGGTGTTGATCTTCTTCAGCTCGTGTATCACTCACTCCGTCTATCAGTATCTGAAGCAATTCTTTAAACACATTTTCATCCTTCAGCTCTGGGTTCATCAAATCACCACCTTCATAAAAAATTACATGAACACTTTCCTCAATTCAAAGGGTTCTCTTGTTGAAGACTATGTATGCTTTGCTGGAAGATGAGTACCCGACAAACACACCTTCATCACTTCTAGGATCAAATTTTCCTAGATCATCCTTCCCATTGTTAAGCACAAAACACTTGTAACGAAAAGCCCTTAAGTAACTCACTTTAGGCCTTTTGTTGTTGAGGAGTTCATAGGGTGTTTTGTTCAGTAAGGACCTGATCAAACACGTGTTGGTTACGTAGCATACAGTGTTGACTGCTTCAGCCCAAAAGTTCTGAGGAAGATCAAAGTCTATGACCATGGTTCTGATAATATCAACCAGAGTTCTGTTCTTCTTTTCAACAACCCCATTCTGTTGAGGTGTTCTGGGTGCTGAGAAGTATGATGAATACCATTGTCAGCACAGAGAGTGCCAAGCTTTGCATTCTCAAACTCAGTTCCATGATCGGACCTGATCCCTTCAATCTTGCGATCAAGCTTTGTCTGAATCATTTTAAAGAATATCATCAGTACCTCACTGGTTTCACATTTGGGCTTGAGGAATATAGTCCAAGTGAATCTTCAGTAGTCATCCACGATCCCGAGATGTACTTCTTTCAACCTTTACAGTCCCACACAGATCCATGTGAATCAACTCGAGTGCTCTTGACGAGCTTACTTGCTTCTTTGGCTTGAATGAGGATCTGGTCTATTTCCCTTTGACACATGCATCATACACTTTGTTGTCACTAAACATCAGTTTTGGTAACCCACAAACCAGGTCCCTAGAGAGAGCTCACATGACCTAGCGTCCTATGCCATAACTTGGCATTTTCACTTTGAGCGATGAGGCATGTCAGATCATCTCCCTGAGCTATGTTCAGGTCTGCCACATACATATTCTTCCGCCTTCTAGCCGTCAGAATCACCTCCTTAGTTGACAAGCTCGTAACAATGCATTTTTCTGCTAAAAAATTGACCTCGTTTCCCTTGTCACAAATCTGGGAAACACTAAGAAGACTGTATTTTAATCCACTCACGTAGTAAACATTTACAATAGAATGTTCAAGTGATTTCCCAATTCTGCCAACTCCAAGAATATACCCCTTCTTTCCATCACCAAAAGAGACACCTCCACCTTGAAGTGCCTTGAGTGAAAGGAAGTTTTCAGTCTTCCCAGTCATGTGCTTCGAGCATCCACTATCCATAAACTAATATTGACTGCTACTTCCTTCACTCCCCTGCAACAAAGATCACTTGTTAGACTTGGGAACCCATTTTAATCTAAGTTCCCAGTAAGTTGATAAGGGCGTAATAAGAGTGCTTCTTGTCCAATAAGGTAGGTTAGTCCTTTTCATATTCTAGGACTTAGTAATAGAAGCATGTCCTTTTTTTGTGCTATTTTCTATCTAGAGTAGACTAAATTTTTTCTTGTGAGGCTTTCCAGGCAGGGCAGTCTCTTTTCAGGTGACCATTGCGATCATAGTGAAGACATAATAGATTATTTGATACAGACACATATTTACTGTGGGGATTGTAGGGAGGAATAATGTTCAAGCTACCTAACCCCTTCCTGTTGTAGTTACTTTGACTGGTGACGTTAGAAAGTAGCTTGGTGGAGCTGGTCCATTTTAGAGAATTTTTCAATTCTTTTCTAAGACGGACCAGGTCCCTCTCCATCTGATCATTCCTTTCCAAGGCCAGAGCAAGTCTGGTCTCAAGAGTGTTCAGACTGGCTTCTAGCTCTATTTGCAAGCTAGTGGCCTCCACTTTTCTTTTGCCAGATTTCTCATTCATTATGCTCAATTGTTCCTTGAGTTCTAGATTTTCAGTTTCTAGAACTGTCACTTGTTCCTCGATAACCGACATGTGGACAATCATGACTATCTTTTGTTCACTAAACTTATCTAGACTATTGTTCATAGAGTCATTTTCAGTGGTTAACTCTATAACATAATCGATCAGAACATCAACTAGATTTCTCAACCTATTAACAGAATAAGTATTCAAGTTTTGTTTAGGGTTAAGGAGAATTACCTTTTCTTCATCTTCCTCGTCATCCGATTTTGCCATGAGGGAGAACAAGCCATCAAACACATTCTCATCATCTTGAACAACCAACATGGATGCATCATCCAAACATTCTGATTCTCCTAACTCACTTGAAGAGTCCCCCCAAACAACAAAAGCTTTCTTCACGACATAGTCAGCTGCAGCTTTTCTTGCATTCTTCTCGGGTACCAGGTCCCTTCTTTTGTCTTTTTCACCTCCAGGTCTTTGATACTTGATGAGTCCACGATTTGGACTCATTTAGGGCTTTATTTTGATAGATATAGTGTCCTCAAATGCATATTTTGTCTCTATAACTGATGAAAAGCCTTGAGTTTTAGGTATTTGGGGTTAGAGGCAAAGCATGGACACTATTGGGCAAAAAGGAACAAGGCAGCTGAAAAGACGAAGAAAAGACGGACTGAGGATCGCCTAAACCATTAGGTGAGTCACCGAATGGCTATGATCTCGCCTAATGTTCCAATGTACCAAGCTCGAAATGAGGAAATCAAGTCGGCGTTAGAGAGGAGCAGTCAGCGAGTCACCGAACAGTTCTGCGAAGTAGTGCCTTATTGCCAGAGTTACAAGACCTCAAATTTGCTGAAGGCCAATGCAGAAAGGTGATGAACCAGACCAAATGGCAAATCGCCGAGTGGATCAGCGATCCCGACTAACTGCGTCGAGTGGACCTTCGGAGCACACTTTTTGACAACTATAAATACTTGTTTAAATTTTTAGCTTAGTATCAGATTTTGTAAGGAATCATTTTATTTTCAGTTTTTAACTTAATGTTTTTGGGAGACATTGTTCTAGAGCTTTGAGGATTTGAAGCTTTCCAACTTCAAGAAATTGGAAGTGGGTCTTGAAGAATCTTCATATTTGATGTGTGTAAAGACATTTTCTATCATACCCGCTTGATGGAAACATTGTTCGATATTGATTTCTCTCTCTTTACTATGTCTAGCTAAAACCCAAATTCTTGGGGTGTGAATATGTGAATATGCGTTAAATTTACTGCTGGGTATTGCTAATTGATGGTTAATTTGTTGTTTAGATGTGATTTCGTTCAGTGGTTGTGTTTGAATTTAATGGGATTGTAGTTGCAAATACAATTTTATTTTCGTGTTTTGGGCTTGCTCGAGAGAGGTTTTAAAAGCAAAACTATTGAATCGATAGTCGGTGGTTATTGGGTTGTCATGGTTTCAACTCGAGAGAGTGAATCCTAAACCCTCTCCCACACATTCAACTCAAGAGAGTGAATGGACTAAGGCGAAGGTTGTGCTAAAAGGCTGCTTATCGGTGTTTGAGAGAAACCGATTTGATTTGGGGTAAATTGTTCGAGGGAAAATTTACCCCACCAAAAGTCTAACTTAGTTACAAATTTACAGCGATTTACTATCAAAAGCATTTACCCGGTTGGTTATTTTAGCCCATACTTCTATCACATCCCAAGAATCCCGTCTCCTTATTCGTATTTGTATATTTTTACTGTTTTTAGTTGCTGATTTGACTATAAACCCCCCTCCCCCTTGATAATTGACACTTGTGTCACCCTTTTAATTTGATATGTTTTTATTCGTAAATGTCTTGTAGCTATGAGTAACTTGAACTGATTCATACTTGGCTATCAATTCTCGAAACCACTCCCTGTGGGAATGATCTCAACCCTTGGTTGGGTTATATTACTACTAGCGATCATTGGCACTTGAACTGGAAGTAGTGTCCTGATACGTGAAGTCAATACTCTTTGGTTTCAGCTTTGAGCATCGGATAGTCTCTCATAAAGTGTCCTGCCTTTCCACACTTGTGACATAAGTCACTTGCATTTGCAGTACAGAGAGGGTTCCCTCCCTTTCAAAAACCTCTATGTTTTCTCACAATTTTTTGAAATCTCTTGGTGAGATAAGACATGTCATCCTCTTCACTGGAGATTTCACCTCGTGAGATCTTGAGAGCTAGATACTTATCTTTTTTACCTCCTTCTTTGAAGTGTCTTGGTTTCTATTCATTTCATAAGTCTGAAGGTTACCGATCAGAGCATCCATCGTCACAACCTTCAAGTCCTTTGCTTCAGTGATGGCATCTATTTTGCTTGCCCATGACTTGGAAGGATTCGAAGAATCTTCTTGACCTGCTTACTGGGATGGATAGGTTCTCCCAAACATCGTAGCTCGTTGGTTATGGAGGAGAATCTTTTATGCATGTCGTGAATAGTTTCCCTGTCCTTCATTGTGAAGTTCTCATATTGGGTGGTTAGCATATCCACCTTTGATTCCTTCACCTGCTCTGTGCCCTTATGAGTGGTTTTCAGACAGTCCCAGATTTCCTTTGCCGACTCACAAACAGAGATGTGGTTGTATTCTACAACACCTATACAACACACTAGAAACTTCTTAGCTTTATAGCTTTTTTCGATCTTCTTTCTGTCCGCCTCGTTGTACTATTGGCGAGTCTTGGGAACAACTTTTGTAATTTCTCCATCTTTCACCTCCATTGTTGGGATGAATAGTCCATCTAGCACAATGTCCCACAACTTGCTGTCTTCAGCCATTAAAAAGTCGTGCATCCTTGTTTTCCACTAACTATAGAACTGGCGATTGAAATGAGGTGGTCCTGTTGACGATTGTCCTTCTTCTAGGTTCAGTGGAACAGCCATCTTTCTATAGGAGTCTCTCTCTTGGTGTTAACCAGCTAGAGAGCACCTGCTCTAATACCAATTGATAGAATATGTGCGTCCACTATCAGTCAACGGATCAGGTCCCTTGACTCAACAAGAATAGTAATAAGGCGTAAGCAACAAACATAAGACAACATAAGCAGTTTACGTGAAAACCTCCTTGCTCAAGGGGGTAAGGCCACGACCTGTCTCACAGGATTTTCAACTGTTTTCACTAATCTCTTCAAGCAAAAGACAAACACATACGAGATTAAGCTATTAATCTCAAAGTTAAGTAATAACTCTATTACTTATGAGCCTAAGAAGATACCACACTGCCCACTAAGCTATCACCCCTACACAACTTAGAATTCATCTAAGTAGATACCACACTTCCCACTAAATCAACTAGCTCTTAGATGACTTAGAATTTTACTAAGAAGATACAACATTACCCACTAAATCAGTTAACTATAACCGATTAAGACTTTTACAAACCAAACAAGAGATCTGTATCCTTTGTAGATTAGGAACAGATTTACAATGAAAGCACGAAAGATATAATCATAAGACAACTAGACAGCTTTCAGCTCTATCAGGTCCCTGTTGCTCTTGAGGATAATACTTCTTGAAAGTGGGTCTTTGCAAGTGTTATTGAGAATTTTTAAGTTGCACAAAACTAAGGTTTCTGCCACAGTTGGAGATTGTGCACCAACCAATTGTAATATTTACATCCTAGCATTTGCGTGTACATTGACACAAGGATCAGGTCCCTTTACACGGTCCCATGGGTTTGTCAAATCATCAAAACTGCAAATAACATCTGCATTTCAAATAGGATGCTTTTGATCAGCTGGACCCTTCCACTTTATGACAAGAACTTAGTAGTCCAACACTTTATCCTAGTGAATGGAAGTAAGATAGGACGAGAAAGAGGCAAAAAAATTGGCTAGGTCTAAAGTGGAAATAAAATGGGCAAATAATAGACGAGGCGAAAAGAGGGAGTTAAGTAGGAATTGAAGAAAAAAATCCCAGCTCTGTATCCTCTCTGCATCGCGGAGAGGGGAATTATTTTTCGACACTTGAAGCTGCGTAAACAGAAGACTACGTATCCTCTCCGGTTCACGGAGAGGAAGTTGTTGTCAAAATAGGTAGGTCTGTCTTGCCTCCGTGTCATGGACCTGCAAGCCGTATTTTTGCCCAACTATAAATGGACTCGGGTTTTGTTATTATAATTAATTTTTGGGAGAATGACGACTTGGACGATATCCTGCTATTGAGAATCAAATTATGAGTAGCTAATTTCCCTTATTCTAGGGCTATGTCTACGAATGATTCTGTGGTATTGATCGACTAAAATACTAGGCTAAATAACCTGAAAATGGCAGAAATAACAACTAAGGATCATGCAAGCCTACTTCCTAACAATCAAACTACTCAAATATATACATAATTATGCTAAGGGAAGTCTTAAAGAGGGAAACCGTTACCTATTGCAAGGACGAAACAGCACTCAAACCTCTACTCAGGTGTTTTTCCCTTTTGAAGAGCCTTGGGATGCTGCCAAGCTATCAAGAACAGAAAATACAGGACTAATGATACCTATACTGATGAAATAAATTCAAACAGGAAATCGGGTAAAAAATTGACCCTTGAATGATAATATTGAATTGAGAAACTAATTCCATCATTATGTTCCCCTCGAGATAAGGATCGCATGCCCGGAAGTTGGGCAAATAGGGGATTCAGTTCTAACCTCAAATGGTATAATTACTGTACTTGAAGATTTTGAATTCAAGGGAATTTTAGGTCCAAAACGAAATGAATTACGAAAATAAAGCTAGAATCGAGATTAGAAAGTAAGAAGGAAGGAAACTATCTTTTGGATCACTTGAAAAGGGAAAGATTTCCTCAAAAACAATATGTTTCGAGCTTAATAACAATGGGTTTCTTTTTTGAAGAAAGAAAACGGAAGAGGGAATATAACTTCAGCAATGACCGCAAAAGCGGTAAAGTAGCAGCTTAAGTGGTCATTGCAAACGTGGTCAACTGGCCGCTATAGCGGCCCAACTCAAAGGGGCTCCTACCATCAAAGAGATTCCTTGGCCAATTAAGTGGCTACCACAAAAGAGGTCAGTTGGCCGCTAAGGTGCCCTCTACTCCCTGAGGCCCTTCCTGCTAAAGAGGCATCCAGACAGCTTAAGCAGCTACCACTAAAGTAGTCAAGGGCCGCTAAAGCATCGCACCAACAACTGCTGCAATAGCTATTGGAGCAAAATGCACCAAGCTCTGAATAGACCCTTGATATTCATTCGGGGTCCATTGAATGCAAATTGAGAATGCTACCTAATCTAAAACGACATTTCCAACACAATGAAATCGACAAAATAACCAAAAGAGGTCGTCATCTCATTAGAATGTTGACTTATGTCAAAACTTACAAAGCAAACACAACAACAAAACGCCAAACGTCACAAAGTCATCCAGATTGCTTCGGCATCCGAACCAAAGGTCATTCTAGACTAAACTCGGCAATCTAGAGTTGATCGAACTGACATAATTTTCATCTGAGCACATTTATAAATAATGTTGACCGAAATCAAAACTTTGGCCAAATTTCAAAACAAAAATGCAAAACTCGCACTGAATGCCTAAGGACCCAAATCAACCATGCTACTAGCCCAAAATGGCCCTTCGGGAGATAATGGAATCAATGAAAATCTCATCTGACACCCGACTCTCCAGATGTTTCCTAAAGTCAATTCTTTCACTTAACAACTTTCAAAAAGACAAACTCACGCCAAACTCTCCCAACCATCTCAAGAAGTGTGTCATCCATCCCAACAATACAAAAGTACCACAATGAAGCCACATAGAGGGGGAAAATAGTAAATGCAGACACAAACATGCAAATGACCACGAGGGTCATTACATTTACCTTTGTGCACCAAACCCAGGCCAGTCGTAACCAAAGGGCGGTTAAAAGGGTAGATAAGATTATCACCACATTCCAGGTGCTCGGTCCAAGTAACCTAAAATATTTTATCATTTATATTTATATATATATAGATATATAAATATTTTATACAATGCCTAGATAGAAAAATATTGTTCTACTGAGAAGAGGAAAGAATGTGCAAGTCAAAATATTCATCTTGTTTTATTGAGTCGCATGATGGAAATAAATAGATTAAAGACTCTTATTCTTCCTTAACTACATTACTAAATTTCAGAAAATAAAAGAAACAATAACAATAAATATCTCAATACTTCGACAAAAAATATGAACATGCACGAAATATTGACCTAATTATCAATTAAAATAAAATGACCATTACTGAAGACAACTTAGAAAACTCAACCACCAAATCAGGGACTAATTTCCCAGTGATATATTTTAACAACACAATCTTCTAGTGATATTGTCCACTTTGAACCTAGGCCGGCATGAGTTGAAAACTCGTCATTGGGGTGTAAGGTGTGCTTACTTATTTATCCAATACATAACCTATGCCGATGTGGGACTTCTTATCCTAAGTTGGGGTATCACATACATCCCCTCTTATGGAATCAAAATTCTAACTAAGGTTTACCCCTCCATGTGATTTACCCAGACTCAGTACTGAGGTTTGCTTCGTGACTCAACACTGAGGTTTCCCCCTCCTTACTGGGATTTGCTTAAACTCAATTGAACTCTCACCCACATTGACAAGGTTGACTCATGAATGGCCCTGTTACCATTTGTAACAAGCAAGCCCACACGACTTTAAAATGCATCAATAGGGAGTAGGCATGTTTACTTATATACCCAACATCTCTCTGTGTTTTAGCCAATAAGGGACTTCTTATTCTAAGTTGGAATGTCACATATATCATCCAAAAAGATCCCTAGCTGTCTTGCCAATAGATATGAGAGGAGAAGTCTGCACAATATTTGAATCCTTACATACTGGCATGCAGAGGCAGATCTAGGATTTGGAGGTCGTGGGTGCCACATCGTTCAAGTAAGATAAAAAGATCGGTTGCTTTTATTTTGGGTTACAATTCGGGTTATTAATCTTTTTTAATTTTTATAAACAAATCGAACAAATATGCATGTTAGCAAAATTTTTTTTAGATATTATGAGATTAGAGATAACTGAACAATTGAATTTTTATTTACTTTTTGAAATTAGATGCTTATTCGCTGAAACTTTGAGGAAAAAATAGATTTTTCACCTTTAAATTTGAGCTTGTATAAACCATCTAATAGTATGAACTTAATATATCCATATTCCATTGACTTTATGTGTTGTTGGAGATATATAATAGGGAAAAAATAAAAATTATAGTTTCAGCCTAGTCATCTTACTTAGCAAGAACGTCAGTAAAGATTGAAAGAACCTTTAAATTAAAAAAAAAAATCTAATATTAATATTCATCATTTTTACAACTTATAGTTTTAAAAACTACTATTTAAATATATTCTTAATAATATTTATTTGACGGTCATAATTCAATAGTCATTAATTGATAAAGAATAAACATGTAACACTCATATCAAGAGATTAATAATTAGTGAAAGAGAAAGTAAAATAAAAATAAAAATTAATTGTGAAAAGGAGTCAATTTGAATTAATAAAGAATAATAAATAAATAAGAATGAGAAAGAAATTTAAAGCCCTTCACACATTAATGAAAAAGACAAAAAAGAAAAGAAAAGAAAAAAAGTAGCAAACAAAAAAAAAGGTGCTTGCAGCAAGGTTAGAACCCATGTAGGTTGGGAGGCAGGCGTCCTTCTTCACCAATTAAACTATTCAGCATTTCAATTATTGGGTGGCAAAGTTAATATATATTTAATTATTATATATATATACAACATTTTTTTCGAGATAACTAGGTGTCGTGGTACCCCCACCTGTCCACGTAGATCTGCCTCTGCTGGCATGACACAGAACAATAAGGTAGACATTGTCTTAGTACATTTGAGCCTTTTAATATTACTAGTTTCTGGGAACGTGCTTTGCGCGTGTAACCCGTATTAATGAGTATATTATTTCTTGAAAAAAATAAATACTATTAAAATAATATGATTTGAGTTCTTTTTTATAAAATATGTCTAATTGAGGTTTCTTACTTTATGTTACTACTAATTGTGACACTCAAATTTTATGACCTCCAAGTGAATGCACCGAGATAATAATATAAGAAGTTAATAAAATAAACTCTATTTATAAGTAAAAAAATAAGCTTGTAAAGCAAAAAGGAAAAGATAACAACTACCTAAATTAAATTTCGCGATAATGTTAAAAGTTCCTTTTTGTTGGTAGAATAATGTTAGAAGAACGAAAGATTGCATGAGATTAATCATCTGCAAATCGTGGTGCAATATTAGTGTTTCATCAATCAAAAGCTTGAGAGGAGTTTATTTACTTTTTGTACCAAAAATGGTGTAAGATTAACTTTGAGTGAAACGAAAACAAACCTTTTCATTTTTTTACTTTGCCTTTTGAATCTCTTGATAATTATAATGAATGTGCTCAAAATATTATATTAAGTTTTTATCTACAAGAACTTTAAACTAGTTAGTCAATTATAAATATTTAAAACTAAGGTATAAAAAGTCTTATTATTTATATTTTGAAAATCAGGATATTTATGAACATAACTACTATTTTTATACATAATTTAATTTTCTCTTCATACATAACTTATCCACCATTAATCTAAAGATATATGTTTCACCTTCTTCATTTTTTTTCTCTAAAAATAAATAAATAAATGTCACACCCCGAAGCTACCCCCAAGACGCAGACACGGGACCTAGGATCACAAGTGACCCCAAGCTAACCCTGCTGGCATATCATAATCATACTAAACAAACTGAAGTAAGAAAATACTGTGCGGAAGCTAAATCATGAGATAAAATGAAATGATGGGGAATACCCATATACTGTCTGAATATATGAAAAAGTGAGAGTTTAACAACAACTGAAAAAGTCAAAACTCAAATACTAAAGCTGAAACTAACTATGTCTGAAATAAAGCCTCTACTGACTAGAAATGTTGGGACATGCCCAGCTAGAACTAGAAAATACTGAAAACTAAAGACTAAAAGCAAAGGTAGATAATCATGTCAATCGTCCTCAGAGAATGAGGACTCACCACTGATGCTGCTGAACTGAAGATCGGGAACCGATCTATGCGTGATCTGGAAGCTGAGGACCTGTAACCTACATCATGAGAAGATGTAGCGCAGAGTATGCGTCAGTACTTGAAAGGTACTGAGCATGCAATATAGAATAAAACTGAATAATAAACATAACTGAAAAAAGGATACTGAGCAATAAATTAATCTAAACATCATGGAAATACTGATATATACTGCAAAGAACTGAACTGAATGCAATGACCAGGTTTATAACATGCTGAGACTGAATTCTAACTATAAATGATAACATGGTCAATGCAAAAGAATCTAACTGTGAGAGCTACTAATAACCGACATAAAACCACATGAGCTAAATGTGGAGTCTGTTGTATACGCCCCATCAAGAGGACCAAATATACTCTGACAGAGGTATAGAGACATGACTGACGTGATCAATAAGATGTAATGCCCACAGAGGGGACTAATAAATTAAACCTGCGGGGGCAAGTAGTCTTGGGACTTGAGGGTGACTGACCCTAGTCCACTCGGTATTAAGCTACTCCCAATTGATTATGTAATTAACAATTTATGACGGAAATTCTGTAATACTGGATAGCTCAAAAGTACTGACATGCTAACTGAAAAAGCAACATTAATGTACTAATGATAAAACATTCAACTCTGAGGCATGTATATTTGAAATAACTGGCCTAGCATGTGTAATTGATGAACTAAAAGAGCTACATAACTAGGGTTCTAATTTATGAAAGAATCTACACAAAACGATACAAAAATCATGATAATCTGATTGGATCATTCTAACAGCTAAAACCCAACAAGTTCTAACATTCAAGAAACCCTAGGTCTAGATAATATTAGGGGAATCAAGATTCTGACTGAAATCTAGGGACCTAATGGGTGAAAGCAACCCACTAGTGAAATCCCACATACCTGGTGACGACTTCCATGAAGAAATCTTTCGATATCGGGGTTGGAACTGATGAAAACTTGGTGTGTTCTTGAACTAGGGCTGCTCGACATTTTCTCTGATTTTTGCTCTAATTTTTGCTCTAATATTTGTTTGACATAGGTGAATAATTGATTATGTTAGGTTCTAATTTCTTTACTAGGCTAAAAATGACCAAACCTATTTAGTTTAGGGGATAAACAATGTAGTTTAGGTGCCTAACGCATAAGGAAAAGACCAAACGACCCCTGACTTAAAAGCTATAGGGGGTCAACGACGGACCATGGCAGGACCGATGGTCTGTGCTAGTCAATCGTCGATGGGGTTCTGGGAGCTGGAAACTAGGGGTCTGACCTACGGCCCTGGACCATAGACCGTGGTCTGACTTACGATCCGTAGGTCCCAGCGTAGGCTGACCCTTAGACGAAATTTTTAGGGTTCTAGGGAGGGTTGCAGGTGGTGAACCACGGACCACTGGGACGAACTGTGGGTCACCCTACGGTCCGTGGGAGGCAACCATAGGTTGCACCTGCAACTTCTGAAAAGTCTGCATTTTGGTTTTCTAGGATACGGGGTGTTACATTATCTCCCCCTTGGGAACATTTGTCCTCGAATGAAGTCTAACTAGCTGAAAAATGAGGGAAAGAGCTGCAAACCCTATCACAAATTACTAGAAGTTGATTCTGACTGAACTAAGTTCCAAGAACATGCAAATGCGCTGAAAATGCAAGAACAACTGAAGGAACAAGATGCTAAGACTGAATCTACGCATGAGTGACTGAAAAACTAAAGAGGAACTATTACCTCAAGCTGGAGTGGAATCAAAAGGAAAGAGGTAAGGATACTTGGCCTTCATGGTTGCTTCTGCTTCCCAAGTTGCTCCCTCTACGGAGTGACTCCTCCACAAAACCTTAACATAAGCGACTTCTTTGTTTATCAACCTTCGAACCTGACGATCAAGGATTTCAACTGTTACCTCCTCATAAGTGAGACTATCCTTCACAGCCACACTTTCTAAAGGTACAATAGATGTTGGATCACCCACACACTTCTTCAACAACGAAATGTGAAAGACCGGATGCACTGCTGCTAATTCTGCTGGCAACTCATAAGCCACTTTACCAACTTTTTTCAAGATCTTGTAAGGGCCTACATATCCTTTCTTGCTAAATCTCATCACCCCCTTCATATGTGACACTTTCAGGAAAACCCAACATTAACTTGGAACTCTAATTCCCTTCTCCTTACATCTGTATAGGACTTCTGACGACTCTGGGCTGTCTTAAGTCTATCTCTATTGAGTTGCAATTTCTCCATAGCATCATGAACTGAATCTGGCCCTATCAAGGTTGCTTCACCTACTTCAAAATAACCAACCATAAATCTATATCTACGCCCAGACAATGCCTCATAAAGGGCCATCTAAATGCTGGAATGGTAGCTATTATTGTAGGCAAACTCTATTAGAGGAAGGTTATCATCCCAACTACCCTTGAAATCGATCACACAGGCTCTTAACATGTCCTCTAAGGTTTGAATGGTACACTCTGCCTGACCATCTGTATGTGGATGAAATGCAGTGCTAAGAATAACCTAAGTACCAAGACCTTTCTGGAAGGACTTCCAGAAATGAGAGGTAAATTGAGGACCTTTATCTGAGATGATAGACAAAAGAATTCCATTCAACCTCGCTATCTCATTAATGTAAAGCTTGGCGTAGTCCTCCACCGAGTTTGTAGTCTTAACTACCAAAAAGCGCGCAGACTTATTAACTTTATCAACTATCACCCAAATGGAATCATGCTGTCTCCGAATACGAGGTAAACCTGTAATGAAGTCCATGTGGATCACTTCCCACTTCCAAGTAGGAATGTTGATCTCTTGAGTCATACCTCCTGGTTTCTGGTGTTCTACCTTCACTTGCTGACAATTAGGGCACTTAGCCACAAAAATCCGTGATATCCCTTTTCATACCATTCCATCAAAAGACTTCCTACAGATCCCGATACATCTTAGTGGAGCTTGTATGAATAGAATACCTGGAGTTATGGGCTTCTTCAAGAATCTGTTTTCTCAACTCACCCACCTTAGGAACACATAATCGATCCTAATAGCGAAGCACACCATCTCCCCCTTGGGAGAAAACCTCAACTCTCTACTGATGGACTACACCCTTTAATGGAAGCAATATCAGATCATTGTCTTGGTTTTCCTTAACCTCCGCTACCAATGAAGATTCTGACCCATTCTAAAATGTTACACCACCATCTGATATGCTCATAGGACGAACTCCTAAGCGAGCAAGTCTGTGAACATCCTTTTCTAGTTCCTTTCTTTCTTCCTCAAAATGTGCTACACTACCCATAGATAGTCTACTAAAAGCATTTGCCACTACATTGGCCTTACCAGGATGGTAATGCGCACTCATATCGTAATCCTTGAGGAACTCAAGCCATCTCCTCTGGCAAAGATTCAACTCTTTCTGGGTGAATACATACTGGAGGCTCTCTGGATGCATCACAGTAGATCACACAACCGTCTGGACCCTCTGGTAGAGTCAAAACAAGAGCTATAGTCAACCTAGTTTTTTAGTTCTGTGAAGCTTTTCTCACAATCATCTGACCACTGAAACTTTAACCTTCTTCTGATTCAACTTAGTCAATGGAGGAGCTATGGATAAAAATCCTTCCACGAACCTTCTGTAATAGCCAGCCAAACCCAAGAAACTTCTGATATCTGTAGGAGAGGTAGGTCTGGGCCATTATTTCACTGCTTCTATTTTCTGAGAATCCACTTGGATCCCTTCGCTAGACACAATATGCCCAAGAAAAGGAACTGATTGCAACCAAAACTCACATTTGCTAGACTTAGCAAATAACTGGCGATCTTTGAGAGTTTACAGGACAACCCTCAAATGATTCGCATGTTCTTTCTCATTCCTAGAGTAAATGAAGATATAATCAATTAAGACGATAATGAACAAGTCCAAATACTACTTGAACACTCTGTTCATCAAGTCCATGAAAGATGCAGGAGCATTGGTTAGTCCAAATGACATAACTACAAATTCATAATGACCATACCGAGTTCTGAAGGCTGTTTTCGGGATGTCACTATCTTTGACTCTGAGCTGATGATAACCGGATCTGAGGTCTATCTTTGAGAAATGACTAGCACCTTGAAGTTGGTCAAACAAGTCATCAATCCTGGGATAGGGTACTTATTTTTTATTGCGACTTTGTGGCAGTCAATATACATTCTAAGAGAACCATCTTTCTTCTCCAGGAACAACACTGGTGCACCCCATGGGGAAATACTAGGTCAGATGAAGCCCTTATCTAGAGGGTCTTTCCACTATTATTTCAATTCCTTAAGCTTAGCTGGAGCCATTCTATAAGGAGAAATAGAAATAGACTGGGTATCTGAAAGGAGATCTATTCCAAAGTCGATTTCCCTTTCGGGAGGAACTTCGGGAAGATCTTTTGGAAACACTTCTGGGAACTCATTAACTACTGGAACTGACTCAAGAGTTCGGGTTTCGAAGCTTGAGTCCTTAACCCGAACTAGATGATAGAGATAACCCTTAGAAAACATCTTTCTGGCCTTAAGGTAAGAAATGAATCGACCCATAGGTGCTAAGCTACTACCCTTCCATTCTAAGATTGGTTCGTCTGGAAACTGAAAATGAAATATCCTAGTTCTACAATCGATTGAGGCATAACAAGAATGTAACCAATCCATGCCTAGAATGATATCAAAATCTATTATTTCTAACTCTACAAGATTTGTTGAGGTGACTTTTTGGGAGATTGTGACAGGGCAATTTCTGTATACCCACCAAGCTATAACTAGGTCACCGACTGGAGTAGAGACTAAGAAAGGTTCTAAGAGAGTTTCCGGACTAACATCGAAGTTGATTGCTATATATAGAGTTATGAAGGAAAGAGTGGCCTCTGGATCTAACAAAGCATAAACATCTAAGTTAAAAACTCGTAACGTACCAGTGACTACATAAGGAGAATCTTCCTAATCCTGGCGAGCCTGAAGAGCATACCTATTTTGGCGCTATCCGCCACCTGTACCAGATGAGTTACCCTGTAGAGTTGGGCGACCTACTGGTGCTGCTGAAGTTGTAGACTGAGCTCTACTATTATTGCCCCCTTGATCCCGTTTAGAAAAAAGGACAATCTCTCAACCTGTGAATAGACTGACCACACCCAAAGCATCCTTCCTTTCCTACAAGACACTCGCCCGAATGGTTCTTACTACACTTTGGACAAGTTGGGTAGGTTCTGGTGCCTGAAATACTCCCCTGATACTTAGAGCCAGATGCCCTACCTTTCTGATCATGTCGGAACTTGGAGGATAGAATACTAGCTGATGAAGGTGCTGGAGTTGAAGACTTTTGCTGAAACTGCGAGAGATTTCCACCACCCGAATTCTGTTGAGAATACTCGTAGTTTCTTATTCTAGCCTTCTTATTATCCTTAGCATGTTCCCTAAGCTATCTCCCTCAACCTACTGAGCATGAGTCATGAGCCTAGAGATGTTCATATTTTCCAGCAACATAGCATTCCTACACTCTGTTTTCACTAAGTCGGATACCCCATATAAAAACTTGTTAATTTGATCCCTAGAATCGGCAACCATGTGAGGAGCATACCTAGAGAGTTGGGTGAACTTGAGTTCATACTCTTGAACTGTCATGCTACCTTGCCTCAAATTCATGAACTCATCAGCTTTTGCCTCCTTCAACTCCCTTGGGAAGAACCTGTCCAGAAAGGTTTCACTAAAGTATTCCCAAGTGATAGGAGTTGCATTTGTACCCATGTTCTCTTTCCATTGAGTATACCAGATATGAGCTACATCCTTAAGCTGATAAAATGCCAACTCTACCCTATCATTACATGTCACTTGCATCACTCCAAAGATCTTCTTAACCTCATCTATGAAGTTTTGGGGATCCTTACCTATTTGCGATCCTAAGAACTCAGGCGGATTCATTCTAACGAAATCACGAACCCTGGCTGCCACTGATCCATCACTAGCATTTGCAGGAACTGGAACCTGCTGGTTGTTCTGGTTAGTCACACTGTGAGCCAAAAGCTAAGTGACATTTCAAAACTTTGCGTTCCAAACTTCCTTATTTGAGACGGGAGGAGCTGCGTTAGCATTGCGTGCATTCGCATTCCTTCCATAAGCTCTACGAGGAGGCATGATCTAAAAGCATATAACATCCAGTTAGAAATGAAGAATTAGATCATACCTCACGCACGATAGGAGCAATAAGAAAATGAAGATTTCCTAAAACATTTTACAGCCTCCTTTTCATTAGATGTGGTGCACTTCACACCCATGAAAAAGACTCTACTTAGTGTGGATTTTTAGATATCCTAGGACTCTTAAACCTAAGGCTTTGATACCAAGTTTCTCAGGCCTCGAAGCTACCCCTAGGATGCGGACACGGGACCTAGGATCACGAGTGACCCTAAGCTAACCCTGCTAGCATATCATAAGCATACTAAACAAACTGAAGTAAGAAAAGACTGTGCGGAAGCTACATCATGAGATAAACTGAAATGATAGGGAATACCCATATATTGTCTGAATATATGAAAAGTAAGTTTAACAACAACTGAAAAGTCAAACTCAAATACTAAAGCTGAAAGTAACTATATCTGAAATAAAGCATCTACTGACTAGAAATGCTGGGACATGCCCCAACTAGATCTGGAAAATATAGAAAACTAAAGACTAAAAGCAAAGGGAGATAATCATGTCAGTCATCCTCGAAGAATGAGGACTCACCACTAATGTTGTTGAACTGAAGATCAGGAACTGATCTATGGGTGATCTTAACCTACATCACGAGAAGATGTAGCACAAAGTATGTGTCAGTACTTGAAAGGTACTGAGCATGCAGGATAGGATAAAGCTGAATAATAAACATAACTGAACAAAGCATACCAAGTAATAACATAATCTGAACAAGATTGAAATACTGATATATACTGCAAAGAACTTAACTGAATGCAATGACAAGGTTTATAACATGCTGAGACTGAATTCTGACTATCACTGATAACATGGTCAATGCAAAAGAATCTGACTGTGGGAGATACTAATAACCAATATAAAACCACATGAGCTAAATGTGGAGTCTGATGTATACTCCACATTAAGGGGACCCAATATACCCTGCCAGAGGTATAGAGGCATGACTGCAGTAATCACTAAGATGTAATGCCCACAAAGGGGACTTATAAACCTACGGGGGCACGTAGTTTTGAGACTTGAGGGTGATTGACCCTAGTCCACTCGGTATTAAGCTACTTCCAATTGATTAGGTAATTAACAATTTATGACTGAATTTCTATAATACTGGATAGCTTAAAAGAACTAACATGTTAACTAAAAATGCAACATTAATGTACTAATAATGAAACATTCAACTCCGAGGCATGTATGTCTGAAATAACTGGCCTAGCATGTGTAATTCATGAACTAAAAGAGCTACATAGCTAGGGTTCTCAATTTATGAAAGAATCTACACAAAACGATACAAAAATCATGCTGATCTGATTTGGATCACTTTGACAGCTAAAACCCAACAATTTCTAACATTTAAGAAACCCTAGGTCTAGATAATATTAAGGTAATCAAGAATATGACTGAAATCTAGGGACCTAATGGGTGACAGGAACCCATAAGTGAAATCCCACATACCTGGTGACGAATTCCACAGAGAAAACTTTCGATTTCAGGGCTGGAACTGGGTTTTCGGCCTTTCACTTCCCTCTTGAGGAACAGTCTCTGGATGTTCCTGAAAACTCGTTGCGTTCTTGAACTATGGCTGCTTGACTTTTTCCCTGATTTTTTCTCTAATTTTCGCTTGACTTTGGTGAATAATTGATTCGGTTAGGTTCTAATTTTTTTAATAGGCTAAAACTGACCAAAACCATGTAACTTAGGGATTAAATGATGTAGTTTAGGTGCCTAACGCATAAAGAAAACACCAAACAATTCCTGACTTAAAGTTGTCGGGGGTCACCGATGGTCAGTGCTGGTCAACCGTCGATGGGGTTCTGGGAGCTAGAAAGTAGGGGTCTGGCCTATGACCCTGGACCACAGACCGTGGTCTGACCTACGGTCCGTAGGTCCCGGCGTAGGCTGACCCTTAGACGAAATTTCTGGGGAGTTCTGGGGGAGGGTTGAAGGTGGTGAACAACGGACCACCAGGACGGACCGTGGGTCACCGTATAGTCCATGGGTGGAAACTTTGGGTTGCACCTGCAACTTCTGAAAAGTCTGCATTTTGGTTTTTTAGGATACGGGGTGTTATAGTAAACATTTTATCACATTCATTCTTAAAGATGAAAGTCAATGTATATGTAAAATTATAAGTACAAAGAACAGTAAAAAGAAGAAAGATACACATGAGCAAGACAATTAGGCATTTTTTTTGCTTTTGTCTCTATAATGAAAACTAAATATTTGAGCATACAAAATAAAAAACTAAATTAAAGCAAGTTGCTAACAAAGCAACAATTCAACTATATGAAGTGAGATAGAAAAGTATTATTATAATTCTAATTACTACAAATAAGTATAAAACTAACACACCAAGCTCTGATGATTCAGTTGTTGAATTCTTGTCTATTCTCATGACTGTATAAGGGGATCTCACAACTTTCCCCACATTGTGACATTATTTCACTTGTTTAGAGCTCCTACAGACAAGAATAGTAGGAGTAGTAAATAAAAAAAATTCTTGGAAAAGTTAAATTTATAGGACAAAAATTATGAAAACATGAAAAGTCACATGGAAATTTTAAAGGTCAAATGTCACTCCCCGAGCCTACACCCTAGACGTGGCCGGCACTCGAGAACCATTGCTGGCCACAAGCGAACCCTTGGCCTGGCTTACTTACTCAGCGGAAGACTTAACTCAAGATAATTACGTTTAAAACAAGTAAACTGAACTTCTCAAAATATAACTTAGAATCTATTATAATAGCATTCACTGCCAAAGTGGCAACTCAAGTCTCAACTTAACTGAAAAGGAAAAGTAAAGACTCGTGAATTAACATCACTAACTCTTTCAATGAAGCCTCTAAACAACAGGGATGGATGTTGGGACAAGACCAACGACATCCTAACGAACAAAAATAATGAAAGCAATAAAAGGATCCTCCGAAAAGCTAGAAGTATCACCAACTGACTCTGAGTGCTCACCTGGATCAACGATGCGCTGGATGTTGATCCTGATTACCTGCGTATGCATCATAATAAGATGCAGGTCAACTGGCATCAATACACTGAATGTACGAGTATGCGAGTTCGAATGCTAAACATAACTTAAGCTTGAAAAAAATTTGAAAGAAACACTTACATTGTCTTTACTCAACTCCTGGATAACTTAACTCAATATAAAGCAATGAAACACATGCAATATATGAAAAGCTTTATAAAACAGTAAAACAACTTAGTTCGTTAAAGTAAATGCAATAACAAACTCAACTTTACTCATATGATAAAGTACTATAGTTTATGTGGGAGTTTCTCTAACCGACAACCACCACTATGAGCCTAAGTGGTGATACAGGGTCTTGCCCACGCATCCAGAACTTTCCTATACTTTGCTGTCATATAAAACGCTTAACTTAGTGGATCCATTAGCAAATGCCAAAAGCATCTTAAGGAGTCATCTAAAATGTATGATCATTTACTACCCCTAATGGCTACATGGTTTATAGAGACTTGAGTTAATATGAACTCGCATCCCTATAACGGTACTCAATACTACTCCCAAAATATACTAGCTCATAAGTTTTTAAACTAAACTTCTTTCTTTGATTTGAGATAATTACACAAAACTTAGCTTAAAACCTCTCTTGGAATCAATGTTCCCTTTCTTGCTCAAATGTGAAAACATTTTAACTCTTGGGAATACTTAGTTCCCGAATAATCTTTGAAGAATGAACTTTATTCTTACTCTTTACTGAAAATTAGCTCAAAGGCTCTTTTGAAAATCTCAGTTTCCTTTCTTGTTTAAATGTGAAAGCATTTACTCTTTGGAATACATAGTCCCGATATACTCTTTTTGAAGAAATGCACCTCAAACTTTACTCTTTACTCAACTCAAAACTCAAGTCCTAAAACAATGTTAAAACATTTGTAAAAGTCTTTTGGAAAACTTTATGAACTTCTCTTAACTTGACTCTTGACTTTTCTTGACTTGACTCTTGACTTCTCTTGACTTGACTCTTCACTTCTCTTGACTTGACTCTTAACTTTCCTTGAATTGAATTATGGATTCAAGGATTGTGATTTGTGATAGGAAAGATCTCATGATGTTTAGGAATGATTTTAGATAGCTAAACATGAGAAAAGATCAAGAAATCACTGTTTGAAGGTGGGTCCGCGACGCGGAGAAGTATTTAAATTATTGGTTAGAAAACAACTATTGAGGCAGAACGGTCCGTGACCGCTCTGCGACGCAAAACGATTTTTCCCAAATCTGGGAAGCAAGTCCGTGACGAGGAGGCACTGCCCAAATTTGCCTGATGAAAATTCCTTCTCTGTTTTCCAGCTCTAAACCCTCTAAACTCCATTGGTTTTTTTCCCAAACACTTAGAATCATTTATAACCTCAAATAACATCAGATTCTACTCGTAAACACAAATAAGAGCGTGAATCAATCTCAAGAAAACTCCAATAACACAACCCACAAGGATTCAAACGAGCTTCATCAAGAATTCAAGGGATTTACTTTCAAATCAATATACTTTGCTGAAATTGAATCAAGTTGGGCGCGTGGGTGAACTAACCCAACGGTATGTGATCTCACATACCTTGTAGGAATCACCCCTGACGAAATCCACAAGCTAAACTCGACGATCTTGACGAATCTTGCTTCTCTTCTCCTTTCTCCTCTTCTTTTCTCTGTTCTCCAAGCCCTAGCATATTTTAGTAAAAGCATAAACTAGTCTAATTCTGATTAGACCCTAACTTAATTACCAAAAACGAAATAAAATAATTGGGTAAGGAAAAGACCAAACTACCCTTTCAAAATCCTGATTGGACTTTCGTATTCCAATAGCCCAACTTTCAAAGGGTATAACTCACTCATACGAACTCGGAATCGTGCAAACTCAGCTGCGTTGGAAATATCATTCTAAGATATTTCCTACCATATCTGGAAGTACACCTAACTCATCCAGAGCTAGGAGTTATGGCCGTTTGAAGTTGACCAAAACTCAACTTATTCGAATTTAACAAAATTTCCAGATTTCAATTCTTTCCAAATATAATTGTTTCCAATTCTCAACTTCTTCCTAGTTATTTCAATTTGCGAGATGTTACAATATCTCCCCCTTGGGAACATTCGTCCTCGAATGAGATTACTTTTATTAGGCTAAAGTTGTAACATCAATCATTCAGTTCAATCACCCAACAAGCAAATGCAACACAACATGCCAACTTATAATTAAAGAGTACTAAGAAGAAAATTAGTACCTTGATCTAGAATTTCTTCGGATTCGAAGAGATGTGGATATCTCCTCTTCATATCTTCCTCAGCTTCCCAAGTAGCTTCCTCAATGAACTGATTCCTCCAAAGAACTTTGACTGACGCTACCTCTTTTGTTCTCAACTTGCGAACTTAGCGATCTAGAATCTGAACAGGAATCTCTTCATAAGATAAGCTACCCTTGATCCCAATATATTCAATCGGTATAATCAATTAAGGATCGCCCATGCACTTCTTCAACATGGAGACATGAAATAACGGATGAACCGCTGCTAACTCTAGTGGTAGCTCCAATTCATAAACTACTTTATCAATCCTCTCAGAAATTCTGTAAGGACCAACATATCGGGGAATAAGTTTCCCCTTCTTGCTAAACCTCATAACACCCTTCATGGGTGAAACTTTCAAGTATACCCAATCATCTATTTCAAACTCTAACTCCCTTCTCCTAAAATCAGTGTAGGATTTCTGGTGACTCTGCGCCGTTTTCAACCTGTCTTGAATCACTTTCACCTTCTCCATAACTTGATGAACTAAATCTGGTCCTATCAACCCTGCCTAACCAACTTCAAACCATCCAATAGGAGATCTTCATCTTCTTCCATAAAGAGCTTCTTAAGGAACCATTTGGATGCTCGATTGGTAACTATTGTTTTAAGCAAACTCAATGAGAGGTAGGTGATAATTCCAATTACCCTTGAAATTAATCACACAATCCACCTTGATACCTCAGAACACTATCTCCCCCTTGTTCAAAAGCCATCACTTTTTGCTTATTAACACTTGCCTTTTATTCAAGCAATAAAGGATCTTGGTATTGCTTCTCTTTTACTTCTGACATTAATGATGATTCAGCCCCATTCATCACCACTACTCCTCCTCTGTAGAATCCATTAGTCAAACTCCTAGTCGTGCAAATCTATGCACCTCTTTTGCTAACTCTTCTTTATCTTCCTCTAAATGGGCGGTACTACCCATAGATAACATGTTCAAGGTATCAACAACAACATTAGCCTTACCTGGGTGATAGAGAATACTCATGTCATAATCTTTAAGTAACTCTAACCATCTTCTTTGTCTGAGATTAAGCACTTTCTGACTAAACACTTACTGAAGACTCTTGTGATTGGTGAACACATCTACATGCACACCATAAAGATAATGGTGCCATATTTTCAAAGCAAAAACTACGGCAGCCAACTCTAAGTCATGGGTTGGGTAATTCTCCTCATAAACTTTAAATTGTCTAGAGGCATAAGCTATAATTTTTTTGCCATTATGCATTAACACACAACCCAAACTCTAGATGCATCACAATACACAACAAAACTTTGAGTACCTTCTGGTAAGGTCAATATTGGGGCAGTAGTCAAACTTTTTTTTCAATTCCTGAAAGCTTTTCTCACAAACTTCAGACCATTGAAACTACACTGTTTTCTGAATCAACTTCGTCAAAGGAGATGAAATAGATTAAAAAATCCCTTGAAAAACCTTCTATAATATCCAGCCAACCCCAAGAAACTCCTAATATCAATTGGAGATGTGGGTCTAGTCCAATTCTGCACTGGCTCAATCTTTTGAGTATCAACTTTAATTCTCTCTCCAGACATAATGTGGCCTAAGAATGCCACAGACTCAAGCCAAAACTCACACTTAGAGAACTTGGCATATAACTCTCTATCTTTTAATGTCTGGAGAACTATTCTGAGATGGCTAGCATCATGTTCTTTATTCCTTGAATAGATTAGTATGTCATCAATGAACAGGATAACAAACATATCTAAATAAGATTTGAAAACTATATTCATAAGGTCCATGAATGTTGCAGGTGCATTGGTCAAACCAACGGACATAACTAGGAACTCATAATGACCATAACGGGTCCTGAATGTTGTCTTTGGAATATCACATTCCCTTACTCTTAACTGATGGTAGCCTGATCTGAGGTCAATCTTAGAGAAACATGTGGCACCCTGAAGTTGATCGAAAGGATCATCAATCCTTGGAAAAGGATACTTATTTTTTATGGTAACCTTGTTCAACTGATGGTAATATATACACACCCTAAGGGAACCATCTTTCTTCCTCACAAATGGGACCGGAGCTCCCCAAGGTGAGATACTTGGTCGAATGAAACCTTTCTCTAAAAGATCTTTCAACTCTGCTAGTACCATGCTATATGTCGGAATAGAGATAGGAAGAGTATCATGAATAGTATCTATATCGAAGTCTATTTCTCTCTCAGGAGGGACTCCGGGAAGATCATCTGGAAAACTTCTGGAAACTCTTTTACCTCTGAAACTGACTGAATAGGAGGTATCTCAACACTAGAGTCATTAATTCAGACTAAGTGATAGACACATACCTTGGAACTAACTTTCTTTCCTTAAGGTACGAAATGAAACTACCCTTAGGCACTGATGAACTACTCTTCAACTCTATAATTGGTTCACTGGAAACTGGAACTTGACTGCTCGAGTTCAACAATCAACTGAGGCATAACAGGCATGAAGCCAGTCCATACCAAGAATGACATCAAAATCTACCATGTCTAACTCAACTAAATCAGCCAGGGTACTCTTGTGATTGACGGAAACAGAACAATCACGATAGACTCTTTCTGCTAGAATAGACTCACCATCAGGTGTAGAAACACTGAAGGCTCAAGAAGTTGCTCAGGAAGAACATCAAAATTGAAGACTTGGATCATACCAGTGCAACATCTGGCGAATCCTCTTGCTCTCGGCGACTAGCGATAGCATAAAGACAGTTTCCTTCTCCGCCTGCCCTTAAAGTAGCTCATCTAGATGCAGCTCTATCTGGTGGAGCAACTGAAGAAGACTGGGCTCTATTTTCCCCATTACCATTATTCTATCTCCTTTTAGGACACTCTCTGATAAAATGACCGTTCTGGCCACACTTGAAGCAACTAGTGGAGTCATCACGACACATCCCTGAGTGGCTCCTACCACACTTAGCATATGCAGGAGTCTTAGTACCCCCTTGTGCCTTACTACCTTGCGAATGCACAGGTCTAGCTCTGAAGTTCTGAAAACTCTGACTATTGTACTCACATTTGTTCCTTGGTGTAGGTGCACTAGCAGATGATGGAGCAGGTCCTTTCTGCTTCTGTTGGAAAGAAGATTGGTTCGCATTACTCTTTTGTTGCCCAGATTCATTCCCTGATGTCTTAGCCCTCTTATTCTCAAACTCTTCTCTATCCTTCATTTGGTCCTTCTCAACTTGTTGCACATGGATCATCAGCCTTGATATTCCCATGTAACTTATTAGCATGGCTACCTTACTTTCCTTACTTGAAAGACTAGTCAACCCAACAACGAATAAAATCATCCTGCTTCTCATGTCGGCAACCATATCTTTGCTTCTCTTAGCTCACGGGGAAATAAATGCCTCATGAAGGCACTCTCAACCATAGGCCAGCTCAAAATCGGTTACGCGTAAGCACGAGTAGAATGAAACTTTATAGAGATTAACTCTATCGCACGAAATGAATATGAAAGAAGTGAGATATTTCCTAAATGTTGTAGCCTCATAATTATAGATGTGGCGCACTTCACACCAATAACTAGGACTCTACAGACACGGCTTCATAGACTCCCTAGGACTCTTGAACTCTGTGCTCTGATACCAAGTTTGTCACCCCCCGAGCCTACACCCTGGACGTGGCCGGCACTAGAGAACCATTGTTGGCCCCAATCGAACCCTTGTCCTAGCTTACTTACTTAGCGGAAGACTTTACTCAAGATAATTACTTTTAAAACAAGTAAATTGAACCTCTCAAAATATAACTTAGAATGTGTTATAATAACATTCACTGCCAAAGTGGCAACTCAAGTCTCAACTTAACTGAAAAGGAAAAGTAAAAACTCACGAACTAACATCACTAACTCTGTCTATAAAACCTCTAAACAACTGAGATGGACGTCGGGACAAGATCCACGACATCCTAACGAACAAATTACTGGAAGCAATAAAAGGATCCTTCAGAAAACTAGGAGGCTCACCAACTAACTCTGAGTGCTCAACTGGATCAACGATGCCTGGATGCTGATCCTGATTACCCGGGTCTGCATCATAATAAGATGCAGGCCAACTGGCATCAGTACATTGAATGTACGAGTATGTGAGTTGGAATGCTAAACATAACTTAAGCTTGAAAAGAATCTGAAAGAAACACTTAACTTGGCTTTACTCAAATCCTTGATAACTTAACTCAATATAAAGCAATGAAACACATGCAATATATGAAAAGCTTTATAAAATAGTAAAACAACTTAGTTCGTTAAAGTAAATGCAATAACAAACTCAGCTTTACTCATATAATAAAGTATTATAGTTTATGTGGGAGTTTCTCTAACCGACAACCACCACTATGAGCCTAAGTGGTGATACATCGTCTTGCCCATGCTGCCAGAACTATCCTATACTTTACCGTCATATAGAACGCTTAACTTAGTGGATCCACTAGCTTATGCTAAAAGCATCTTAAGGAGTCATCTAAAAAGTATGATCATTTACTACCCATGATGTCTACATGGTTTATGGAGACTTGAGTTAATATGAACTCACATCCTCATATCGGTGCTCAATACTACTTCCAAAATATACTTAGATCATAAGTTTTTAAACAAATTTATTTCTTTGATTTGAGATAATTACACAAAACTTAGCTTAAAACCTCTCTTGGAACCGATGTTCCCTTTCTTGCTCAAATGTGAAAACATTTTAACTCTTGGGAATACTTAGTTCACGAATAATCTTTGAAGAATGAACTTTACTCTTACTCTTTACTGAAAACTAGCTCAAAGGCACTTTTGAAAATCTCAGTTTCCTTTCTTCTTCAAATGTGAAAACATTTACTCTTTGGGAATACATAGTCCCGATATACTTTTTTGAAGAAATGCACTTCAAACTTTACTATGTACTCAACTCAAAACTCAAGTCTTAAAACAATGTTAAAACATTTGTAAAAGACTTTTGGAAAACTTTATGAACTTCTGTTAACTTGACTCTTGACTTCTCTTGACTTGACTTTTGACCTCTCTTGACTTGACTCTTAACTTCTTTTGACTTGACTCTTAACTTCTCTTGACTTGACTCTTAACTTTCCTTGAATTGAATTATGGATTCAATGATTGTGATTTGTGATAGGAAAGATCTCATGATGTTTAGGAATGATTTTAGACAGCTAAACATGAGAAAAGATCAAGAAATCATTGTCTGAGAGTGGGTCCGCGATGCGGAGAAGTATTGAATTTTTTGGTTCGAAAACAACTTTTGAGGTGGAACGGTCCGTGACCGCTCCGCGATGCGAAATGATTTTTCCCAAATCTGAGGAGCAGGTCCGCGACGCAGAGGCATTGCCCAAATTTTCCCTACAAAAATTCCTTCTCCGTTTTCCAACTCTAAACCCTCTAAACTCCATTGATTTTTTTCCCCAAACACTTAGAATCATTTATACCCTCAAATAACATCAGATTCTACTCGTAAACACAACTAAAAATGTGAATCAATCTAAAGAAAACTCCAACAACACAACCCACAAGGATTCAAACGAACTTCATCAAGAATTCAAGGGATTTACTTTCAAATCAATATACTTTGCTGAAATTGAATCAAGTTGGGCGCGTGGGTGAACTAACTCAACGCTATGTGATCTCACATGCCTTGTACGGATCACCCCCGATGAAATACACAAGCTAAACTCGACGATCTTGACGAATCTTGCTTCTCTTCTCCTTTCTCCTCTTCTTTTCTCTGTTCTCCAAGCCCTAGTGTATTTTGGTAAAAGCATAAACTGATCTAATTCTTATTAGACCCTAACTTAATTACCAAAAATAAAATAAAATAATTGGGCAAGGAAAAGACCAAACTACCCTTTCAAAATCCGGATTGGACTTTCCTTATTCCAATAGCCCAATTTCCAAAGGGTATAACTCACCCATACGAACTCGGAATCGCACACACTCAGCTGCATTGGAAAGATCATTCCAAGAGATTTCCTACCATATTTGTAAGTACACCTAACTCATCCTGAGCTAGGAGTTATGGTCGTTTGAAGTTGACCAAAACTCAACTTATTCTAATTTTACAAAATTTCCAGATTTTAATTCTTTCCAAAAATGATTGTTTCCAATTCTCAACTTCTTCCTAGTTATTTTAATTTGCGAGATGTTACATCAAATATTATTAAAATAAATAAAATGATTCGTTCATTGTCTTTATAATAAATAACTAACAATTCAAATAATAATTAAAATATATTATTTAATATTTAACTAATTAGATGTTTAATTTAGCCTAGAGGTAAAATGGTAATCTATCTTTTCATCTTTGGAGCTTCTCAAAAATTATGGAAACATGGAAAATTGAAAGGTCAAATACTATTAAAATAAATATAATGATTCT
>NW_006238927.1:3389107-3417558 GCF_000226075.1 Solanum tuberosum | reverse complement strand
GGCACATATATACCTTTAAAATACACTATTAAATAGTGCAGGGGGTAAAAGGTTCTTCATAAAGTTTGGTATCATAACACAATTTCGGCCAAAGTTGGAGTATTTTTCAGACCCTTTTCCCAATAATTTATTAATTTGATATTTAATTTAGCCTATTGGTAAAGTAGTAATCTATCGTTTCATCTATGGAGCTTCCCACTTTTAATAGTATATGATATGATATAATTAAATTGTCTCATACTCTAATTAGCCTTAATGGCCATTCTCCCTTGGTGAAAAAATGAAGTAAAAAAACGTTGGGGAGTAATTGCAAGTGGCCATCGTTTGGCAGAACGTGGTAATGGTATCCTATGACCATAACTTCCCTATTGAAACCTCATTATTCTCTACAACATTATTTCACTCATTGTTCTATCATTATACCTTGTAACTCATGTAACTTATAGGTCATTCTCTTGCCCTATTAACTACCCCATTATTATCCTATTCATTACAAGGAAGACTTCCTCCCCTATAAATAGTGATGTTCTTCTTTTGGGTTGAGTACAAGGAAGAGATATAAAAATAAGAGATGTACAAGAAAATATATAGTAAAAAAGATGAGCAGTATTATTGTGTTTATATTAGTGGAGTGAAAGAGAGAGTTGAGACATAGAAAAATATTCTAAGTCTTCAACTATAGTCACTATACAAGAGAGGATAGTTATATGTCAAAGAAGGTGTTCTTGTGGAGCATTGGACTCTTCAACTAATCTGGAGTTGTTTGAGTTTTACGATGTTGTTGGGATGTTGTATCCTGGAGGGGACAAGTCAAGAGTGATACTGCTAGATCGGTGTAGATTATGCCGCCGTGGATTTGAATCTCCTTAAAGAGAGTGAGATATCCATGCTTCAATCTAAATTTTGTTTATTCATTCTTGTCATTTTATTTTCAACTGTAATATGTTGTATGTGTGGTATATATTACACCAACAATTTTAAGGAGATTTATGTTTTTGTTACAATTTGAAAAAGTGTTGATATCAAGATAGGGATCTCAACATAATTCCACTCAACGTCGCTCTCTTCAAGAGATGGAAGAGAAGAGGTGTATGGTAAAATATGTTTCTACTTGCTCAATTCAAGTGGACAAAAGGTAAAAGAAAAAAAAAAATTACCTAATATTTTTCATGAATAAAGTGATACTATTTTTCATGAAAAAAGTGTATTTAATTCTTAAAGTAGTGGGGGTTCATGAAATGAGGAAAAAGTCATTGTGAAAAAAAATGATTTTTGCATCTTTGAGAATTTTTTAAAAAAAAAGTATTACAAGTGCATATATTTATTATGGAATAAATCACATGTTGTTGTTTGGCTATAATGAGATGATTTTTGGATCTAACATGAGAGTTATAAATAAATTATAAAAAAACATGTTGAGTTGTCATTTAACATGAATTGTTTTAGGTGAGATAAGCTTTATTCTTCGAATGAAAAAATACCATAAAACATGTGATGAAATTTTCCTTGTCAAGTCACATAATGTCGCAATTACAAAATACAATCTTATGGGTTGTGTGTGTCTTGCAACTGCTTTTGATTCAATTGTGAAAATTGTGTGACAAATAAAGAAGGAGTTTGCTATCCTAATAAAAAATATGAGATATGTGATTAATTGCACTTTATATGATTTTATGTATAACGTATAGCATGTACAGGTAAATTTACTTGGTACAAAATTTGTTGGCTTGTTTTATGAGAAAAATATTATGATATACTTAAAAGTTTTGTTGGTGCAGATGATAAACTCGGTGTTGTTTGATGGAAGTAACAAAAGCAAATCATGTTGGTTGCTAGCTAACTCTACTTTGGAGGTTGAAGTGAAAAAAAATTAAGCTTTAATAAGTGAAAAAGTGAATTGATTTTATTATATCAAACACTTTATTTTGAGAAATTAATTTTTTCTGATTTTGATTAATTGTGATAGCGCCAATATTATTGATAAAGTACAAAATCACTATTATAACGGTAAATTCAGACTCATGAGAAGAAACCACAATATTGTGAGATCATATTGATCATTGGTATACCATTAATATCAATTGTGTTAAAACTTGTGATAATCTTATACATTCATAAACCAAGGTCTTAGCAAGATGAAGAGTCTGAAGCACATCGAGGGGGATGAAATTGAAGCTAAAAAATTAATAAATTCTAAGTTCTATATGATGAAACCCAACCTGGGACTAGAGATCCTATAACCAGGTTCAATAGGAAGAACGAATCATATGATGACTTGTTGTGAAATGCACTATATATTAATATTTATTCAATCCCTATTATGTATGTCCATTTATCCTATAATGAATTGTGGAGTTTGAGTCTTTGAACTCTTAATGGAAGTATGTATCATGTATGACTAGGATGTCAAGTTATAGGAGCATTCTTGACAGATAAAACCATGTTAGTGTGTAAGTAGGACTCTTTCTATGAGAAGGAGCTTGTTCTCAAAAACATTCATGAATATCGGGATAGCACAAGGCTGTAATGTGCTGGCTAAAAAAGCTTATGTCATCACCTTGATTATTCTGTGTAAGCAGTGAAACTTTATTTCCCTAAAGCAGTCATAGTTCAAGTTTGAGATCAGACCACTACTGACTCTGGAGTAAAGATTATTGTCTTATTAAGTGAATGTTCAATGCAGAGTACACCTTCATTATGCATAATAAGACACCTTCAACTAAATTGTGAAGAACTCTCTTATCATAATATTACAATGAGTGAGAGATTGCTAGTACATTTGAGAATTTTAATATTATTAAATTGTCTCATACTCTAATTATCCTTAATAGCCATTCTCCCTTGGTGAAAAAATGAAGTAAAAACATTGGGGAGTAATTGCAAGTGGCCATCTTTTGGTAGAATGGAGTAATGGTCTTCTATAACCATAACTTCCCTATTGAAACCTCATTATTCTCTAATACATTATTTCATTCTTTATTCTATTATTATACCTTGTAACTCAGGTAACCTATAGTCCATTCACTTTCCCTATTAACTACCCCATTGTCTTCCTATTCATTGCAAGGACGACTTCCTCCCTTATAACTAGTGACGTCCTTTGGGTTGAGTACAAGGAAGATATATAAAAATAAGAGTTGTACAAGAAAATATAGAGTGAAAAAGATGAGTAGTATTGTATTGTTATATTAGTGTAGTGAAAGAGAGAGTTGAGACACAGAAAAATATTCTAAGTCTTCAACTATATTCACTATACAAGAAAAGACAATTATATGTTGAGGAAGGTGTTCTTTTGTGGAGCTTTGGACTCTTAAACTAATCTGGAGTTTCTTGAGTTGTACGACGTTGTTGGGATGTTGAATCCTTGAGGGGACAAGTCAAGAGTGATATTGTTGGATCGGTGTAGATTATGCCGCAGTGGGCTTGAATCTCCTTAAAGAGAGTGAGATATTGTTCCTCTGCCTAAAGAGTTGATTATTCATTTTTGTCATTTTATTTTCAACTGTAACGTTTTTTATTTGTAGTATATATTACACCAACACATTGTTTGCTGACAATTTTTTGCAAAAGAAAGCAACAGATTGGTCTATCTAAATGTATTAATTTGAATAAACTTGGAAACGAACATAACAAAATTGGACAATAAGGATTCACTGAAGGTAAGAAGGTCAATCATAAGAAAGTTTTCCTTTTTTAAGAAAGGATATTGCATGCAATTACTAAATGGTTAAAATCATAGAAGGTAGAAGAAAACTTGTCTTTCTATTTTGGATAAAATAAAGTATAAGCCAGATAAGGTTATAGACAAGAGAATTAGTATATCTTCTCATGAAGACCAGTGCATAAAAAATATAACCCAAGTAAGGCGTGAGATTATTTTCACGCCCCGAGCCGATACCCTAGGCGGAACTGGCACTCGAGAACCATTAATGGCCCCAAGAGAACCCTTGGCCTGACTTACTTACTCAGCGGAAGACTTAACTCAAAGTAACTGTACTCTTAAAAGTAAACTGAAAGCTCAAAGATAACTGAGAATGTATTAAAATAACATTCACTGGCCAAAGTGACAACTCAAATCTCAAATCATAAGCCAATAATAAAATAGTGACAAATGAACTAACTAAGTGTCTATCTATGAAGCCTCTAGTAACTGAGATGGATGTCGGGACAAGACCCACGACATCCTAATGAACTAAATACTGAAAAGCAATAAAAAGAGATCCTCCGAAAGCAAGGAGGCTCACCAACAAACTCTGGAGCTCAACTAGAATCAACGATGTGTTGGATGCTAATCCTGGTTACCTGTATCTGCATCATTAAAGATGCATGCCAAATGACATCAGTACATTGAATGTACGAGCATGCAAGGAGAAATCTAAACAATACATAAGCTTGAAAGGAACTGAAAGAACAAACCTGGTCTCAACTCAACTGAACTTAACTGAACTCATTTCAATATAAAGCAGTATAATTAAGTGCAGTATAGAGAAAAACTTTTAAAACATGGATAACAACTCTATGTATTTAGAAATACAATAGTAACTCTGTATGTATGCAAAGATACAATATAAACTCTGGAAAGTGTATAAAAATACAATTTACTTCTGTGTATATAAGAATACAAAATACTTCTGTGGGAGTTTCTCTAACTGACAACCATCACTTAAGAGCTATTGTGATGATACAACATTTTGCTTCACGCTGCCAGGGACGTCCTATACCTTGCCGAGGGTATAGAACCTGACTACTAAGTGGATCCCCTAGTCTATGCTAAAAAGCACTAAGGAATCATCTAAAAAGTATGACCCTTTTCTACCCATGATGGATACATTGTTTATGGGGGCTGGGAGTTGTCTGAACTCTCCCCTATATCGGTGCTCAATACTACTCCCAAAATATACTACTAGCTCTTATGTTTAAAAACATAACCTCTTTCTGTGGTTTGAGATAATTGCTCAAAACTTAGCTCAAAGGCTCTTCTTGGAAATCAAAGTTTCCTCTCTTGTTTCAAATGTGAAAACATTTTAAACTCTTTTAAAATACATAGTCTCCATATACACTTTTGAAGAAAATGAACTTCAACCTTTACTTTTTACTCAACTCAAAACTCAAGTTAGAAGACCAAGCGTCCATAGCGCTTTGAGTGGCGCGGGGCGCCAAACCCAAAACATCAGAACTGAAGTTGGGGTGCACTGGATGGCGCGGCGTCCCAGGGCCCCAACTATAGAACATCTTCTGGGGCGCTCTGAGTGGCGCGGCGCCCCCAGCTTCCTCCCCAGGTTTTTGACGATTTTTCTTGCTCGTTTTTCAACTCTAAACCCTCTAAACTCAATTGGGTCTTTCCCCAAACACTTAAATTCGACTACATAATCTAAATATGCAAGAATCTACTCAAAATGACACCTAATTTCATGAATCTAAATCAAGAACTCTTCAACAACTCCAACAATCAAGAACTCAATAAAAACTTCAAACAAATCCATCAAGAACTCAATTTCTAAACCTTCAAAAATCTAAATTCGCTAAAATTTATCATGATTGGCGCGTGGGTAAACTAACCCAACGCTATGTCATCTCACATACCTCGTAGGGATCACCCCTTGGCGAAATCCACAAGCAAATCTTGAAGAAACTTGGCGATTCCTTGCTTCTTCTTCTTCTCTTTTCTCTTTCTATTTTCTCTTCTCTCAAAACCCTAACTTATTTTCAATAGCGTAATCTGAATCCCATCAGTTGAGATCCCAACTTAATTACCAAAAATGAATTTAATTAATTGGGTAGTGAAAAGACCACAATACTCTTCAAAAATCCGGTTTTGACTTTCCTTATCTAGACAGTCCAACTTCAAATGGGCATATCTCACTCATACGAACTCGAAACTGAGCAAACTCGGCGACGTTGGAAAGACAACTCAAAGATATTTACTACCGTATCTTGAGCTAGGAGTTATGGTTGTTTGAAGTTGACCCAAAACTCTTTCTAATTCTAGTTCTTTCTAGTTGAGGGTGTTACAATTATAACCATCTTATATGGAGGTGGTAGAAAGATACATCACATGTGTAGCCTATACATCACAGATAAAAACATAGAGACTTTAACTTATACAAAGATCATAGATTTATAAATTCAAGATATAAAATACACTCGATGAACTCATTCTAATTGAAATCAAGCCAATCAATCAAACACAAAAAATGTAGCTCTGAAAGTAGATGATACTGTAATATTATGAACTGTAGAATCAACTTCACCGATAAAATATCAATAGAGAGTTCATATTATTAGGATAAAACTTTCAAAGTATTCTATTGACTCCATCTTAGAATCTTTCAAGGAAAACCGATTCCTTGGAGTAACCATTCAACATATCTTGCACAATACAACATAAATATGCCTCCTACAATTCCGAATTTTACATTGATGGGAACCTTCTTGAATTTTGTCAAGAGACAAATCCACAACAACCCAAATACCCGTAGGATGTTGGTGGTAAAAGTGGAGAAATTTAATTTGACGAACATGGACCATAAAAAAGTAATTTGAAATTTTTTTTGAATCTACAAATTAATAGTTTCAATACCTTAGTATAAGAAATGAAAACTAAACAAGATCTGTGACTCCAATAAAATAATGAGTAAGAAGAAAAACTAATAGAAGAGTACCACTCATACTTCCACCTATGTCACTGGAAATCACATAAAAAAGTAGAGGTTTTCCCAATAATGCATGAGGATATATCAACCCATCACCTCTGCATATACAGAAACATATTACATAGAAATAATAAATAATAATTGGACAATACATACTTCTTTTATTGACTTCAAAGTTTAATTTAATTGATTCAAAGATATGCATCAACTAATTGTATCACCACTAAAAAAAAAAAAAAGAAATATGTAAAGTATACTAAAAGTAAGAGTAGAACCAAACATAAAAACAAAAATGTAGTAATAATTATGCAAGCCAAACAAAGTGATAAGTGGTAAAGGAATCAAAGTTTGTAACAGATTTTATGGAACAGAGGAAAGCATTGAATTATTGATGAAAAAACTACGTTGTCCATCAATGTCTCCACCTATATCAGAATGTTGTTCATCACTGTACTTGACACCTTTGTGGCTCATGCTGTAAGATGTGTAAGTTTCGAGCCAGTTAATCGAGTAAATGATCTAGCATATTACTCAAAATTCAATGTTTCTCCACTTCAACCCTATATTCTGACCCAAGGACGTCTATTGATCTTAGCCAAATTAAGCAAGCAGCTATGGCAGAAAAAATAAGTTTCATTAACATTAACTTCTCACATCAAAAACCAAAATTGTGGTGAGCTACAATCAATAGCTACCTTGTATCTCACCATAAGCTTATTTTATTTTTTTGAAGATATGGCACATTAGAAGTCAATATTAATGAATCTTTTTTTTTTGCCATGAATGAGATGCTTAATTTTGCTAAGATTAATTAACCTCTTTGGATCAGAAGCTTAGATGGAGGTGGAGATACATGGAATTTTGAGGAACATGCTAGCTCATTTACAAATTTTACTGGCATGAAATCTGCACATTTTACAATAGAAGCAACAAGGGAATCTGGTACGGTGATGAACAACAGTCTGACATTGGTAGATACATTGATAGACAATATAGGTTCTTCATCATTAACTCTATGTTTTCCTCCCTTTCATAAAATTTGTTATGAGTTTTAGAAAGAATTTGAGTTGGAAAGATTGAAACACTTGGAGAAGGACTTACTTTGAAGAAGAATTTTGAAAAGGATTTAGAAGAACATTGCTTGAATACGAATCTTGAAAAATATTTGAAGGAATATCTTGTTTGGAAGTCTTATGCTTTGATCTTCCTTAGAATTTTGTATTATGGTTTGAGAGAGGAGAAGAAGGAATTAAAAAGATGGAAATCGGATTGTTTAGGGATTTATAGGAGTTAAGAAATCTGTTTTTAAGGTTTTCCTAGCTGTACGAGGAGAAGAAAATTACCTTATTTAGAATTTTCCCGCGGCTAAAACGGAACTACACTACATTATTTAGTAAAATGATCATAACTCTCTACTCCGAATGCGAAATGACGCAAACTTGGTGGCGTTGGAAATATAATTCAAAGACCTTTAATTTGATAGGTTATAGGTCACATAACTCTTCATATTCTAAGAGATATGGCCATTTGAAGTTGACCAAAGTAAAATCTTATATGGAAACTTAACCAATAAGGAAACTTTCAACTCAACTTTGTGTTAGAAGATTATTATTACCTTAATTTATCTCCAAATATCCTCCTACACAAAATAATTGAATTTAACACCTATGCACAATTAAGAATCATCTGGTACAACCCTATACACTTATGAAGAATGGTTCGGATCTTAACTTGAAGATTTGGGGTGTTACAATATCTCGATCATTGTTCCAACCTTGGTTTCCACTTTGTCGTTGATGATTGGTGTGAGAACCCCTCACTTAGTTTCCCAAATATTGAACTTCTTCATTGTATAATTCCGCGAAATTGGCATCATTTGGGCACTATCCACTATTGGTTCCAACTGCATTTACCGACTTAAGTCCACCTCCCATGACATGTTTAAACAACAAATGGAGTTGGGTTATTTTTTTAACCATGTATTCACCTTGTTCATGGTCCTTCTCAATTTGTTCTTTGCTTATGACTAGTTGTAGAGTAGGCACGTGATCTTCTCTAATGACATGCTCGGTTAACTTTGGTCATGCCATCTAGCAACAAAGCAGCCACATCATAGGGTTGTCTCATTAATCCCCCTTGGACTAACTGATCAGCCACACCTTTATTGACTGAATCAAAGCTATAATAGAAGTATTGCAGCAATAAATTGTCTGGAACACCATGTGTTGGATATTGAAAAAGTAGTTTCTTGAACCACAACCAAGTTTCATGAAGAGGTTCACCTCCAATGCGCTTGAAATTGTGGATTTCGGTTCTAAGTTTCCCCATCTTTGACAGGGGAAAGAATCTTTCCAAGAAAGCATCAGTTAACTCTTCCCAAGAAGTGATAGAGTCATTTGGCAAGTCCACCAACCATCTTGAAGCTTCACCCGTGAAAGAGAATGAGAACAACCTCAACCTCACAGACTCTTGGGAGATGTTTTTTTAACACAAATGGTCCATACACCTCCACAAAATTCCTAAGGTGTTCATGGGGATATTCATGAGCTAAACCCCCAAACATTTCCCTTAGTTGGAGCAATTGTAGCATTATTATTGTTAGGTGAAATACAACCATTCCGGTTGTGGGAGGTATCCCGATGGCTCCCATGGTTTGAACACTATTCATATGTATATCATTCAAATCACCCATATTTTTGTTTTGACCATAGTGACTATCGTTGTCGCTACCATGAGCACTCATTGTATAACACCTACAAATCAGCCAACAACAATACGAAACAATAATCTACTACAACTAAACAAATTTACAAACTAATTTCTCAAATAGAATTCTCAACCACCACTACCCGGTAGCAGCATCATTTTCGATAATGCTCAAATGTCCTCCTTAAAACCAATTAAAAGATATAACGGTCATAATCAATAAAAAAAACCCAATGGAGAGTTGGGGTCGAATCCCACATGTAATGGTATATTGTAGAGAATTCTTATCAAGAAATTTGGATTGTTATATCATTTATTTGTAATAGTAAAAATAAGTGGACGGATGATTCCACCAATTTAATAAAAAGCTCTGGGTAACAATTTTCATAATTAAACTAAAATTACGGGAACTACAACTAATAAAAAGCAATCTAGGGGTGTGAAGATTGGAAATCATGTCACATAGGGGTAATTCTGCTGCTCTACAGTGATGAACATTCATGAATAGGCTAAGTCATCTTCAACGAAGCTAATCTTTTTTTGATATCATAGCATCCTTGCATAGAATCTCCTTTCGATCTCATCTATAAGTTAATCTAAACACCCAATACCTTACTTTATTCTCTCTTTCGATGCAGAAATAGGGCAAATAGATTCGACCCATAACCTTTATTTTCTAGCAAGTTACATACATCAAACCTAAATTGCTAGTATTTGACTAATTACCCACTCCAATCAATCTCTTTCGATCATCGACCGGAGATCGAAAGTAGGAATTAAGTTTTCAACCTTAACCCATAAATTAACCTCATGTTAAATAGCCCAAATTCATGTATGAACAACATCAAAAAAGAGCACAATGCAATACCCACTACATTAAATGAACACCCAACCCCGTAATTGCACAATAGATCTTGGGGTTATAACCACCCATCACAAAAAGTAAAGAAATTATACCTTCCATGAAATCAACCATGGATAACATGAAATTAAGCAATTACTAGTAAACCCACTTTGGAATCAACTTGAATTTGACAAATTCAAGAGCAAAGTTGAAAAACCCCAAAAACTAGAAAGTGATCTTCACAAGGTAAAAGTGTTCCTCCCAAAACTCTCAAAGGAAGATATCTTTCCTAATTTTCAAACTCCCCTTTTATATCTACTTTGGGCTATTTATAGTTTCTCAAAATTCAGCTCAAAAACTCAATGTGTGTCTCACTTGGCAACATTAGTCGGGCACGTTGAACTCCTTCAGTGAATCGCCAATATAGCTTCAGCTCTCCTTTTCTTGCTCTAGGCTTGAAGTGTTTGAAACTCAATTAGTAAGCTCGTTTAAGTCTTCCTTTCACGTTCAACCTATCCCTGAGTACCACCTTTGTTCACCTTTCGAGCCTTCAATTTTTCTCCTTGCACTATCAATTTTGGCGATGATCAATAAGGTCACCTTTTCATTTGGAGTTTGCTGACCTGTCTCGATAGGCACAAGTGTTGTGCATTGTCTCTTTATGCAAGGTCATGCTCACTAGGCAGACCGCCTTTCTTGTTTGGTGATCCTCAATGTATAGTTTACACTTTTTTCTGCATTTTTGGCTATTTTTTCAAACATTCATCCTTGCCTTGTCAATTAGCCTTCATAGCTGCAAATCATCAAGATATCATAGGATAAAATTAGGCATCGGGACACTAATTATTGAGCTAAATAGACCTCAAATGAGTGCAAATCTACCACTCATCAATGAGTTCCTAAGGCATCAAATAACATTTTCAAGTATTAAATTTTGGATTCAAATCTTATTTTCAGAATTGGGTATTGTGTTGATTGACCCATTTTTCAATGAATTGATGTGGGTATTGTTGTTTTCGGAAATTTATTATGAATACTTGCTTGTATATAGATTGTGTGGCTTTGGATGTGATTCGGAAGGGGAAGACTCAACTCTTGGAGTGATTATTTATTGATTTAAGGCAAGTGATCTCATAAACCTTGTATTCTAGTAAAATTTCATGTACTTCCTTCATTGTTTGTGTATTGGGAGTAATAGGGATGAAGTGATGAGTTCAATTGTCCACTTGATAAATCTAAATAAATAAAAAGGATTGAAATGAAAAAGGCTATGTGATGAACATTATGGTGTGAATTGCCTCGTTGTGAAATTTATTGATTGATTGATGAAATGCTTGAAAGCATGAATGTGGACTTGAATTGGGTGAATTGTTGCCTCTTCTATGTGATGTGATATTGCTTGTGTGCATTGATCATTGAACACTATGATGAGACATATGATGATTATGATGCTGAGGTATTTGCCGGCTAATGTTATAAGGCCAAGGTCATTTTCGGCAAGTGTTTATGATGCCGAGGTCTTTGTCGGTGAGTATTATTATGCCGAGGTCATTTTCGGCAAATGGTTGTGAAGTACAGGTCATTTCCGGTGAAACATTGATCATCTTAATTTGATGCATTTTTATGCTTATGTGTGACATACGTTTTAATTGTGATTGGTGCACTGTTACGTGTGATTGAATTGTTGATATTGGGAGTGATTTACTTGATTCATTGGATAGTTGATTTGTGACTATTGAACTATGAATATTGAGCCTTATGAGCAATGTATTGTAGAACTGTTAGGTTTGGATGTTTTGTGTGCAAGTTGTAGTTTATAGAGGTTCGATTGAAGTGTAAGGGGTATTCGATTTCTAGCTAGATGCCTTGTTTATTAGTTTGTTGTGTTGTTGGTACTCACCCATTTCTTCTACACTTATGTAGGTTCCAAGCCCGGTATTGTATGATCATCTTCTTCTCCTACTTTCTGACGCTTGTCCATGGATTACTGAGATGTAGTTGCATGTCATCCAGGCGGACCCTCTTTTCCTTTCCTTTCCTTTATGCTTTTGTTCTATTTGAGAAACAAAGGATGAGACTTGTAATTATTTCAATTTCACACTTTATCTATTTAGTGGCTTGTACACATGACAACCAGATTTTGGAGGTTTCATAGAATGAATAAGTTTTCCACTTTATCTTGTTCTTGCTTTATTGTTTTCCGCATTTCTTTCATTTTCGTTGGGTTGAGGTTGACTTTTCTTGGTGTGAATCGACAAGTTCCATCACGTCCATTTTTGGGTCGTGGCAGACTCGATGAAGACGACTCTTGAATATATATTGGTGATGGAAGAAGGTGTTGACAAGAACTAGAAAAATTATGTATTGATTTGTCTATTATATTTTGACTATATTGTTATTATATTTAAAGTCTTATGAAGGATGTTTATGTTGTATTTTTCCTTTTTATTGTATAAATTTTTGGTTTAATTTTCTATTGATTTTTTTCTATTGATTTTTTTCTATGGTCGTAAGTCTATGTTTATTATTGAGCTCAAATTAGATATTTTTGACTTTATTAGAAGTTTGCTCATTACTACGCAAAGATCAAAATTTGTAGTTGGTTACTTAAATAGAATTAATTTTAAACATTAAATTATGCCCCTCATTTGTTGTTTCTTGTCATATTTTTAAAGATTATTTGTAATTATTATATTTCATTACTCATTACATGCATGCTTTCATAGAATTCTAATAGTTCTAACGGATCCAGAAACTAGTATATACATATATATATTGATATATTGATTTGCTTCCACCTGTTCTTCTCTTCCTGTTGTAAAATTGTTGCTTTCGATTTGTTTATACCCTTATACCTATTACTTGTCGTTCTGAATTACAGGTTGACTTATCTACTATTAGTTTAAAGTAGGTGTCATCATGACTCAAGAAATCTGATAGTGATGATTAATAAATGAGAGCTAAAAAATGTGAAGAAATTCATTAGTAAAAAATATATGAATATAAGGAGCTAACAATATTTTTATTTAACTATATTTCAAATTGACAAAGGACTCAACGATTTTAACTTTTGTTTTAATAAATTTTGAGCCTACAGTTTAGAATTTAAAACTAAAATTGAACAGAGAAAAAAAAATTAAAATTCCATGGAGGTTCAAACCCATGATGTACCGAACGAGAAGTCAAGCATTAACCACAAGGGTCGCAAGCGGTTGGTGCAAAGAGTGTCCTTTTAATTATTTTATCTTTTAGTTTCTGTTTTTTTATAGGTATATTAAGTATAAAAAAATCGACGAAGCAGTGTCATGTAACATCCATTGGATCAACGAAGATCCGTCCCTAGATAAAAGAGACAAAGCGCTCAATTCAGAGCGACAATTAAACGGTTATGACAACTCATCCAAAAGATCGTTTGGCCATTTATTTTATGAATTTGTGGAGGACAAGTTAATCCACAACATGTTTTTCTATCTTCTTTTAAGTCGTGTGAATTTTTACGACTTGTTTAGTTTTTTTTTGTTTACACGATTAGGATGCATTTTTGTTCTATAGATGGGGTTGGGAACGAAAGTCGGGTCTTAGGTCTGGATTTGTTCGGACAGTTTGACAACTGGTACATGGGTATATAACACAATGAATCAGACACCTTTAGATGTCTTAGTGATGGCCTTATGCAATTTCAAACTTCAAGTGGTGTCATTCCATCCACGACCCTTGTTGGTAGTCTAATTGGCAAGTAAATTGATGTGTTTACCACCTCTTCCCAAAAAGACTTTGGCAACTTTTTTCTTTACAGAGCTCGGTTGCTTCATGTTCCTTACATGTAAAAGTTTTAGCATAACTATTCTTGCTGACAGAAGCAACACCTACACTTAAATCTGACTCAATACCTACCATTGATTCTTCACGCTTGTCAATTCCTTTAATGAATGACATAGATGAGTCTTTTCTCAAAGTTCGATGACATATTTGAGCCTTTTCTCTTCCAAAAATGATATAATTAATGACGTGGACAAATCATAATCTACCATGTGTAAAAAAAGGTTTTGCAAAATCAAAACTTTTTTCTATTAACAAATAATGGCATAGATGAGCCTTTTCTCAAACGGAAATGGCATAAATGAGTGAAACTTTTAATAAAGGACACAGATGAACCTTTTGTCAAAGTTCAATAACATATTTGAGTAACAATGATTTTAAACTATTTACCATTAATGCAAATAATTAGAATCCTACCAATTTTCCATTTCTTTTCATTGATATTAGAACTCTTTAATTAATTCATTTTTATATTTTTTTTATCATAAATAATGAATAATAAGAAAAATATTATAAACCATGATAAACGTAATCAACTTAATTTGTGCTCCTTTTTAACCACATTCATATTTAGTGCTATTATAATCGAGTTTAGAGGAATGAGGATTAATAATTGATGCTTCGATCTAGTTAGTTCAATATTGTAAATGCATTTTTCAAAATTCCTTATCATGATTAAGTGCATGATAAATAAAGTTAGAGAAAGAAAAAAGTGGCATCAGCTTGAAAATGCATCTTCTTTATGAAGTCGTACGCTTCCATAGTGTTCCATCTTAGCTACAAGTCCAAATTTATGTGACATTGGTTCAAATCAACAAGTATGGCACGCTCACAAGCTGATAGAACTACCACGAATTCAAAAGTAATACTAGTAACACAATTTTGTATCATTTTAAATATCCATTTCGTTCTTTCCCTCTCTAGACCCCACTTATGAGATTATACTGAGTATGTTTATTGCTGTTGTTTCTTTCAAATTGTGTTGGATCTTGTCCAAAAGTATGACACCAAAAACTACTTTTCACCATAGAAGTGACAATACTAGTAGCAACTAGCAAATTTCTATATATCTCTGAAAACTTGGAAGACTAATCCATAACCTGCTTATAGTTGAACTGTGCTAGCATTTGTAATGCGCGGAAAAATAAATAAAGGGTTGGACTGTTGAATTTTATAAACAGATATGTTCGATAATTCCTTAGAAAAATTAGCTCGTGGCCTCTGTTTTTTTCCTAAGCTTTTGTTTAGCAAATATATCTGCAAACAGAGATACAGAATGGAGTGCTAATGATGTAAACGTCGGGGCAAATCCATCTGCTGAAGGTGTGGATAATTTTGTACTAAAAACCTTAATTTGTCTTCTTTACGTGGATTGATTGAAGAATCAACACATATACTAATCTTTTTTAAATTTATTTGTACTTTTTCTTTGTTTTCTACCTAACTGAATTTTAAATGATCATATTCTTACACATTGAAATAACTTTATGTAATTAAGAAAAGGATAATATAATGACTTCCTAAATTTATGAACAAACTAATCTTTTCATTATTCAGGAATGTTACCCTAATTAATTACTCATTACTCAACTAATAATAGGCTGAATTTGCTTACAGTCTCTACGTAATAAAAACTTCAAAAAGAATGAAAACAAATATGGTTTTTGAGTTTCAAAGGAAGAAAACTCATGTCTTTATTCACAGAATAAAAACATTGCAGATACATAAAAACTAATATTCTGAAAGATAAATATCAAGTTGAATACAGTGAGATTACACACTACTTTATTTTCCTGTGCTTTTGCATTAATCTCGTAATAATTTTGTGTTCCAATTCTTCAAACAACCTCGAAAACCATGATGGATATCCTGTTGCCAACAATATGCATGTATATTACAGACAGTACAATGACTAATCCACAACCATGGCCCATAAGAACTGCCTGCCAATTGACAATTGATGAATCTCCTTCCTCTTCTTGATCAAGACCAAATTGAGTTGCCGCGTGTGGTACCCCATCATCACCACCACATTCTTTTGAGAGTGGAAATCCACATAGTCCATCATTCTCTTTGTATGAATTGTTCTCAAACGTATCAAATTGTTTTCCTTTGGGAATGCATCCAACAAGATGTTTGTGAGAGAGATTTAAGACTGCAAGAAATGTGAGGGATGCGAGTTGTTGTGGAATTTCTCCGCTGATTTTATTAAATGAGACATCCAATGACTCAACTACAGATAATTGGTGCAGTGATGTTGGTATATGACCTTTCAAGTTATTATGAGACAAATTCAACGTACGAAGCCCAATGAGATCTCCAATAGTACGTGGAATATAACCTTCAAATCTATTGTTAGAGAGATCGATAACTATGTTTGCTTGATCAAAAACTTTAAAAAATTGAAGATCCAATCCCTTTGTTGTAATTGTCAAAGTATCATATTGAACTCCCAGATATGAGGTTGTAATGTTTTCATTAATTATCTTCATGGCATAAAAACTATCAAAAAGACTTGCCGGTAACTTCCCACTAAATCCGTTGGATGAGAGATCCATAATTCGCAGTTGAGAAAAAAAGTTTTCAGTCCTTGAAACTTCTATGGGACCATGCAACTTATTTGATGTCAAACTTAAAATCCGCAAATCAGGTAGTGCTCCCAACCATTTTGGGAATGTGTCATTCAACTCATTATTACCTAAATCAAGCTATCCCAAATATTTGCAAAGATGGTGGGACTTTCCCCTCAAGCTTATTCCCATCCATGTTAATGATTTGGAGTTGGTTTCCAATACTAAAAGTTGTATTAACTGTCCCACTAAAACTATTGTTGGTTGATGAGTCCTCAAATTGAACTCATTTAGGGCTTTATTTTAATAGAAATAGTGTCCTCAAATGCTTATTTTATCTCAATATCTGATGAAAATGCTTAAGTTTCAGGTATTTGAAGTTTTAGTGGAAGCATGGACACTTAGGCGCAAAAGGAACAAAAAGGCCGAAGAAAACGAAGAACTTGAAGCCTGAGCATCGCCAAACATACTTGGCGAATCGCCGAAGGGACAAACTTCTCCCTTTGTTCCAGTACGTGAAGCCCTGAAGTAAAAGGATCAAATGGCGATGAAAGGAGCAGTCGGTGCGTCGCCGATCAGTGTAGCAAAGCAGAAATATACCGCCCAATGATCCAGGACACAAACATGCTGAAGGAAAAGCACAAAAGGTGATGAACCAGAAGAAGGGCGAATCACCGAGTCGATCGGCAATTCACACTAACCTCGCCTAATGAACCGCCGCAACACTTAATATGAAAACTATAAATACTAGCCATAGTTGCTATTTTTAAAGGTCTGAACATTATTGTTAATTTTCACTTTTAGAACATCAATTTTAGTATTTTTCTCTCAAGTTTGGAAAGGGTTTTGTGGGAGACTTGAAGAAAGGAGTTCATCTTCCCCAAGTTGGAAGTGGGTCTTCTCTATTCTTCTTCCTTTTCTTAAATTAAGGTTTAATTTCTTATACCCACTTGATTTCATTATCATTTTAGGTGTATTTTGTTATCCCATGATGTGTGGCTAAAAACCTCCATTCTCGGGGTGTGATTTAACAAATATGTGTTGATATTATTGTTGGGTCTTGCTTGCTAATAGGTTAGATGTATTTTAATGGTGATTTCACCTAGTGGTTGTGGTTGTGGTTGTGGTTTAATTTAATGGGTTTGTAGTTGCAAATACAAATCCACCCATGTGTTTTCGGCTTGCCCGAGAGGGAGGACGCGAAACCAAGACCGCTAGACTGATGGCCTAAGGAGTGGGTCTGAGGTTCAGCCCAAGAGGGTGAGCCCTAGTTCCATATCTTAACACTCATCTTGAGAGAGTGAGTGGGGTAAGGTGTAGGCTGGCCTTCATGCGGCAAATGGGTGTCCGAGAGGAATGCATTTGAAACGGGGTAAGTTGCCTGAGAGGGAACTTATTTCCATCTAAAGCTTAGCCTAGTCACTATTATCTTGCAAATTTCCTATCGAAAACATGTACCCAACTATTTATCTCAATTTGTTTTGCGGTCACACCCCAAGAACTTTTCCCCATACTTGATTTTCTTGTTATTTTTGTTGTTTTTACTACTTGTGACAAAACCCCTTTTGATATTTGACACTTTCGTGCCAAATTTATAATGTTTTTATTCGCAAATCTCTTTAGCTACGACTAATTAGAATGAAATTCTAATTAACTACTGTTTTCACTACCACTCCCTTGGGACACGAACCCAGCCCTTGGTTGGGTTACTATATTATCAACGATCGTAGACACTCATACCGTAGGTTAGTGTCTTTGGTCACGATAAGAATCATTGCTCACATAAAAAAGGCGAAGCAAACTCATGTGAAGTCCATCTTGATCATGTGCATTGTCTCTCGAGTTTCGTAGAACTTCCAATTTTGAAAGGTGAGAGATTTCAGAAGGGATCGGACCTGACATATTCGAATCTGATAGATCAAGATGCCTCAAGCTAGAAAGGTCACCAAATTTAGGTAAAATGTGCAACCGAGAGAAATCATTACGAGACAAATCAAGCCTTTTAAGAGTGGAGAGTTGAAAAAGGCTACTGTTGGGATGAAACTTGCCTTGAAGCTGGCTGCAACTAAGGTTAAGCTCAATCACTTTTCCCGTCGTCTCGTCAAAATAAACTCCAGCCCATGAGCAACAATCAGTGCTTGTATTCCATGTAACCATCTTTGGATATGACTCAATATTTCGGTATGTTGTTTTGTAGAAAAAATAAGAAACATAAGGAGTTATGGTAAAACTGTAGAAGGAAGAGAGCTTGATCTTTGGGGCACAAATGAAATAAGGACGAAGAGAAACCAAATAGTTGACTGAGAAAGGCATAAATAAAAAACAATGATAGTTGTCCATTACCCATTTTTGCACTGAAATCAAAAAATATTTGCTATGTTCCTATGTGCAAAAACTTTGATGAGGTATATATAGCACAAAATAAAGCAAAGAAAATTTTGCTTCTGGTGCTTTGGAGTAAACATTTCCAGGAAGGTCACCTAGTCAATTTTAGAGTTATCATTTACATAGGGAACAAATAGTTATTTAATCAACTTCAATTCTTAGAAAGGAAAGAAAAGTCTACAAGAGTACAAATTGGTGTAGATATCTTGACAAAAACATTTCATGCAACAAAATCAAGAAGAGTTTGATTTGTTAGGATTAGAGTATTATTGTTTGATAACAACATTTGAAGTCGAAAATCCTTTAAATTTCTAATTGATTACTTAGTGTATGGATCTTGACTTACAAGTCAACAATGATGGACATATAAAATTAAAGATTAAATGACTCTTTTTGACTCTTTAATATAATAGAAATGTTGGGCAAATATTATTTGTTTATTTGATTACTTGATGGACATATAAAATTAAAGATTAAACTCTATGAGTTGGGTCCCCATATGTTTATTTAAGTTACTGTTACCATTCACCGTTCACTTCTTTCCTTCGTTGTATTAAAGTCGTAGTAACATAAAATAAAATTAGATTTCCTATAACAAATTTACATAAAATTATCATGTTCAAGATGTCGTACCTATATTGGAGCTCTACTAAATACGAATTCACACTTTCTGATGCAAATGAATAATTTTGATGTATTAATTCTGAGCAATCACTTTCTGGCTTTTTTTGTACGCTCACTACAAAAAAATCAGCATTTAGCGACTGACGAAATCCGTCACTAATCTATGCTATTCCGTCGCTAAACCGGATTAGCGACGAATTATTGGTTGTTGCTATATCGCTCGTTAGTAATCTCTTAGCGACGAAAAAATGAGTTCCGTCGTAAGTTTAGCGACGTATTAGAGACGAACGATTTCTGTCGCCACTTGTTAGCGACGGACTGGTCTGTCGTTATACTTATATAGCTCGTTGCTAATTTCATAATTAATTTTGTCATTTAAAATAAATTTGCGATGAAATTTCTGTCACTAATCCGTCAGAAATTATTCTGTTATTTGAGCTAGCACATTTGCCACTTAAATATTTCGTTGCTAATCCGTCGCCAACAGTTTTTTATAGCAACGACCAAATCGTCATTAAATTTGTTGCTAAAAATTTTCTTGTAAAATCATTTCATTTATTTATTTTAAATAATTGTGCAGCAAAACCAACTCAATAGTTCCATCTCAAAAAAATAAGTAGCTCAATAAATTCAAAATAAAGAAAACAACTGAAGTGTCTAGCATGGAGTATTTTCCTAAACAAGCCCGAAAGATGAATGTTTACCATTAAATATTATCCATTTTTTTTGTCAAATAAATTTCCGTCAACCCTATAGAATAAATAACACATCTAGTATTGAAGAGGAAGTTGTTCAACTCAATATGAACCAGAATGATTGAAAGCAATAATTCAGTTGTTCACATGTAAATTCATTGCAACAAGTGTAAACTAAAAGCAAGTTAAATATAAATTCAAGGACATACCAAATAGAAGCATTCCATCTCCTATTGCAGCATCCCCTCTTCATCAGAAAGGCTTGGTTTGTACTAGGTAAAAAAGCTAAAGTTGATTCCTTTAACTAGAAGAAGGCTAATGTTGTGTTAATTATACAAGGACTCAAGATGGTCAACAATGAGAAATACTATTCTATCTGTCTACCAGCCATCTTATCTTGCTAAGTTAGTGTCAATCATGCAATCGTATATCGAGTCTGCGACTAAAAATCATGATTCTGAGGGAGATCTCACATGCTCTGATCTCTCTCTCAAGTTAGCAACATATGTAATTGGACAAGCTTCTTTTGGTGTGGATTTTTGACTTTCTAAACCAATATCAGACAAGATGAGTCTTCATCAAGTTCTCGAAAGAATCCCGGGTACTATGGACTGAAAGATGGAAAGAACATACAAGAATTTAAGCAGTAGGCTGGATGAGATAGTGGCAAAGAGGACGGAGGAAAAAGAAAGTAGCTCGAAAAACTTTTTGTTGCTTATAATGCAGACAATGGAGTCAAAGAAGTTAGCTAAGAATGTTTTCACCTCAGATTATATCGATGTTGTAACTTATGAGCACTTGTTGGCGGGTTCTGCAACAACATCTTTTACTTTCTCTTCTATCATTTGTCTGGTTGCTTGCCATCCAGAAGTTGAGCAGAAATTGCTTGCTGAGATAGATGCTTTTGGCCTTGATGATCACATACCTACTGCCGATGATCTTCAGCAGAAATTCTCGTACCTCGATAAGGTAAATGTTATTATTTTATATTTACAAGAAGTTCGTATACACTACAAGTAGAAAAAAAAGAGATAATGAGAACTAGTTTATTAAACCATTCTCATTCTTCTTGTAACTGCTTATACATTTTAGGTAATCAAAGAAGCAATGAGATTTTACATTGTCTCGGCCTTAGTTGCCAGAGAAACATCAGCCGAAGTGGAGATTGGAGGCTATAAACTTCCTAAGATTAATATCTGTAACTTTTACTATTTCAAATGCAACTTCACATGTAACTCAATTCTATGCCTAAAAAAGATGAAGTTTACACATAGTCATCACACAATCAAGCACAGTCAAGATGTGATCAACTTATCTCAGTTTATGATAATTGAGCAAATGATCTACATAATAACATACTTGCTACAAATGAACACTGGAAACCAAGTCCGGAACAAGTTAAACATACCTACCAGCTTTTTGAATTTTTTTTACAACAACAAGCTATTGTATTGGTTGTCATTACCCTAATCATTCTATATCACTGGACTCAAACATATATATCACTGTCTTTATAAGTGACTTACAAGGATATATAATTGCTCATTACCAATAACTCTTAACACTATGAGATTTTTGTAATTTATACTTTAATTAATACATATTTATACCTTCATTTATCACTTAACACTCACAAATTAGTAGAATCTGAGTTCATGTAAACATCACTGATGTGGGTATTAACCGTTTTGAACAAAAAATAAGAAATGGAAAGAGTATTGCATACCATCTTAAAAATCAATTGGAGGAAGAATACGTATTTATGATTATACTATGACTTAATCCATATAGAAGATTTAGGCTAACACATAATTAATACTTCGATATTCAAAATTGAAAAAAACACCATTTATAAAGGACACATAGCCAATAATTTCTGTAGGTTGAGGTGGAGGAAGAATGATTGAAAAAAACATATAACAACTCCATTGTATGTATGGTCCCAAATAGAACACGTTGAACTTTGAAGTATTGTGTTGTGTATTTAGTCATGTCAACAATCAACTATATTTTACCTAAATAAACTTTTTTTTAGATACAAAGATGACCATTTATTATGTAACAAGACGGAATTAAAATGCTAGTGTTGCAGGGGGTAAATGGAAGTTACCATAAGATTAAAACGTGACTGTTGGTGGTTCACTGTCTGTTGCTCTCGCGGCTACTGCTGATAGTTATCGTCGGCTGCTGCTGTTCGGAATCGATGATTCTTGGTGGCTCACCGGTCGGAGCTGCCGTTCACCGGAGAAGCAACGCTGGAGAGGAGAGGAAGAGCAGTAGTCTCGCTGCTGCTGCTGGCATAGAGGGGACGGAGAAGGGCAACGGGAGAGAAGAAGAAGAGGGGAGGAGAGGAGAGCGACGTCTCCTCTTGTTCTCACCGGAGATGGTGGACAGAGATGGGTGGCTGCCTCGCCGGAGATAGCAGACAGAGAATAGACGAGGAGGAACAGAAGAGGGTGGGGTGCGGCGGATCTAGTTGGAGAGGAGAGGAAGAGCAGCAGTCTCGCTGCTGCTGCTAGCATAGAGGGAACGGAGAAGGGCAACGGGAGAGAAGAGGAAGAGGGGAGGAGAGGAGAGCGACGTCTCCTCTTGTTCTCACCGGAGATGGTGGACAGAGATGGGTGGCTGCCTCGCCGGAGATAGCAGACAGAGAATAGACGAGGAGGAACAGAAGAGGGTGGGGTGCGGCGGATCTAGAGAAAAGAAAATGAGAAATTTAGGTTTGGGTCTTTTGGTAGATAAAAATAGGAAAGCTAGGGAGTTAGATCTTGACCCTAGGATTAATTTGAAATGAGAGGCTAAGATTGAAAGGATGAGATCAACGGTCAGGATTAAAAGATGGGGGTTGGCTTGAAATCTGAAATTGGAGTGAATTTCAACGGAATTAGTGACGGATTCTAATATCCGTCGCTTTTAAATAAATATATATATTTAGAAAATATTATATTGACGGATATTTTTGTCACTATATAATATAATTTTTATAAAAATATATTTAATAGTTTAGCAACCTTTTTTCCGTCACTAATTCCGTCGCCCAATATTAATTAAATTTGTCACCACTACTTTGTTACTAAATCCATAGGAAAAATTGGGCGCCAAATTTTCGCGCTAATATTTAGCGATGGATTAAATATTCCATTGCAAATCCGTTGCTATATTATAAATAAAAAAATCATTTGTTAATTTTGCAACAAAATGGTTATTCCGTCGCAAATCCGTCGTTATATAGTGACGGAATATTGTTCGTCTCTAATATCCGTCGCTAAACGCTATTTTTTTAGTAGTGGCTTTCCTAACATAAATATTGTTAAGAACTCTCCGGCATGAAAACGAAAAAGTTACTTGGAGGTTCCAAGGAGTAGAAAATATTCTAAGAATCTTTCAAACCTGTACCAAGAATCTAGACAACCCACTCAATTTTTGGAGACACAAGCCTTTTCCACCCACACCCTGTATTTTTGTTTAAGAATCTCTCTCTCTCTTTCTCTCTCTCTCTATATATATACATATATATATATATATCAAGAGAGAGAGAGAGAGCAAGAGAGTTGGATATAGGATAGATGATGTGGCACCTCTCAAAAGCTAGGATTCTTATTTATTTATTTTTCTCATTTTTTGAGCTTTTTCTTATTTTTTAAAATTCATGCAATATTTGAAAAAAAACTCAAAAATATCTCATTTAATAAAAGATGAAACTGCCATGTTAAGAGAATTAAATTGGAAAATTATGCTGCCGTGTTAACAGAGAATTAAATGGACAATTATGCTTGATTATTATTATTGACTTTGCTCATTCCTATTCCTAACTAATATTACTCTCTTCTCATGTCTTTTTGTGTAATTTCAAGTATGATATTGTTTCCATATAAATTTGAGCATAGCTGGGTAAGTATTTTTAATACACTTTTTATAATTATTCATTTTCAAGGAAGAATTGAGTGAATATTGAGTTATAATTTTCTTCTAATTTGGTAATGAACGTTTTATCAAGAACTTAAATTCATCAATCTTCACTCAATTCGTTTTCTTCGTCTAAGTCCTTTTAAAGTGTACCCTTACTTCCTATTGATTCTAACTACTCTAAACTACATCTAAACAACGAGAAATCATTCATAACGTGAATCATAACCCTTGAATTCATAATTCAAATTCAAGGTAGAGTTAAGAGTTAAGTCTTGAGAGTTCTTTGGGGTCATTTTGAGAAGTCTTTTACAATCTTTTAAAACTTGTTTTTAGACTTGAGTACTTGAGGTTGAGGATGAGGAGAGTTCATTTTTTAAAAAATAATATATGAGAACTAAGAATTCCTAAGAGTAAATATTTTTACATCTAAGAAGAGAGGAAACACTGATTTCCAAAATAGTTCATGAGGAGTTTTGAGCACTTTCTCTTTTAAGAGAAACATTTTGAGTAAAAATCTCAAAGTTGAGGAAGAGGAAAATGTTTTTTTTTTTAAAAACATATGAGCTAAGTTATATTTTCGGAGTAGTATTGAGCATCGATATGGGGGAGAATTCAAACAACTCACAGCCCCCATAAACCATGTAGCTGACGTGGGTAAAAAGGGTCATATTTTTTAGATGATTTCGTATTGCTTTTTAAGCATAGCTTAGTGGATCAACTTAGTTGAGGATTTCTATACCCCGGCAAGGTATATGACAGTTCTGGTAGCGTGGGCGAGACGATGTATCGTCACATAGCTCATAGTGATGGTTGTCAGTTAGAGAATCTCCCAAACAAAGTTTATTTTGTATTTTTACATACAAACTGAGTTATATTGTATTTTCCAATACATTGAGTTTTTATCTACTATTTTAAAAGTTTTTCTTTATATCGCATTATTGTTATTGCTTTTATATTGAAATGAGTTGAGATTTAGTTGAGGTTGGGTTTAGTTGAGACGAGGTAAGTTGTTTCTTTAGTTCTAGTTCAAGCTTATGTCATGTTTTAGATTTCCCCTAGCATGCTCATACATTCCATGTACTGACATCATTTGGCCTGCAGCGCTTCACGATGCAGATATAGGAGATCATGGTCATCAATAGGTGCTTCGTTGATACCACAGCGGTTTGAGTTAGCTTTGGTGAGCCTCCTTGCTTCCAGAGGATCCCTCATTTATGTTTTATCATTTCAGTTTTGTTATTAGGATGTCGTGGGTCTTGTCCCTACGTCCATCTCAGTTAGTAGAGGCTTCATAGATAGATAGACAATGGTAATTCATGAGTTTTGTTCATTTCAACTGTTATGTTCTAGACTTGAGTTGTCCTTGAGGACAGTTTGAATGTTTTATTTCTAAAATATTCTTAGTTTATCTTTTGAGACAGTTGAGTAAAGTTTACTTTTGAGTTCATACGTTGTTGAGTAAGTCTTCTGCTAAGAATTGAACAAGGCCAAGGGTTCACTTGGGGCCAACAATGGTTCTCGAGTGTCAGTCGTGTTCAGAGTGTAGGCTCGAGGCGTGAGAGAAACAACCTTAATCTCATTGTGGTTTTACTAACTCAACGAATATCAGTTGACTTGCAAGTTGCTACAAAATTCATCAAGTGCAGAATTGCATTGTAACACTCCAGAAAATTTTTGAACTAAGACTCGAACCATTATTTGTAGTGAGTGAGATTTTTGCAAGAAATTGAAAAAAATTTGAGTGTTAAGGTCACTAGATTTAGCACCTTGAGTTCCAAAAAGAATCAAATTGGAAATAGCAAAATTTGAAATTTTGCAAGTTAAGTTAAGTATGAGTTTTGGGTCAACTTCAAACAACCATAACTCCTATATCAGGATGATTTAATTAGGTGTCCTACGAGATACCTAAGGAAAGGTCTTCGAATTATCTTTCCAGTGCCACCGATTTTGCTCAATTTCAAGCTCTGAGTAAAAAGTTATGATGGATTTACTAACGTCGCGCAAACCTGGCAGCAGCTCCGCGATAGCTCCGTTCTAAAACCCCTTAGGAGGTCATCTAAATTTCCCTAAATGTGTAGAAAATCAGTTTTCTTAAATCTAAACTCTCTCATTCACTCCAAAAATTCTACGCTCAAGGGATTCAAGAAACGCTAAGGCTAGGGTTTATCTTTCAAGATTTTCCTTCAAGTCCTTCAAGAAGATGGTTCTTTCAGGTATGTAAGCTTTCATAGTGTTGGGTTTGTTCTCCCACACGCCAATCATGCTAATTTCAGTTTTAAATTCGTTCTAAAAGTGGAAGCTTTGATGTTCTTGTTATGTATTCATGAATTTGCTTTCGTTCTTGAATTGGGCTGAGATTGAGGAGTTCTTGAGGTTAATGTGTCGATTTATAGAGGGGCTAGAGTTAGATTCTAGTGTACATGTGCTGGGTATCTAAATCTAAAGAGAGATTGAGAAAAAGAACTGAGTTTAGGTGAATTGGGATTAGAAAATGAAGAAGGAAAAAGTCGGGCAAACCTGGAACTTGTCTCCGCATCGCAGACCTGCCTCCCCATTTCATAAACTTGTCTTCGCGTCGCGGAGAGGTCACGGAGCTATCTGCCTCAGAAGTTATTTCGCGAACACTTATTTTAATGCGTCTCCGCATCGCGGACTAGCTTTCAAGCAGTGAATTTTGATGTTTTCTCATGTTTAGCTATCTAAAATCAATCCTAAACATCATGAGATCTTTCCTATCACAAATCACAACCTTGAATCCATAATTCAAGTTCAAGATAGAGTTAAGAGTTAAGTTTTTGAGAATTATTTCGAACATTCTAAGAAAGTCCTTTAAGTCCTTTTGAGGAGTCTTCTACAATTTCTAATAACTTGCTTCAAGACTCAAACAAGTGAGTACGAGTGAGGAGAATGTATTCATGAGTCTACTACCATTACAAGATCTTTCATACCATGAAGCATAACTCTTGAATTCATAATTCACATTCAAGAGAGAGTTAAGAGTAGAGTTCAAGAAAGTCTTTGAGTTCAATTGTGAATCCTTTGAGATCCACCATCAATTTGAGTTATGTTTTGAGAAGTAAGTATGAGAATGAGAAGAGTCGTATACCTAAGTTCCTTATTGATATTTTGACCCTTGAGTCAAGTCGTTCATGCCCATAACTTCCGCATGAACTCCATCAGTTTAGTATCTTTGAAAGAAGTGGTATCCTCAAGTTCTAAGCCTTTAAGTGTTGAGTTGCTAATCCATTTTGAGAAGTATCTTTGAGTTCTTGAGTTGAATATTACATGTTCATAGTTCCGCATGAACATTATAAGTCGAACAATGTTGAGATAAGAAGTATCTTTGAGTCATTGAGTTGAGTAGTTCATGCTCATAATTCCGCATGAACCCTGAGTTGAGCATTCTTGAAATGAGTAGTATTATTGAAGTTCTTGGGTTCCAAGTATTTGAGTTCTATCTATGGTTAATGAAAACCTTGCATTGAGTCGTTCATGTCCATAATTCGGCATGAACCATATTTTAAAAAGTCTTTTACAAACGTTTTAACTTTGTTTTAGGACTTAAATTTTGAGTTTAGTAAAGAGTAAAGTTGAAGTTCTTTTCTTCAAAAAGTATATGACTAAGTATTCCCAAAGAGATTTAAAATGTTTTCACATTTAAATAACGGAAACTGAGATTTCCATAGAGCCTTCGGGCTAGTTTTTAGAAAAGAGTAATCGCTCTCTAAACGAAGCAAGAGGGGAAACTTTGATTTCTAAGAAAGCCTTTGAGATAAGTTTTTGAGCACTAATCTCAAATCACAGAAAGAAGTATGTTTTTAAAACATAAAGAGCTAGTATATTTTGGGAGTAGTATTGAGCACCGATATGGGGGAGGGTTCAGAAAACCCCGAGCTGCCATAAACCATGTAGCCATCATGGGTAGAAAAGGGTCATACATTTTAGATGAATCCTTTTTGCATAGACTAGTGGATCCACTTAGTAGTTCAGGTCCTATACTTGTGGCAAGGTATATGATGCATTGGCAGCGTGAGGAAGATCGTTGTATCATCGCAATAGCTCTTATGTGATGGTTGTCGGTTAGAGAAACTCCCACAACAGTATTTTATATTTTTATATACATCAGATTATTTTTATTTTTACATACATCTCAGAGTTATATGTATCTTTGCATACACACAGAGTTGGCATCATGGTTTTAAACAGATTTTCTTTATATTGCACTTGTTTTAAACTAATTTATATA
>NW_006238927.1:3387610-3389031 GCF_000226075.1 Solanum tuberosum | reverse complement strand
AGGATCATCAACAGGAGCTTCGTTGATACATCCGAGAGTTCGAGTTAGCTATGGTGAGCCTCTTTGCTTCTGGAGGATTTCATTTACTTTTCAGTTTAGTCAGGATGTCGTGGGCCTTGTCCCGACTTCCATCTTTATCACTTAGAGGCTTCATAGATAGTCATTATAGTCGAGAAGTCTGTATTATTCATTTATTTTATTAAATGTTTTAAAGACTTAAGTTACCTATTTTATGGCGAGTTGAATAATTTATTTTATTCGAAGTTTTCTTTTAAGTTAAAGATTTCTATTTAAGTTTCATGAATATTTATTCAGCTTTTAAGCTTTGTATGCTTGAGTTAGTCTTCCGCTTGTAGTCAGTCAGGATGAGGGTTCGCTTGGGGACCAACAATGGTTCTTGAGTGTCGGCCACGTCCAGGGTGTAGACTCGGGTCATGACAAACTTGGTATCAGAGCATAGAGTTCATGTGTTCTAGGGTGTCTATGAAGCCGTGTCAGTAAGATCTTGTTTATGGTTGTAAGGTCCCCACTTCTATAAATGAGGGACTACAGACATTTAAGAAAGTTTCCCTTCTTTCATACTCTTAATCGTGCAATAGAGCTATGTCATAGAGACTTATTCTAACTCGTGATTTTCTCATAATCATTCGACTACCCATCATACTGGAGGTGGTTGAAAAACAGAGTCAGTTCTTTGTCAATGAGTTGTTCTTAGCAAGAGTTTTGAGGAAGTAATGAGACTCCAGAGAGGCTTAAGAGAAGTCCAAGAGTAAGTTAAGTGTTCAGTTTCAGAGGAATGCACCCATATTCATTTGAATTGTGCGTTTGAGCTAAAAATGAGTTGTACTTTTTTCCTTAAGCCTTGTTTCAGCTGAGATCTTTATGAGGAAGTATGTTTAGAACTTGGGTAGTATTTTCACCATGAAGGGTAACATGAGTTATGAGATCATGAGCAGTAGTAGAGAAAGAGCCTAGAGTTAGAGGAAAGTATGCAGAGGTTTAGTAATCTAAGAAAGGGAGATAGTGTTTTGAAGAGCTATGTTACTATAGTCATGCACCTAGTAAGTTAGTAATGAGGAGTTTTCCCTTATGGGTAGACTAAGAAGTGATGAGTTGTGAAGATTCCATCATAGGAGGTAGAGTGTGTTGTAGCTAGAAAGGATTTTGTGATGAAGTGTCATTGTGTAGGTAATGACCAGGTGTAAGTGTTGAATAGAAGAGCATGAGTATTCATGAGGTTACAGATCTAAACTAGGCTTATGATTTTGAGGGAGAGCCCATAATATTCAAAGTGTAATAAAACTAATTAGGCATTGATATATAGTGAATGAGTGAATAGTACTTATGTTGCGAAGTGGAAGGTGATAGTAAATGTAGGTATGAAGACTAAGAGCTGACGATTGGCTATTTGTCATAAGGGC
>NW_006238927.1:3379592-3387602 GCF_000226075.1 Solanum tuberosum | reverse complement strand
ATTTGATCTAGAAGACTTGACATAGAGTAGGTGAGGAATTGAGGTGATTAGTTGCAATAGATATGAGTGGTACAAGTGAGAGACCCTAACGTTTAGATAAGGGCAGTGAAATATGGCTAAGTCACAAGAGTAACCAGAGTGTTAAGAGGTGTGCCGAGATGGTATGTTACCAGATGAGGTTCCAATTAAGTGATAATTTTCCATGTGTGCCTAGATAGAATAATTGAGTTATCAATGTGGAATAGGTCCACATCTTTCAAATGTTAGCTTTAGACCTAAAGGGGAGATGATAAGAGGAGAAATCAAGTCAAGTGTTGATAATTTCTTAAGGAGCTGATTAGTAGGAGTCCATGGAGTTGTTAGAGTACTAAGCTTGAATGTGGTGTTGTTAAATATTTGGTGGTTCTTGATATGAGTCCAATATGGTGGTAGAGAGTAATAGTTTGGGATGAGATTTCCTATAGAGAGGTATATAATCCGAACTTAAGGGTTTGGGTTAAGCTTGAATATAGTAAGAGCATACCATTATAATCAGACCTTAGTAAGAGTAACCCAATTCTATACCTAGTCCAGTCGTCATTCGAGGACGAATGATCCCAAGGGGGAGATATTGTAACACCACAGAAATTTTTTGAACTAAGACTCGAACCATTATTTGTAGTGAGTGATATTTTTGCTAGGAATTTAAAATTTCTTGAGTGTTAAGGTTACTAGATGTAGCACCTTGAGTTCCAAAAAGAATCGAATTGGAAATAGCAAAATCTGAAATTTTGCAAGTTAAGCTAAGTATGAATTTTGGGTCAACTTCAAACAACCATAACTCCTATATCAGGATGATTTAGGTGTTCTACAAGATACCTTAGGAAAGCTCTTCGAATTATCTTTCCAGCGCCACCGAGTTTGCTCAATTTTGATCTCTGAATAAAAAGTTATGATGGATTTACTAACGTCGCGCAAACCTGGCAGCAGCTCCACGATAACTCCGCGACGCGGAGCCAACACGGACTTCACTGCCTGGTGAAAGATCTTTCCGACTCACAGCTCGTTTTAATTTTTTATTAAAGGGTATTTTAGTCCTAAAAACCCTTAGGAAATCATTTAAATTTCCCTAAACGTGTAGAAAATCAGTTTTCTTAAATCTAAACCCTCTCATTCACTCCAAAGATTCTACACTCAAGGGATTCAAGAAACGCTAAGGCTAGGGTTCATCTTTCAAGATTTTCTTTCAAGTCCTTCAAGAAGATGGTTCTTTCAGGTATGAAAGCTTCCATAGTGTTGGGTTTGTTCACCCACACGCCAATCATGTTAATTTCACCTTTAAATTCGTTCTAAAAGTTGACGCTTTGATGTTCTTGTTATGTATTCATGAATTTGCTTTCGTTCTTGAATTGGGATGATATTGAGGAGTTCTTGAGGTTAATGTGTCGATTTATAGAGGGGTTAGAGTTAGATTCTATTGTACATGTACTGGGTATCTAAATCTAAAGAGAGATTGAGAAAAAGAACTGAGTTTAAGTGAATTGGGGTTAGAAAGCAAAGAAGGAAAAAATCGGGTAAATCTAGCACTTGGCTCCGCGTCGCAGACCTACCTCCCCATTTCATAAAGTTGTCTTCGGGTCGCAGAGAGGTCACAGACCACTCTGCCTCATAAGTTATTTCGCGACCACTAATTTTAATGCGTCTCCGCGTCGCGGACTAGATTCCAAGCAGTGAATTTTGATGTTTTCTAATGTTTAGCTATCTAAAATCAATCTTAAACATCATGAGATCTTTCCTATCACAAATAACAACCTTGAATCCACAATTCAAGTTCAAGGTAGAGTTAAGAGTTAAGTTTTTGAGAATTCTTTTAAAAATTCTAAGAAAGTCATTTAAGTCCTTTTGATGAGTCTTCTACAATTTCTAATAACTTGTTTCAAGACTCGAACAAGTGAGTACGAGTGAGGAGAATGTATTCATGAGTCTACTTTAGCATTACAAGATCCTTACATTAACCATGAAGCATAACTCTTGAATTCATAATTCACATTCAAGAGAGAGTTAAGAGTAGAGTTCAAGAAAGTCTTTGAGTTCAATTGTGAATCCTTTGAGATCCACAATAGATTTGAGTTAAGTTTTGAGAAGTAAGTATGAGAATGAGAAGAGTCGTATACCTGAGTTCCTTATTGATATTTTGACCCTTGAGTCAAGTCGTTCATACCCATAACTTTCGCATGAAACTCCATCAGTTTAGTATCTTTGAAAGAAGTGGTATCTTCAAGTTCTAATCCTTTAAGTGTTGAGTTCCTAATCCCTTTTGAGAAGTATCTTTGAGTTCTTGAGTTGAATATTTCATGCTCATAGTTCCGCATGAACATTATAAGTCGAACAGTCTTGAGATGAGAAGTATTTTTGAGTCATTGAGTTGAGTAGTTCATACTCATAATTCCGCATGAATTCTGGGTTGAGCATTCTTGAAATTAGTAGTATCATTGAAGTTCTTGAGTTCCAAGTATTTCAGTTCTATCTATGGTTATTGAAAACCTTGCATTGAGTCGTTCATGTCCATAATTCGGCATGAACCATATTTCAAGAAGTCTTTTACAAACGTTTTAACTTTGTTTTAAGACTTAAGTTTTGAGTTTAGTAAGAAGTAAAGTTGAAGTTCTTTTCTTCAAAAACTATATGGGAACTAAGAATTCCCAAAGAGATTTTAAAATGTTTTCACATTTAAATAAGAACAGAAACTGAGATTTCCAAAGAGCCTGCGGGCTAGTTTCAGAAAAGAGTAATCGCTTTCGAAAATGAAACAAGAGGGGAAAACTTTTGATTTCCAAGATAGCCTTTTAGCTAAGTGTTTGAACACTAATCTCAAATCACAGAAAGAAGTATGTTTTTAAAACATAAAGAGCTAGTATATTTTGGGAGTAGTATTGAGCACCGATACGGGTGAGGGTTTAGAAAACCTCGAGCCACCATAAACCATGTAGCCATCATGGGTAGAAAAGGGGTCATACTTTTTAGATGAATCCTTTTCGCATAGACTAGTGAATCCACTTAGTAGTTCAGGTCCTAAACCTGTGGCAAGGTATAGGATGCGTTGGCAGCGTGAGGAAGATCGTTGTATCATCACAATAGCTCTTATGTGATGGTTGTCAGTTAGAGAAACTCCCACAACAGTATTTTGTATTTTTATATACATCAGATTATTTGTATTTTTACATACATCTCATAGTTATATGTATCTTTGCATACACACAGAGTTGGCATCATGTTTTTAAACAGCTTTTCTTTATATTGCACTTATTTTAAATTGCTTTATATTGAAATGAGTTCAGTTATGTTAAGTTGAGTTGAGCCATCCACGTTCATCAGTTTCTTTCAGATTCTTTTCAAGCTTGTGTTATGCTTTAGAATTCCCATTACATGCTCGTACATTCCACGAACTGAGCCATTTGGCCTGCATCTTCTCATGATGCAGACACAGGTATTCAGGATCATCAACTGGAACTTCGTTGATACATTCGAGAGTTCGAGTTAGCTATGGTGAGCCTCCTTGCTTCCAGAGGATTTCATTTACCTTTCAGTTATATCAGTTGTTAGGATGTCGTGGGTCTTGTACCGACTTCCATCTTTATCAGTTAGAGGCTTCATAGATAGTCAATATATTTGAGAAGTCTGTATTATTCATTTATTTTATTAAATCTTTTAAAGGCTTAAGTTGCCTATTTTATGGCGAGTTGAATAATTTATTTTATTCGTAGTTTTCTTTTGAGTTAAAGCTTTCTATTTAAGTTTCATGAATACTTATTCAGTTTTTAAGCTTTGTATGCTTGAGTTAGTCTTCCGCTTGTAGTCAGCCAGGATGAGGGTTCGCTTGGGGACCAACAATAGTTCTTGAGTGCCGGCCACGTCCAGGGTGTAGACTCGGGTCGTGACATGCATCCTCACCGATTGTACCTCTAGACAACCCCTTCAGATTCAATAATTGAACCATAGTGCTTGTTATGGTGAATTTAACTCTTGGCGAAAATGGTGGGAGCACTATAGCTCTTGTAGCTCCAACCCCATCCAAGTTTGATCTTTGTCATCAACAACTACATGCACCTGTTGTTGACCTCTTCTCCTTAGGGATAATGGTTGTTGTTGAGGGACCAACTCTTCCTCTTCTTCATCCTCAATTTCTACCCTATTCGGGTTGTTTGCATAACTGTTGGCACCCCAAGCATGGCCCTCAGTATCATGTCTCAGTCTCTGCCTCTGTATCATAATTTCTTGAGCGTTAACCATTCTTCTAATAGACTTATGAAGCTCGAGATCGTAAGAAATTAAAGGTAGTCCCTTACTTCTGATGTCTGATATACGCTACTTTAGTTAGCTGTAGAAGACAGACAAAAAACAAGAAGTAAAATTAGGAAATACCCTACAGACTGAAATAATTGCAAGTAGAATATTTCTAAACTGAATTCCCCAACTAAGGCGCCAAAATTTGATACGTCCAAACTTACACCTAAATTAACAAGTATATAATGGTTGATATCAATTACAGAACTTAACAAGAGTTGAGGTCGATCCCATCGGGAATTACAAAAGAAACAAATCTACGAGTTCATATGTTCAGACTTCAGTTGTGGTTGATATTCCAAGAAAACAAATTGCGTAAAGTAAATATTGGGTTTGTTTTAACGTCCAAGTACCCAATTGTAATTAGTTTTAAATAGTAACAGTAACATACAACAATTCCAAGGTTTGGTTATCGATTTAGATTAGACTAGGAATGTGTTCCCATGACCTTAGGATTACAACTTAGATTTCACTCGAATAACAGTCTCTTGATACAATAAAAGCATTCTCTAGCAAGATAAATACATCTAACTGCTCATCATCCCTATTAGGTAAATCTCACTCTTCCGCTCTCGTTCGCAGTGTGTTTTAGTTAATCCTTGCTTATTTGTTTAAACACTATTCCCTCTCGGCTCAAGTCTTTAAAATGAGTTATTCAATTAAAGCTCATTCGCTTCTAACTTTTCCTAATCATAGCCTTCTCTCACGAGCAAGTAATTAATAAAGGCAGGTTTTAACGTGTGGACTTATTAGAAAGTAATCAATGGGAAATTAGATACGAAGCATACAAAACATCTATTGACAATCATTCATGGTTGATTTTCAAGTTGCTCCTTATTAATGGTTCCCACATCCCTAGTTGTGGTTTTTAGCTTTGCATGTTCTCAACATAACAATTGTTAAACATTGATGAAAGCTCTAAAGAAATAGACTTAAAATAATGAAAATCAATTAATCTTGATTAAGAACTTGAATCCCAAGATCAAACGATGATTAATTATTCAAAAGATAAACCCAAAAGAGAAAGTTATCGTCTTTGCGATGAAAAACTTGTCTCACAATATTGATTATAATGAAAATAAAACCCTATGTAATTAATTATAGTCTTAAAAATGAATCCTAATCAAAGTAGGAAAGTAATTCAGTCTACAACATTCACGAGCAGGTAAAACGGCCCGTGAAGATTTTCACGGTTCGTAAAAGCCTCCCATGATCCAACACTTAGTCAATTTCTTCAGCCTCTACCTCAGCTTCCCACGAGTCACTGTACGGTCCATAAAGGTCACCATGATCCGTCTAGGGTCTCATATAGTTACTATTGGAATTCTTTTCTTCAAGGGCCACCTTCACGGGCAGTTTCACGAGCCATTCACATCTTCATGTCTCATATAGCCTTTCATCAACAACTGCTACACTTCCATTTCAGATCTTTACTTTCAACACTTTCTTACAAACACTTTTCCTGCACATTAAACCAAAAAAAAATCATATCGACAAAAACATGCTTGGTTCCTTGCGATAATCCTTTGTTTTGGGTGTCGAATGTGCAATAAGTTCACGACACATCACACTCTAAGAGAGAAATACATGCAAGCTTCATCCCATAGGTTTGCCCATATTTTTCAATCGTCACTCAACCTAGTTTATGCAAGATCACCAAGGTATTTTTAGGCTTTTAATGGGGTTGAGGGTAAATGTATGGCCAATTTAACTTAGTGACTTCATATTTTCAAAGCATTGTTGCACTCATCTTCACCTCTTCTCAAGTTATTTTCATTCTCATGACTTGGAGACTCATTTCAGCTTTTTATTCAATTTGTTGGACACCCCTCTTATTTCATGAAACTTTCTTTTTCATTTAAATCTTTAAGCTTTTATTCTCTTTTTTTCTTTGATAATGAGGGGTTCCTTTTTTCTGCCTCACATTTCAACGTGGAGTCTAACTGATGTTTGCGTAATCAAGGACACAACTTCCAATGCAAGTGTCTATGATCGTGCAATAGTATAATAACCCAACCAAGGGTTGGGATCGTCCCAAGAGAGTGGTTTTGAGAATTTATAGAAAAATAAAATTACGTTCTAATTAGTCGTAGCTAAAGACATTAACGAGTAAAAACATTTTAAATTAAAAGGGGGAACACAAGAGTGTCAATTAACAATGGGGGATTTTTGTCACAAGTAAGTAAAAACAGCAAAATAAACAAGGGTTTCTAAATAATGAGATGGAATCCTTGGGATGTGACGGTAATACGGGTTAAGCTAAATTATTGGGTACATGCTTGAAATAGCAAATTTATAGAGTAATAGTGACTAGGCTAAGCTTTATGTGGGAATAAGTTCTTTGCCAAGCAACTTACCCCGTTTCAAATGGGTTCCTCTCGGACACCCACTTGCCGCATGAAGACCAGCCTACGCCTTACCCCACTCACTCTCTCGAGCTGAGTGTTAGGATATGGGACTAGGGTTCACTCTCTCGAGCTGAACCTCATGTCGACCCACTCCTTAGGCCATCAATCTGGTATTCTTAGTTTCGCGACTTCTCTCTCGGGCAAGACAAAAACACTTAAATAAACTTGTATTTTCAACTACAAATTTGTTATATCCATCCACAACTACTAGACGAAATCACCATTAAACTACATCTAAACTATCAGCAAACAAGACCCAACAACAATCTTAACCCATATTCGCTAAATCACACCCCAAGAATGGGGTTTTTTAGCCACACATCAAGAGATAGAAATTTATACCTAAATGATCTTGCATTCAAATGGGTATAAAGATCTAATTCTTGTTACAGGCCAAGAATGAAGAAATCAAGAGAACCAAGTCCAACTCCTTGGAGATGAAACCCTCTTCTTCTTCAAGTTTCCAAAAACCCTCTCAAACTTAGAGCAAAAAATATCAAAATGTACTATTCTCTGAGTGAAAATTATAATAAAAGTTCCACACTAAAACTAAAACTCTAACTAGTATTTATAGTTTTCACAGATTTTGTGCTGCAGCGGATCATTCTGTGTCATTAGTCGGAATCGCCGATCAACTCGGCGATTCGCCCTTTGGGGTAGTTCATCGCCGTCTTGTACCAACCTTCAGCATCATCGTGCTCTGGTCAATTGGGTGGTATGGTACTGCTTCGCGGAACTGCTCGACAATGCGCTGACTGCTCCATTTTTCCGCCCACTTGATCATTTTCTTCAGGGCTTAGCACACTGGAACAAAAGGCGAAGTAAGACCCTTTTGCGACTCTCCAAGTGAACGCGGCGATCCTCAGACCTTCATTTCTTCGTTCTTTTCATCCCTTTTCGTTCCTTTTTTGCGACGTAGTGTTCATGCTCTATTGAACTTCAAATACTTGAAACTCAAGGGTTTTCATCAAATATTGAGATAAAATAAGCATCTGAGGACACAATTTCTTTTAAAATATAGCCCTGAATGAGTCCAATTTGTGGACTCATCAACACCCCAACTTAAACTTTTGCTTGTGCTCAAGCAAACTCAAGTTCAGCCGTTCAACAAGGGTGTCTCGAACAGTGCTACACAAGACTCAATGATAAATGCACACAACAAGACTCAATTTACTTATGCAAAGATCAAATGTGCACTCAAAGATTCAAGTTGTGACTCACCAATATCAACGAATCTCATGCTCACAATACTTGCTTCAAATGCAAGTTCAAGCTCAAC
>NW_006238927.1:3373717-3379336 GCF_000226075.1 Solanum tuberosum | reverse complement strand
CTGAGTGCAAATGTATGGTCATTTAGGCTCAGTGACTTTCATCCTCATGAGGTGTGGTGCTCGCAACACTTCCTTTCCTTTCTCCTTCATCATTTTCATCAGTGCTTATAAGTCATCCTATTATTTACCTTTCATGAATTGTATGGTAACCCCCTTTTATTTTTCAACTTTATTCCACAACTTTTCTTTTTCATTCTTTTTCTTTTTCTTTTTCTTTTTTATATGGAAGGGTTCCATTTTCCTCAAAACAATAGGTAGGAGGGACTTTCTTGCACTTCTTGACTTTCCCTTTTCTTTCCACCACACCCCCAACTTAGGCTTTTAGCCTAAGTTGGCTATTCAAACTAACCACAACTTCATGAGGTTTATGGGTGATGGATTAAGAAAGGTGAGTAAGAGTAAAGTTCATTCTTCAAAGATTATTCGGGAACTAAGTATTCCCAAGAGTTAACATGTTTTCACATTTGTGCAAGAAAGGGAACATCGATTCCAAGAGAGCTTTTAATCTAAGTTTTGAGTAATTATCTCAAATCAAAGAAAGAAGTTTGTTTAAAAACTTATGAGCTAAGTATATTTTGGAAGTAGTATTGTGCACCGATATGGGGATGCGAGTTCATATTAACTCACGTCTTCATAAACCATGTAGCCATCATGGGTAGTAAATGATCATACTTTTTAGATGACTCCTTAAGATGCTTTTAGCATTAGCTAATGGATCCACCAAGTTAAGCGTTTTATATGACAGAAATGTATAGGACAGTTCTGGAAGCGTGGGCAAGACGTTGTATCACCAATTAGGCTCATAGTGGTGGTTGAGGGTTGTAGAAACTCCCACATAAACTATATTACTTTATTATATGAGTAAAGTTTAGTTTGTTATTGCATTTACTTTAACGAACTAAGTTAGTTTTACTGTTTTATAAAGCTTTTCATATATTGCATGTGTTTCATTGCTTTATATTAAGTTAAGTTATCTATGAGTTGAGTAAAGCCAAAGTAAGTGTTTCTTTCAGATTCTTTTCAATCTTAAGGTATGTTTAGCATTCCAACTCACATACTCGTACATTTAATGTACTAATGCCAGTTGGCCTGCATCTTATTATGATGCATATGCAGGTAATCAGGATCAATATCCAATGCATCATTGATCCTGTTGAGCACTCAGAGTAAGTTGGTGAGACTTCTAGCTTTTCGGATGATCCTTTTATTTCTTTCAGTGTTTTTATTCGTTAGGATGTCGTGGGTCTTGTCCCGGCGTCCATCTCTGTTGTTTAGAGGCTTCATAGAAAGAGTTAGTGATGTTAGTTCACGAGTCTTTACTTTTCCTTTTCAGTTAAGTTGAGACTTGAGTTGCCACTTTGGCAGTGAATGTTATTATAATACATTATAAGTTATATTTTGAGAAGTTCAATTTACTTGTTTTAAAAGTAATTATTTTGGGTAAAGTCTTCCGCTGAGTAAGTAAGGTTCGCTTGGGGCCAGCAAAGGTTCTCGAGTGCCAGCCAAGTCCAGGGTGTAGGCTCGGGGCGTGACATTTGACATTTCAAATTTCCATGTGACTTTTCATGTTTTTGTAATTTTTGTCCTATAAATTGAACTTTTCCTAGAAAAACTTTTATTTACTACTCCTACAATTCTTCTGTGTAGGAGCTCTAAACAAGTGAAATAATGTCACAATATGGTGAAAGTTGTGAGATCCCCCTGCACAGTCATGAAAATAGACAAGAATTGAACTACTGAAGCATCAGAGTTTGGTGTGTTAGTTTTATATTTATTTGTAGTAATTAGAATTATAATAATACTTTTCTATCTCACTTCATCTAGTTGAATTGTTGTTTTGTTAGCAACTTGCTTTAATTCAGATTTATATTTTGTATGCTCAAATATTCAGTTTTCATTATAGAGACAAAAGCAAAAAAAAAAATGCCTAATTGTCTTGCTCATGTGTATCTTTCTTCTTTTTTCTGTTCTTTGTACTTATAATTTTACATATACATTAACTTTCATCTTTAAGAATAAATGTGGTAAAATGTTTACTATAACACCCCGTATCCTTAAAAACCAAAATGCAGACTTTTCAGAAGTTGCAGGTGCAACCCACAGTTTCCATCCACGGACCATAGGGTGACCCACGGTCCGTCCTGGTGGTCCGTTATTCACCACCTGCAACCCTCCCCCAGAACCCCCCAGTAATTTAGTCTAAGGGTCAGCCTACACCGGGACCTACGGACCGTAGATCAGACCACGGTCTGTGGTCCACGGTCGTAGGTCATACCCCAATTTCTAGCTCCCAAAACCCCATCGACGGTTGACCAACACGGATCGTAGGTCCTGCCACGGTCCATCGGTGACCCCCGACAGCTTTTAAGTCAGGGGTTATTTGGTGTTTTCCTTATGCGTTAGGCACATAAACTACGTCGTTTAATCCCTAAATTACGTGGTTTTGGTCAGTTTTAGCCTATTAAAAAAATTAGAACCTAACATAATCAATTATTCACCAAAGTCAAGTGAAAATTAGAGAAAAAATCATAGGAAAAGTCGAGCAACCCTAGTTCAAGAAAGCAACGAGTTTTCATCAATTCCATCCCTGAAATCGAAAGATTTCTCTGTGGAATTCGTCACCACGTATATGGGATTTCACTAATGGGTTCCTTTCACCCATTAGGTCCCTAGATTTTAGTCAGAATCTTCATTCCCTTAATATTATCTAGACCTAGGGTTTATTAAATGTAAGAAATTGTTGGGTTTTATCTCTTAGAATGATCCAAATCAGATCATCATGATTTTTGTATCGTTTTGTGTAGATTCTTTCATAAATTCAGAACCCTAGCTATGTAGCTCTTTTAGTTCATGAATTACACATGCTAGGCCAGTTATTTCAGACATACATGCCTTAGAGTTGAATGTTTCATTATTAGTACATTAATGTTGCATTTTTAGATAGCATGTCAGTTCTTTTAAGCTATCCAGTATTATAAAATTTCAGTCATATATTGTTAATTACCTAATCAATTGGAAGTAGCTTAATAGCGAGTGGACTAGGGTCAATCACCCTCAAGTCTCAAAACTACGTGCCCCCGTAGGTTTATATGTCCCCTTTGTGGGCATTACATCTTAGTGATCACTGCAGTCATGCCTCTATACCTCTGGCAGGGTATATTGGGTCCTCTCGATATGGTGTATACATCAGACTCCACATTTAGCTCATGTGGTTTTATATTAGTTATTAGTGTCTCCCACACTCAGATTCTTTTGCATTGACCATGTTATCAGTTATAGTCAGAATTCAGTCTCAGCATGTTATAAACCTGGTCATTGCATTCAGTTCAGTTCTTTGCAGTATATATTTGTATTTCCATCATGTTCAGATTATGTTATTACTCGATATTCTTTGTTCAGTTATGTTTATTATTCAGCTTTATCCTATCCTGCATGCTTAGTACCTTTCAGATACTGACGCATACTCTGTACTACATCTTCTCGTGATGTAGGTTAAGATCACGCATAGATCGGTTCCTGATCATCAGTTCAACAACATCAGTGGTGAGTCCTCATTCTTCGAGGATGACTGACATGATTATCTCCCTTTTCTTTTAGTCTTTAGTTTTCTATATTTGCCAGATCTAGCTGGGGCATGTCCCAGCATTTCTAGTCAGTAGATGCTTTATTTCAGACATAGTTAGTTTCAGCTTTAGTATTTGAGTTTGACTTTTCAATTGTTATTAAACTCTCACTTTTCATATATTCAGACAATATATGGTTATTCCCTATCATTTTAGTTAATCTCATGATGTAGCTTCCACACGGTCTTTTCTTACTTCAGTTTGTTTAGTATGCTTATCATATGCCTGCAGGGTTAGCTTGGGGTCACTCTTGATCCTAGGTCCCGTGTCCGCATCCTAGTGGTAGCTTCGGGGCATGAGAAACTTGGTATCAGAGCCTTAGGTTTAAGATTCCTAGAATGTCTGAAAAGCCGCACTAAGTAGAGTCTTTTTCATAGGTGTGAAGTGCACCACATCTAATGAAAAGGAGGCTGTAAAGTATTTTAGGAAAACTTCATTTTCTTGTTACTCTTATCGTGCGTAAGGTATTATCTTATTCTTCATTTCTAACTCGATGTTATACGCTTTCAGATAATGCCTCCTCATAGAGCTTATCGAAGGAATGCGAATGCACACAATGCTAACGCAACTCCTCCCGTCCCAGATCAGGAAGTTTCAAACACAGAGTTTTGAAATGCCATTTAGCTTTTGGCTTACAGTGTGACTAACCAGAACAACCAGCAAGTTCCAGTTCCTGCAAATACTAGTGATGGATCAGTGGCAGCCAGGGTTCGTGATTTCGTTAGAATGAATCCGCCTGAGTTCTTAGGATCGCAAATAGGTAAGGATCCCCAAAACTTCATAGATGAGGTCAAGAAGATCTTTGGAGTGATGCAAGTGTCACGTAATGATAGGGTAGAGTTGGCATTCTATCAGCTTAAGGATGTAGATCATATTTGGTATACTCAATGGAAAGAGAACAGGGGTACAAATGCAACTCCTACCACTTGGGAATACTTTAGTGAAACCTTTTTGGACAGGTTCTTCCCAAGGGAGTTGAGGGAGGCAAAAGCTAATGAGTTCATGAATTTGAGGCAAGGTAACATGAAAGTTCAAGAGTATGGACTCAAGTTCACCCAACTCTCCAGGTATGTTCCTCACATGGTTGTCGATTCCAGGGATCAAATTAACAAGTTTTTATATAGGGTATCCGATTTAGTGAAAACAGAGTGTACAAATGTTATGTTGCTGGAAAATATGAACATCTCTAGGCTCATGACTCATGCTCAGCAAGTTGAGGGAGATAAGCTTAGGGAACAAGGTAAGCATAATAAGAAGGCTAGAACAAGCAACTACGAGTATTCTCAACAAAAATCGAGTGGTGAAATCGCTCGCAATTTCAGTAAAAGTCTTCAACTCCAGCACCTTCATTAGCCAGCGTTCCATCCTCCAAGTTCCGACATGATCAGAAAAGTAGGGCATCAGGCTCTAAGTCTCAGGTGAGTATTTCAAGCACCAGAACCTACCCAACTTGTCCAAAGTGTGGTAAGAACTATCTGGATGAGTGTCTTGCAGGAAAGGAAGTATGCTTTGGGTGTGGTCAGTTGATATAAGGCTAAAAATACATATTTTTAATCATTATTTCCTCACATTTATTATTTGTATTTGTCCTTTTTGACCATTAATTTGATGGATTATGCTAAATTGGGTATTTTATTTGTAGGATTAAATTGGTGGAAAAATGAAGAAGTTTGGAGCTAAAACGAATTAAAGATGGAAGGTTGAAGAAGGAAATCAAGCAGACAGCTTAATGAATTAAATGGAATAAAATAATATATTTATATATACATGGGAATGACGGCTGCAATTGAGGAATTTCAATTTTGATGTTTGCTGCTGCCACGTGGCAGCAAGTGATTAGTGAAGAAATATGTTAAGGCGGCAGCACCATGATTCACGCGGCGGGAAAAATAAAAGGAATCCAATTCCTTTTGGTTTTGGATTCCTAATTTAATTTGGACTCAATTATTTTATTTAGGGTTTTCTGCATCTATAAATAGTGCACATAAATAATTAT
>NW_006238927.1:3369588-3370672 GCF_000226075.1 Solanum tuberosum | reverse complement strand
GATGAGAATTACTTGTGAAATAATTGTTGAAGAGAGGGCTGAAAATAAAGAGAAGAAAATAATGGGTTATGAAGTCTAAAATTGCAAAGTGCTTAAGGAAGTGTAAGTCACTATTATATAGTTTTCCTACCCATCCCCTAGCCTACATTACAACCCATTAAAGTCCTATTTGATTCTATTCAAGCATGCTTAATTAGTGGAGATGTACATAATGGGCAAGCATATGGTTCTTTGTGCATACATGTGAATTTTGTTTGTGAGTGTGAGAGTGCTCTTTGATGCTAAGTCCTTAATTTATATTCAATCTTTTGATTTGAGTGTGTGGACTATTTCTTCTTGTGAGGGCACTTGTTTCATGATAGATATGTGATTTTATTAACTTTCTTTGATGAGAGTAGGTGAGCAAGCTTAAATTTGATGAGTTCAAAGTCCTTCTTTGAGGTTAGGAGGTTAGAGGTTTGTTGTTTATTTGGCTGTCTTGCATGATGATTAAGAAGTTTTACTTGATGTTTTGAAATTCGTACATGGCCTAATTGTTTGTATTAACCAAAGTGATGACATTGCTAGTATGAATTTTTTTGGGATAAGCTTTAATGTTTGTTAGAGGACGAACAAAAGTTTAAGTGTGGGGTGTTGTTATGAGGCTAAAAATACATATTTTTAATCATTATTTCCTCACATTTATTATTTATATTTGTCCTTTTTGAGCAGAAATTTTATGAATTGTGCTAAATAATATATTTTATTTGTAGGATTAAATTGGGGGGGAAAATGAAAAAGTTTGGAGCTAAAACGAATTAAAGATGGAAAGTTGAAGAAGGAAATCCAACAAACAACTTAATGGATTAAATTTATTAAAATAATATATTTATACATATGAGGCCAATGTGAACGAATTGCCAATTCAAATTGAATTTGGCTCGCTGCTGCCACGTGTCTATAACTAACTGCCCCTCTGCCGCCAACAATTTGAAGAAATCCTGCGAGCAATTGGAAACCCAATTTAATTGGGTTTTGTTTTCCTAATTTGTCTTGAACTCAATTATTTTATTTTAGGGTTTCTACATCTATAAATAGTGCATAA
>NW_006238927.1:3335062-3369159 GCF_000226075.1 Solanum tuberosum | reverse complement strand
CTAGTGTCGATTGGTGCGAAGTAATAACTAAGCCAAACATCGATTATGATGTCTAATATGAGGTAAAGGTAAGGGTTAGTAAATTATACACACGTAGCCGGATCAAGGTGCGGGGTGAAATTCTTTAGATGCCGGATCAAGGATTTAGAGATACCTAACTTATCCCTTTGCATGTAATACACTAGAAAATGATTACTATTATTAGGATTACCGCGTTATGAGCTTATGGGGAACACATTCCTAGTTACTTTTAATAATCTGAATATAAATAAATACTTAGTTCAAAGATATCTTTTTATTGTTTTTATTTTATTTCAATTTAAATCCCCCCATTTTTATATAACGACTATCGAGTTAAATATTTGCTATTGACAATATTCTTCCATATTCTCTGTGGGATCGACCCCGACTCATAGTTGGGTAAATATATTGCATACGATCGTTTATATTTCTTTTCAAGAAGTATATTTGAACGTTATCATCAGTCTGTTCACAGGTTGAGAGATTGTCCTTCCTCTAAACAGGGTAAAGGGGGCAATAATAGTAGAGCTTAGTCTACAACTTCAGCAGCACCAGCAGGTCGCCCGACTCAACAGGGTAACTCATCTGGTACAGGTGGCAGATAGCGCCAAAACAGGTATGCTCTTCAGGCTCGCCAGGATCAGGAAGATTCTCCTGATGTAGTCACTGGTATGTTACGAGTTTTTAACTTAGATGTTTATGCTTTGTTAGATCAATAGGAAACTCTTTCCTTCGTAACTCCATATATAGCATTCAACTTCGATGTTAGTCCAGAAACTCTCTCAGAACCCTGCTCAGTCTCTACTCCAGTCGGTGACCAAATTATAGCTAGGTGGGTATACAAAAATTGTACTGTCACAATCTCCCAAAAAGTCACCTCAACAAATCTTTTAGAGTTAGAAATAATAGATTTCGATATCATTCTAGGCATGGATTGGTTACATTCTGGTTATGCCTCAATCGATTGTAGAACTAGGATTGTTCATTTTCAGTTTCCAGACGAACCAATCTTAGAATGGAAGGCTAGTAGCTTAGCACCTATGGATCGATTTATTTCTTATCTTAAGGCCAGAAAGATGTTTTCTAAGGGTTATCTCTATCATCTAGTTCGGGTTAAGGACTCAAGATCTGAAACCCGAACTCTTGAGTAAGTTCCAGTAGTTAATGTGTTCCCAAAAGTGTTTCCAGAAGATCCTCCCAGAGTTCCTCCCGAAAGGGAAATCGACTTTGGAATTGATCTCTTTCTAGATACCTAGCCAATTTTTATTTCTCCTTACAGAATGTCTCCAGCTGAGCTTAAGGAATTGAAATAATAGTTGAAAGACCTTCTAGATAAGGGCTTCATCTGACCTAGTATTTCCCCATGGGGTGCACTAGTGTTGTTCGTGAAGAAGAAAGATGGTTCTCTCAGAATGTGTATTGAATATCGGCAATTGAACAAAGTCACAATAAAAAATAAGTACCCTATCCCAGGATTGTTGACTTGTTTGACCAACTTCAAGGTTCTAGTCATTTCTCAAAGATAGACCTCAGATCCAGTTATCATCAGCTTAGAGTCAGAGATAGTGACATCCCGAAAACATCCTTCAGAACTAGGTATGGTCATTATGAATTTGTAGTTATGTCATTTGGACTAACCAATGCTCCTACATATTTCATAGACTTGATGAACAGAGTGTTCAAGCAGTATTTGGACTTGTTCGTTATCGTCTTAATTGATGATATCCTCATTTACTCTAAGAATGAGGAAGAACATGCTAATCATTTGGGGGTTGTCCTGTAAACTCTCAAAGATCGCCAGTTATTCGCTAAGTTTAGCAAATGTGAGTTTTGGTTGCAATCATTTCCTTTCCTTGGGCATATTGTGTCTAGCAAGGGATCCGAGTGGATTCTCATAAAATAGAAGCAGTGAAACAATGGCCCAGACCTACCTCTCCTACAGATATCAGAAGTTTCTTGTGTTTGGCTGGCTATTACAGAAGGTTAGTGGAAGGATTTTTATCCATAGCCCCTCCATTGACTAAGTTGAATCAGAAGAAGGTTAAGTTTCAGTGGTCAGATGATTGTGAGAAAATCTTCACAGAACTAAAAACTAGGTTGACTATAGCTCTTGTTTTGACTCTACCAGAGGGTCCAGACAGTTATGTGATCTACTGTGATGCATCCAGAGTCGGCCTAGGTTGTGTGTTGATGCAGTGAGGTAAGGTTATAGCTTGTGCTTCTAGACAGATTAAGGTGCATGAGAAGAACTATCCAACTCATGACCTCGAGCTTGCAGCAGTGGTGTTTTCACTTAAGATTTGGAGACATTACTTGTATGGTGTTCACAGACCATAAGAGCCTTCAGTACGTGTTCACCTAGAGAGAGTTGAATCTTTATCAGAGGAAATGGCTTGAGGTCCTCCAGGATTACGATATAAGTGTGCATTACCATCCTGGTAAGGCCAATGCAGTGGAAAATGCTTTTAGTAGACTATTTTTGGGTAGTGTAACATATGTTGTGTAAGAAAGAAAGGAACTAGCAAAGGATGTTCACAGACTTGCTCGCTTAGGAGTTCGTCCTATGAGCATATCAGATGGTGGTGTAACAATTTAGAATAGGTCAGAATCTTCATTGGTAGCGGAGGTTAAGAAAGAGCAAGACAGTGATCCGATATTGCTTCAACTAAAGGGTGCAGTCCATCAGCATAGAGTTGAGGTTTTCTCCCAAAGGGGAGATTGTGTGCTTCGCTATCAGGATCGATTATGTGTTCCTAAGGTGGGTGAGTTTAGAAAATAAATTCTTGAAGAAGCCCATAACTCTAGGTATTCTATTCATACAAGCTCCACTAAGATGTACTGCGATTTGTAGGAAGTCTTTTGGTGGAATGGTATGAAAAGGGATATAGCGAATTTTGTGGCTAAGTGTCGTAATTGTCAGCAAGTGAACGTAGAACATCAGAAACCAGGAGGTGTGACTCAAGAGATCAACATTCCTACGTGGAAGTGGGAAGTGATCCACATGGACTTCATTATAGGTTTACCTCATATTCGGAGACAACATGACTCCATTTGGGTGATAGTTGATAGAGTTACTAAGTCTACGCACTTTTTGGCGGTTAAGACTACAAACTCGGTGGAGGACTACACCAAGCTTTACATTAATGAGATAGTCAGGTTGCATGGAATTCCTTTGTCTATCATCTCAGATAAAGGTCCTCAATTTACCTCTCATTTCTGGAAGTCCTTTCAGAAAGGTCTTTGTACTCAGGTTAATCTTAGCACTGCATTTCATCTACAGACAGATGGTCAGGCAGAGCGTACCATTCAAACCTTTAGAGGACATGTTAAGAGCTTGTGTGATCCACTTCAAGGGTAGTTGGGATGATCACCTTCCTCTAATAGAGTTCGCCTATAATAATAGCTACCATTCCAGCATTTAGATGGCCCTTTATGAGGCATTGTATGGGCGTAGATTTATATTTATGGTTGGTTGGTTTGAAGTAGGTGAACCAGCCTTGATAGGGCTAGATTCAATTCATGATGCTATGGAAAAATTGCAACTCATTAGAGACAGACTTAAGACAGCCCAGAGTCGCCAGAAGTCCTATGCAGATGTAAGGAGAAGGGAATTAGAGTTCCAAGTTGATGATTGGGTTTTTCTGAAAGTGTCACCTATGAAGGGGGTGATGATATTTGGCAAGAAAGGAAAGCTCAGTCCTAGATGTTTAGGCCCTTACAAGATCTTGAAAAAAGTTGGTAAAGTAGCTTATAAGTTGCCAGCATAATTAGCAGCAGTGCATCCGGTCTTTCACATTTTAATGTTGAAGAAGTGTGTGGGTGATCCAGCATCTATTGTACCTTTAGAAAGTGTGGTTGTGAAGGATAGTCACACTTATGAGGAGGTACCAGTTGAAATCCTTGATCGTCAGATTCGAAGGTTGATAAACAAAGAAGTCGCTTAAATTAAGGTTTTGTAGAGGAGTCACTCCGCAGAAGCAACCATGAAGGCCAAGTATCGTTACCTCTTTCCTTCCGATTCCACTCCAACTTGAGGTAATAGTTCCTCTTCAGTTTTTCAGTCACTCATGCGTAGATTTAGTCTTAGCATCTTGTTCCTTCAGTTGTTCTTGCATTTTCAGCGCATATGCATGTTTTTGGAACTTGGTTTAGTCAGAATCAGCTTCTAGTAATTTGTGATAGGGTTTGCAGCCTTTTCCCACCTTTTTCAGCTAGTTAGACTTCATTCTATGATGACTGTTCCTAAGGGGGAGATAATGTAACACCCCGTATCCTAAAAAACGAAAATGCAGACTTTTCAACAGTTGCAGGTGCAACCTACGGTTGCAACCCAAGGACCGTAGGGTGACCCATGGTTCAACCTAGTTGTCTGTGGTTCACCACCTGCAACCCTCCCCAAAACCCCAGAAATTTCTTCTAAGGGTCAGCCTACACCGGGACCTATGGACTGTAGGTCAGACCACAGTCTGTGGTCCAGGGCCGTAGGTCAGACCCCCAGTTTCTAGCTCCCAGAACCCCATCAACAGTTGACTAGCATAGACCGTCGGTCCTGCCACGGTCCGTCGGTCTGATCCGTCGGTGACCCCCTATAGCTTTTAAGTCAGGGGTTGTTTAGTCTTTTCCTTATGCGTTGGGCACCTAAACTACGTTGTTTATCCCCTAAACTACATGGTTTTGGTCAGTTTTAGCCTAGTAAACAAATTAAAACCTAACCTAATCAATTATTTACCTAAGTCAAGCAAGAATTAGATTAAAAATCAGAGAAAAAGTCTAGCAGCCCTAGTTCAAGAACACACCAAGTTTTCATCAGTTCCAGCACCGAAATCAAAAGATTTCTTCGTGGAATTCGCCACCAGGTATGTGGGATTTCACTAGTGGGTTCCTTTCACCCATTAGGTCCCCTAGATTTCAGTCAGAATCTTGATTCCCTTAATATTATCCAGACCTAGGGTTTCTTGAATGTTAGAAATTGTTGGGTTTTAGCTGTTAGAATGATCCAAATCGGATTAGCATGATTTTTATATCGTTTTTTGTAGATTCTTTCATAAATTCGGAACCCTACTTATGTATCTCTTTTAGTTCATCAATTACACATGCTAGGCTAGTTATTTCAGATATACATGCCTCAGAGTTGAATGTTTCATTATTAGTACATTAATGTTGCTTTTTCAGTTAGCATGTCAGTACTTTTGAGCTATCCAATATTACAGAATTTCCTTCATAAATTGTTAATTACATAATCAATTGGGAGTAGCTTAATACCGAGTGGACTAGGGTCCGTCACCCTCAAGTCCTAAAACTACGTGCCCCCACAGGTTTAATTTATAAGTCCACTATGTGGGCATTATATCTTAGTGATCACGCAGTCATGCCTCTATACCTCTGGCAGAGTATATTGGGTCCTCTTGATGGGGCGTATACATCAGACTCAACATTTAGCTCATGTGGTTTCATGTCGGTTATTAGTAGCTCCCACAATTAGATTCTTTTGCATTGACCATGTTATCAGTTATAGTCAGAATTCAGTCTCAGCATGTTATAAACCTGGTCATTGCATTCAGTTCAGTTCTTTGCAGTGTATATCAGTATTTCCATCATGTTTAGATTAATTTATTGCTCAGTATGCTTTGTTCAGTTATGTTTATTATTCAACTTTATTCTATCTTGCATGCTCAGTACCTTTCAAGTACTGACGCATACTCTGCGCTACATCTTCTCGTGATGTAGGTTCAGGTCCTCAGCTTCCAGATCACGTAGATCGTTTCCCGATCTTCCATTCAGCAGCATCAGTGGTGAGTCCTCATTCTCCAAGGACGATTGACATGATTATCTACCTTTGCTTTTAGTCTTTAGTTTTCAGAATTTGCTACATCTAGCTGGGCATGTCTCAGCATTTCTAGTCAGTAGAGGCTTTATTTCAGACATAGTTAGTTTCAGCTTTAGTATTTGAGTTTGACTTTTCAGTTTTTGTTAAACTCTCACTTTTCATATAATCAGACAATATATAGGTATTCCCCATCATTTCAGTTTATCTCATGATTTAGTTTCCGCACAGTCTTTTCTTACTTCAGTTTGTTTAGTATGATTATGATATGCCAACAAGGTTAGCTTGGGGTCACTCGTGATCCTAGGTCCCGTGTGTGCGTCGTGGGGGTAGCTTCGGGGCGTGACATTTATTTATTTATTTTTAGAGAAAAAAAATGAAGAAGGTGAAACATATAGCATTAGATTAATGGCGGATAAGTTATGTATGATGAGAAAATTAAATTAAATATAAAAATAGTAGTTATGTTCATAAATGTCCTAATTTTCAAAATATAAATAATAAGACTTTTTACACCTTAATTTTAAATATTTATAATTGACTAATTAGTTTAAAGTACTTGTGGATGAAAACTTAATATAATATTTTGAGCACATTCATTATAATTATCGGGAGATTCGAAAGGCAATGTAAAAAAATGAAAAGGTTTGTTTTCATTTCACTCAAAGTTAATCTTACACCATTTTTGGTACAAAAAGTAAATAATCTCCTCTCAAGCTTTTGATTGATGAAACACTAATATTGCACCACAATTTGTAGATGATTAATCTCATGCATTTTTTTGATCTTCTAACATTATTCTACCAACAAAAAAGAACTCTTAACACTATCGTGAAATTTAATTTAGATAGTTGTTATCTTTTCCTTTTTGCTTTACAAGCTTATTTTTTGACTTATAAATAGAGTTTATTTTATTAACTTGTTATATTATTATCTCGGTACATTCACTTGGAGGTCATAAAATTTGAGTGTCACAATTAGTCGTAACATAAAGTAAGAAACCTCAATTAGACATATTTTATAAAAAAGAACTCAAATCATATTTTTTTAATAGTATTTATTTTTCTCAAGAAATAATATACTCATTAACACGGGCTACACGTGCAAAGCGCATTCCCAGAAACTAGTAATATTAAAAGGCTTAAATGTACTAAGACAATGTCTACCTTATTGTTCTGTGTCATGCCAGTAGAGGAGGATCTATGTGGACAGGTGGGGGTACCACGGCACCTAATAATCTCGGAATAAATGATGTATATATAATAATAATAATAATAATAATAATAATTAAATATATGTTAACTTTGCCACCCAATAATTGAAATGCTGAATAGTTTAATTGGTGAAGGAGGCCGCCTGCCACCCAACCTACGTGGGTTCTAACCTCGCTGCAAGCACCTTTTTTTTTGTTTGCTCCTTTTATTCTTTTCTTTTCTTTTTTTTCTTTTTCATTAATGTGTGAAGGGCTTTAATTTTCTTTCTCAATCTTATTTATTTACTATTCTTTATTAATTCAAATTGACTCCTTTTCACAATTAATTTTTAATTATATTTTACTTTCTCTTTCACTAATTATTAATCTCTTGATATGAGTGTTACATGTTTATTCTTTATCAATTAATGACTATTGAATTATGAACGTCAAATAAATATTAATAAGAATATTTTTAAATAGTAGTTTTAAAAATATATAAATTCGAAAAATGATGAATATTTTTATTAGAACTTTTTTTTAATTTAAAGGTTCTTTGACCCTCACTGACGTTCTTGCTAAGTAAGATGACTAGGCTGAAACTATAATTTTTATTTTCCCTACTATATATCTCCAACAACACATAAAGTCAATGGAATATGAATATATTAAGTTCATACTATTAGATGGTTTATACAAGCTCAAATTTTAAAGTGAAAAATCTATTTTTTCCTCAAAGTTTCAGTGAATAAGACATCTAATTCCAAAAAGTAAATGAAAATTGAATTGTTTAGTTATCTCTAATCTCATAATATCTAAAAATAAAATATTGCTAACATGCATATTTGTTCAATTTGTTTATAAAAATTAAAAAAGATTAATAACCCGAATTGTAACCCAAAATTAAAGCAACCGATCTTTTTATCTTACTTGAACGTGTGGCACCCACGACCTCCAAATCCTAGATCCTCCTCTGCATGCCAGTATGTAAGGATTCAAATATTGTGCAGACTTTTCCTCTCATATCTATTGGCAAGACAACTAGGGATCTTTTTGGATGATATACGTGACATTCCAGCTTAGAATAACAAGCCCCTTATTGGCTAAAACACAGAGAGATGTTGGGTATATAAGTAAACATGCCTACTCCCTATTGATGCATTTTAAAGTCATGTGGGCTTGCCTGTTACAAATGGTAACAAGGCCATTCATGTGTCAGCCTTGTCAATGTGGGTCAGAGTTCAATTGAGTTTAAGCAAATCCTAGTAATGAGGGGCAAACCTCAGTGTTGAGTCACGAAGCAAACCTCAGTACTGAGTTTGGGTAAATCACATGGAGGGGTAAACCTTAGTTAGAATGTTGATTCCATAAGAGGGGATGTATGTGACACCCCATCTTAGGATAAGAAATCCCACATCAGCATAGGATACATATTGGATAAATAAGTAAGAACACCTTACACCCCAATGACGAGTTTTAAACTCATGTGGTCCTAGGTTCAAAGTGGACAATTCCACTAGAAGGTTGTGTCGTTAACATATATCCCTGGGAAATTAGTCCCTAATTTGGTGGTTGAGTTTTCTAAGTTGTCTTTAGTAATGGTCATTTTATTTTAATTGATAATTAGGTCAATATTTCGTGCATGTTCATATTTTTTGTCGAAGTATTGAGATATTTACTGTTATTGTTTATTTTATTTCTGAAATTTAGTAATGTAGTTAAGGTAGAATAAGAGTCTTTCATCTATTTATTTCCATGATGCGACTCAACAAAACAAGCTGAATATTTTGACTTGCACATTCTTTCCTCTTCTCTGTAAAACAATATTTTTCTATCTAGGCGTTGTATAAAATATATATATATATATATATATATATATATAATTGATAAAATATTTTAGGTTACTTGGAATGTGCTGATAATCTTATCCACCATTTTTACCTCCCTTTGGTTACGACTGGCCTATCTTTGGCGCACAAAGGTAAATGTAATGACTCTCGTGGTCATTTGCATGTTTATGTATGCATTTACTATATTTCCCCTCTCTGTGGCTTCATTGTGGTACTTTTGTAGTGTTGGGATGGGTGGTACACTTCTTGAGATGGTTGGGAGAGTTTGGCGTGAGTTTTTGTCTTTTTGGAAGTTGTTATTTGAAAGAATTGACTTTAGGAAACATCTGCAGAGTCGGGTGTCAGATTAGATTTTCATTGATTCCATTATCTCCCGAAGGGCCATTTTGGGCTAGTAGCATGGTTGATTTGGGTCCTTAGGCATTCAGTGCGAGTTCCCGCTGTTAGGCATTTTTGTTTTGAAATTTGGCCAAAGTTTTGACTTCGGTCAACATTATTTATAAATGTGCTAAGATGAAAATTATGTCAGTTTGATCAGCTCTAGAATGCCGAATTTAGTCTAGAATGACCTTTGGTTCGAATGCCGAGGCAATCTGGATGACTTTGTGACGTTTGGCGTATTGTTGTTGTGTTTGCCTTGTAAGTGTTGACATGAGTCAACATTCTAATGAGATGACGATCTCTGTTGGTTATTTCGTCGATTTCATTGTGTTGGAAATGTCGTTTCAGATTGGATAGCATTCTCAATTTTCATTCAATGGACCCCAAATAAATATCAAGGGTCCATTCACAGCTTGGTGCATTTTGCTCCAATAGCTATTACAGCAGTTGTTGGTGCGACGCTTTAGCGGCCCTTGACTACTTTAGTGGTAGCTGCTTAAGTTGTCTGGATGCCTCTTTAGCAGGAAGGGCCTCAGGGAACGGAGGCCACCTTAGTGGCCAACTGACCTCTTTTTTGGTAGCCACTTAATTGGCCAAGGCATCTCTTTGACGGTAGGAGCCCCTTTGAGTTGGGCTGCTATAGCAGCCAGTTGACCACGTTTGCAATGACCACTTAAGTGGCCACTTGACCGCTTTTGCGGTCATTGCTGAAGTTATATTCCCTATTCCCCTTTCTTTCTTCAAAAAAGAAACCCATTGTTATTAAGCTCGAAACATATTGTCTTTGAGGAAATCTTTCCCATTTCAAGTGATCCAAAATATAGTTTCCTTCGTTCTCACTTTCTAATCTCGATTCTAGCTTTATTTTCGTAATTCATTTCGTTTTGGACCTAAGATTCCCTTGAATTCAAATTCTTCAAGTATAGTAATTGTACCATTTGAGGTCCAAACTGAATCCCCTATTTTCCCAACTTCTGGGCATGCGACCCTCATCTCGAAGAGAACATAATGATGGAATTAGTTTCTCAATTCAATATTGTCATTCAAGGGTCAATTTTTTACCCGATTTCCTGTTTGAATTTATATCATCATTATAGGTATCATTAGTCCTGTATTTACTTGTATTTTCTTTTCTTGATAACTTGGTAGCATCCCGAGGCTCTTCAAAAGGGAAAAACACCTGAGTAGAGGTTTGAGTGTGGTTTCGTCCTTGCGATAAGTAATGGTTTCCCTCTTTTAGACTTGCCTTAGCATGATTATGTATATATTTGAGTAGTTTGATCGTTAGGAAGACTTTACAGTTAGTCTGTAGGCTTGCATGATCCTTAGTTGATATTTCAGCCATTTTCAGGTTATTTAGCTTAGTATTTTAGTCGATCAATACTACACAATCATTCGTAGACATAGCCCTATAATAAGAGAAAGTAGTTACTCATAATTTGATTCTCAATAGCAGGATATCGTCCAAGTCGTCGTTCTCCCAAAAATTAATTATAATAACAAAACCCAAGTCCATTTATAGTTGGGCAAATATATGGCTTGCAGGTCCATGAGACGGAGGAAAAATAGACCTACCTATTTTGATAACAACTTCCTCTCCGTGAACTGGAGAGGATTCGTAGTCTTCTGTTTAGGCAGCTTCAAATGTCGAGAAATAATTCCCTTCTCCGCGATGCAGAGAGGATATAGAGCTGGGATTTTTTTCTTCAATTCCTACTTGACTCCCTCTTTTCGCTTCATCTATTGTTTGCCCATTTTATTTCCACTTAAGATCTAGCCAATTTTTTTACCTCTTTCTCGTCCTATCTTACCTAGATTCACTAGGATAAGGTGTTGGACTACTAAGTTCTTGTCATAAAGTGGAAGGGTCCAGCTGATCAAGAGTATCCTATTTGAAATGCAGATGTTATTTGTAGTTTTGATGATTTGACAAACCCATGGGACCGTGTAAAGGGACCTGATCCTTGTGTCAATGTACACGCAAATGCCAGGCTATAAAAATTACAATTGGTTAGTGCACAGTCTCCAACTATGGCAGAAACCTCAGCCAATGGTATGGCCTCGAAGGTTGTGTCTATTCTTCATAAAGGTTTTGTCCAACTTAAACATAACCTTAGTTTTTGCAACTTAAAAATTCTCAATAACACTTGCCAAGACCCACTTTCAAGAAGTATTATCCTCAAGAGCAACAGGGACTTGATAGAGCTGAAAGTTGTCTTATGATTATATCTTCTGTGCTTACATTGTAAAAATTTTCCTAATCTATAAAGAATTCAGATCTCTTGTTCGGTTTGTAAAAGTCTAAATCGGTTAGAGTTAACTTATTTAGTGGGCAATGTTGTATCTGCTTAGTAAAATTCTAAGTCATCTAGGAGCTAGTTGATTGAATGGGCAGTGTGCTATCTACTTAGTTGAATTATAAGTTGTCTAGGGGTGATAGCTTAGTGGGTAGTGTGGTATCTTCTTAGGCTCATAAGTAATAGAGTTATTACTTAGCTTTGAGATTAATAGCTTAATCTCATCTGTGTTTCTCTTTTTCTAGAAGAGATTAGTGAAAATAGTTGAAAATCTTGTGAGACGGGTTGTGGCCTTACCCCTTGAGCAAGGAGGTTTCCACGTAAACTACTTATGTTGTCTTCTGTTTGTTGCTTACGCCTTATTACTATTCTTGCTGAGTCAAGGGACCTGATCTGTTGATTGATAGTGGATGCACGTATTCTATCAATTGGTATCAGAGCATGTGCTCTCTAGCTGGTTAAGCCAAGAGAGACTCCTGTAGAAAGATGGCTGCTCCACTGAACCTAAAAGAAGGACAATCGTCAATAAGACCACCTTGTTTCAATGGCCAGTTCTATAGTTGGTGGAAAACAAGGATGCACGACTTTTTAATGGCTGAAGACAGCTAGTTGTGGGACATTGTGCTAGATGGACCATTCATCCCAACAATGGAGGTGAAAGATGGAGAAATTACAAAAGTTCTTCCCAAGACTCACCAACAGTACAACGAGGAGGATAGAAAGAAGATAGAGAAAATCTATAAAGCTAAGAAATTTCTAGTGTGTTGTATAGGTGTTGAAGAATACAACAACATCTCTGTTTGTGAGTCGGCAAAGGAAATTCGGGACTGTCTAAAAATCGCTCATAAGGGCACAGAACAGGTGAAAGAATCAAAGGTGGATATGCTGACCACCCAATATGAGAACTTCACAATGAAGGAGAGGGAAACTATTCATGACATGCATACACGATTCTCCTCCATAACCAAGGAGCTACGATGTTTGGGAGAACCTATCCATCCCAGTAAGCAGGTCAAGAAGATTCTTCGAATCCTTCCCAAGTCATGGGCAAGCAAAGTAGATGCCATCACTGAAGCAAAGGACCTGAAGGTTCTGACGATGGATGCTCTGATTGGTAACCTTCAGAGTTATAAAATGAATAGAAACCAAGACACTTCAAAGAAGGAGGTAAAATAGATAAGTCTCTAGCTCTCAAGATCTCACCAGGTGAAATCTCCAGTGAAGAGGATGACAGGCTTATATCACCAAGGGATTTCAAAAAATTGTGAGAAAACATAGAGGTTTTTGAAAGAGAGGGAACCCTCTCCGCGCTGCAAATGAAAGGGACTTATGTCACAAGTGTGGAAAGGAAGGACACTTTATGAGAAACTGTTTGATGCTCAAAGCTGAAACCAAAGAGTATTGAATTCACGTATCAGAACACTACTTTCAGTTCAAGTGTCAACGATTGTGAGTAGTAATATAACCCAACCAAGGGTTAAGATCATTCCCATAGGGAGTGGTTTCGAGAATTGATAGCCAAGTATGAATCAGTTCAAATTACTCATAGCTACAAGACATTTACGAATAAAAACATATCAAATTAAAAGGGTGACACAAGTGTCAATTATCAAGAGGGGTGGTGTTTATAGTTAAATCAGCAACTAAAACTAGCAAAAAATATACAAATACGAATAAGGAGATGGGATTCTCGGAATGTGATAGGATTATGGGCTAAAATAAACAACCGGGTAAATGCTTTTGATAGTAAATCGCTGTAAATTTGTAACTAAGCTAGACTTTAGTGGGGGTAAATTTTCTCTCGAACAATTTACCCCTAATCAAATCAGTTTCTCTCGAACACCGATAAGCAGCCTTTTAGCACAACCTTCGCCTTAGTCCATTCACTCTCTCGAGCTAAATATGTGGGAGAGGGTTTAGGATTCACTCTCTCGAGTTGATCCCACGACAGCCCAATAACCACCGACTATCGATTTAGTAGTTTTGGTTTTAAAACCTCTCTCTCGAGCAAGCCCAAAACACAAAAATAAAATTGTATTTGCAACTACAATCCCATTAAATTCAAACACAACCACTGAAAAAAATCACATCTAAACAACAAATTAACCATTAATTAGCAATACCCAGCAGTAAATTTAACCCATATTGACATATTCACACCCCATGAATTGGGGTGTTAGCTAGACATAGTAAAGAGATAGAAATTGATACCGAACAATATTTCCATCAAGCGGGTACGATAGAAATGTCTTTACACACGTCAAACATGAAGATTCTTCAAGACCCACTTCCAATTTCTTGGAGTGGGAAAACTTCAAATCCTCAAAGCTCTAGAACAATGTCTCCCAAAAACTCTAAGTTAAAAACTGAAAATAAAATGACTCCTTACAAAATCTGATACTAAGCTAAAAATTTAAACAAGTATTTATAGTTGTCAAAAAGTGTGCTCCGAAGGTCCACTCGGCGCGGTTAGTCAGGATCACTGATCCACTCGGCGATCTAGAATTTGGTCTGGTTCATCACCTTTCTGCATTGGACTTCAACAAATTTGAGGTTTAGTAACTCTAGGCGATAAGGCACTGCTTCGTGGAACTGTTCGGCGACTCGCCGACTACTCCTTTCTATCGCCGACTTGATTTTCTCCTTCAGAGCTTGGCACACTGGAACATTAGGCGAGATCATAGCCATTCAGCGACTCGCTTAATTGTTTAGGAGATCCTCACACCGTCTTTTCTTCGTCTTTTTTCAGTTGCCTTGTTCGTATTTGCCCAATAGTGTCCATATTTTGCGTGTAACTCCAAATACCTGAAATCAAGGCTTTTCATCAGTTAGTGAGACAAAATATGCATTTGAGGACACTAAATGTATCAAAATAAAGCCCTAAATGAGTCCAAATCGTGGACTCATCAAGTATCAAAGACCTAGAGGTGAAAAACAGTAAAGGAGGGACATGGTACCCGAGAAGAATGCAACAAACGCTGCAGCTGACTATGTCGTGAAGAAACCTTTTGTTGTCTAGAGGGACTCTTCAAGTGATTTAGGAGAATTAGAATGTTTGGATGATGCATCCATGTTGGTTGTTCTAGATGATGAGAACGTGTTTTATGGCTTGTTCTCCCTCATGGAAAAATCGGATGACGAGGAAGATGAAGAAAAGGTAACTCTCCTTGAGCTTAAACAAAACTTGAATACTTATTATGTTAATAGGTTGAGAAATATAGTTGATGTTCTGATCGATTCTGTTATAGAGTTAACTACTGAAAATGACTCTATGAACAACAGTCTAGATAAGTTTAGTGAACAAAAGACAGTCCTGATTGTCCACATGTTGGTTATCGAGGAACAAGTGATAGTTCTAGAAACTGAAAATCTAGAACTCAAGGAACAATTGAGCATAATGAATGAGAAATATAGCAAAAGAAAAGGGGAGGCCACTAGCTTGCATATAGAGCTAGAAGCCAGTCTGAACACTGTTGAGACCAGACTTGCTCTAGCCTTGGAAAGGAATGATCAGATGGAGAGGGACCTGGTCCGTCTTAGAAAAGAACTGAAACATTCTCTAAAATGGACCAGCTCCACCAAGCGACTTTCTAACATAACTAGTTAAAGTAACTACAACAGGAAGGGGTTAGGTAGCTTGAACATTAGTCCTCCCTACAATCCCCACAGTAAATATGTGTCTGTGTCAGATAATCTATTATGTCTTCACTATGGTCGCAATGGTCACCTGAAAAGGGACTACCTTGCCTGGAAAGCCTCACAAGAAAAATTTTAGTCTACTCTAGATAGAAAATAGCATAAAAAAAAGGACATGCTTCTATTCCTAAGTCCTCAAATAGGAAAAGGACTAACCTGCCTTATTGGGAAAGAAGCACTATTATTAAGCCCTTATCAGCTTATTGGGAACTTAGATTAAAATGGGTTCCCAAGTCTAACAAGTGATATTTGCTGCAGGGGAGTGAAGGAAGTAGCAGTCAATACTGGTTTATGGACAGTGGATGCTCGAAGCACATGACTAGGAAGACTGAAAACTTCCTTTCACTCAAGGCACTTTAAGGTGGAGGTGTCTCTTTTGGTGATGGAAAGAAGGGGTATATTCTTGTAGTTGGCTGAATTGGGAAATCACTTGAACATTATATTGAAAATGTTTATTATGTGGGTGGATTAAAATACAGTCTTCTTAGTTTTTCCCAGATTTGTAACAAGGGAAATGAGGTCAATTTTTAATCAGAAAAATGCATTGTCACCAGCTTGTCAACTAAGGAGGTGATTCTGATGGCCAGAAGGCGAAAGAATATGTATGTGGCAGACTTGAACACAGCTCAGGCAGACGGTCTAAAATGCCTCATCGCTCAAAGTGAAAATTCCCACTTATGGCATAGGAGGCTAGGTCATGTGAGCTCTCTCTAGGGACCTGGTTCGTGGGTTACCAAACCTGAAGTTCAGTGACAACAAAGTGTGTGATGCATGTGTCAAAGGGAAACAGATAAGATCCTCATTCAAGCCAAAGAAACAAGTAAGCTCGTCAAGAGCACTCGAGTTGATTAAGATGGATCTGTGTGAGCCTGTGAAGATTCAAAGTAAAGGTTGAAAGAAGTACATCCTGGTGATCGTGTATGACTACTAAAGATTCACTTGGACTATGTTCCTCAAGTCCAAATGTGAGCCTAGTGAGGTACTGATGATATTCTTTAAAATGATTCAGACAAAGCCTGGTTGCAAGATTGAACAGATCAGGTCCGATCATTGAACTGAGTTTGAAAATGCAAAGCATGGCACTTTCTGTGCTAACAATGGTATTCATCATAACTTCTCAGCACCCAGAACACCTCAACAGAATGGGGTTGTTGAAAGGAAGAACAGAACTCTGGTTGATATTATCAGAACCATGCTCATCGACTCTGATCTTCCTCAGAACATATGGGCTGAAGCTGTCAACACTGTATGCTACGTAACCAACAGGTGTTTGATCAGGTCCTTATGGAACAAAACACCCTATCTACTTCTCAACAACAAAAGGCCTAAACTGAGTTATTTAAGGGCTTTTGGTTACAAGTGTTTTGTGCTTAACAATGGCAAGAATGATCTTGGAAAATTTGATCCTAGAAGTGATGAAGGTGTGTTTGTAGGGTACTCATCTTCCAGCAAAGCATACAAAGTCTTCAACAAGAGAACCATTTGTATTGAGAAAAGTGTTCATGTATTTTTTTATGAAGGTGGGGATTTGATGAAAACTGAGCTGAAGGATGAAAATGAGTTTGAAAAATTGCTTCATATACAGAGAGATGAAGTGAGTGATTCACGAGCTGAAGAATATCAACACCCTGATGGTACTCAATCTGGTCAATCTGGTCAATCTGGGAAGTTTTATGGAACTAACAAGACTGACGAGGGACCTGGTCCATACAACAATGTAGATCAGGAAGAATCACATCAATCTGAAAGTAATGATTCCGAGAATGAAGAAGAGCAGACAAATCAACCTCAACCTCTGAACTCTAAATAAGGATGGAAGCACCAATCATCTCATCATCTTAATAACCTCATTTCTCCTCTGAATTCTAGAATGCATACCAAATTCAAGACTAGAAATCTGGTTGCATTTTCTGCATTCATATCAATTATTGAGCCCAAAAATGTAAAAGAGGCCTTGAAAGATGCTGACTGGGTTAATTCCATGCAAGAGGAACTTCAGCAGTTTGAACGGAGCAAAGTGTGGCACCTGGTCCCTAGACCTGCTGACAGAACTATTATAGGGACCAGGTGGGTGTTCAGAAACAAGCTTGATAAAATGGAGTCATTACCAGGAACAAGTCAAGACTGGTCGTTCAGGGCTACAATCAAGAGGAATACATTGACTATGATGAAACATTTGCTCCTGTTGCTAGAATGGAGGCCATCAAAATTCTTATTGCCTTTGTAACCTTCATGGAATTCAAGCTCTTTCAAATAGATGTCAAAAGTGCCTTTCTAAACGGTGACTTGAAGGAAGAAGTATATGTAAAACAGTCACTTGGATTTGATGATGCTGACTCCCCAAATCATGTGTTCAAACTTGACAAGTCCCTGTATGGCCTGAAACAAGCTCCTAGAGCTTGGTATGAGAGGTTGTCTAAATTTCTCCTGAAGAATGAATTCAAAAGGGGAAGATAGATAACACTTTATTTCTGAAGAAAAGGGACAAGGAATTGCTTAACATCTAGGTGTATGTAGAAGATATTTTTTTTGGAGCCACCTCTGAGGGTCTTTGTGAAGAGTTTGCCACCTTGATGGGAAATGAATTCGAGATGAGCATGATGGGAGAGTTGAACTTCTTCTTAGGACTGCAGATCAACCAAACCTCACTGGCACCTCAATTTGTCAAGAGAAGTACATAAAGAAGTTGCTAAAGAAGTTTCATATGGCTGATTCCAAGCCTATTGACACCCCAATGGGTACAAATTCAAAGATGGGAGCATAAGGGTCTGATGCCTTGGTGAATCAAACCATGTAGAGAGGAATTATTGGATCGTTGTTGTATCTAACAAGAAGGAGACCTGACATTGTCTTCAGGGTAGGTCTGTGCGCAGGATTTCAGGCGTGTCCCAAGGAATCACAACTAAAAGAAGCCAAGCGGATTCTGAGGTATCTAAAGAAGACATCGAACCTGGTCCTCTTCTATCCATCAGGAGACTCATTTGTTCTAGTGGGCTATGCAGATGCTAACTTTGCAGGTTATCAGGTGGACAGAAAGAGCACGTCCGGAATGGCACACTTCCTGGGTTCCTCAATCATCTCATGGGGAACAAAGAAACAAAATTCAGTGTCCCTCTCTACAGCTGAAGCTGATTATGTAGCGGCTACATTATGTTGTGCCCAACTACTATGGATCAAGTAACAACTTGAAGATTTTAGAGTACTCATTCATACCATTCCACTCATATGTTACAATACCAGTGCAGTCACCATGGGAAAGAATCCAGTTCAACACAAGCGAACCAAACACATTGATGTCAGGCATCATTTCTTAAGAAACAATGTTGAAAAAAGGAACATCAGCATGCAGTACTGTAGAACTGAAGAGCAGATTGCAGATATATTTACAAAAGCCCTCAATAAAGATTAATTTGAGAGTAATAGGTTGAAGTTGGGGATGATTATCATGAACTGACATGCCTCTATCCGAAGGCATCCAATATTCCTTGTCTATGATCATAAGGGTAGGTATCCTCATTACTTGTACTTTGTTTAAGTAAGATCAGCTTTGTACCTGTTGCAGGTACACACTCATGGCAAATCACTGGAGGAGCAAGGGATATCAGAACCATTCAGTGATCAAACTTCTCATGCAGTTAGGAACTTGGTCCTGTCTAAAGGTTAGCACTCTCTACATTTTGCTTAAACTGATAAATATGAGAACCGCTGAGATCTCCACGTGTCAGTCATCAATCATTATGATCGTTGTCCCATCGCTTTAAGTCCAAATGACGCGTCTACTCAGGGACCTGACATGTCCTTTCAATTTCTTTTTATATCTCTTCCCTTCATTCTCTCCCATTCACTTTTCAAACTCTCTTCTTTCAAAGTAGTCTAGCAAACGTAATTTCTCTCTCTTCCCAGTAATCCCTTCTCTATTTTCTCCAACATGTCTCAAACGCCTTCCTCTTCCAAACGGATGCTAGACTCCCTGAATGAAATAGATCTAGTGGCATTCTACACATCATCTAATGCTCCCTCTCCGTCAAAACAGTCGACCATCTTTCCGGTCAACATTGCAGAAGCTAGTCCTCTTACTCTCCAGTCTCGCATCAACCTAGTCTCCCATTGATCTCAATAATCCAGCACCCTCGCATCAACCTAGTCTCCCATTGATCTCAATAACCCAGCACCCTCGCATCAACCTGTTCCCTATTCAGCTATGTTATCTGACCAGTTATTTGAGGGTGATCTTCCCAAGAGTAAGTCTTCTGAGTCCAATATTCTTGCCGCTAGTGAAAGCTTGGTCATCAAAGTCTGGCACAGATGAGAGAAGGGGTGATAAATGAAGAGGGAGGAAGTTTTGTGGATGGAATACTTGGAGATTCCAAACCTGTATTCGACCAAACACCTGAGGTTAGACTCTATCCGTCTACTGATTCAAGTGACACTAACGAAGACAATGCTGCTCTTCAGTGGGTAATTCAAAAGAGAATGGTCCCTGGAAGTCTTCTGCTCGTGGGTGATGCTATGAAGTCAAGTGAAACAACAACAATGGAGAATAGAAAGAGAAGGAGGTCTATTGATGTAGTAATTGAGTTGCCCACTAATGATGTAGTGGATGTTTCCAACGAACTCTATGAAAAGGAGTCTGTGGATGAAGACACCCCCTTGGTTACTGCACAAAAGGGAAAAGGGAAACAAGTAAAGAAATCAAGGAAGTTGAAATCCAGGACTCATATAGCCAAGAAGGCTGACACTACAAAAGGAAAAGAAAAGGATTCACAAAATAAAAGGGAACCATCAAAGAGAAAGAGAGAAACTTCCCCTTTTCTCAAGCAAAAATATTAACCCGGCCTGGTACCATACACAGTAAGGATGACAAGGAAGTTAGCAAGCAAACGATTGTTGATAATATGCACCTGCAGAAGGTCCTAGGAGGGAGGGTGTTTGATACTAAAATCCTCATGAAGATAGGTATGGACTCATTGGCTGATCTTGTGGAGCTTCAATCATGGACTCAATTGTTCATGACCAAATTTCTCGTTCTACATGAAGAACAGGTTTGAGAGTTCTACTATAAGGTGGAATTCGCAGAGGATGGCAGTCTTTACACCTGGGTAGGTAACAAAAGTCTATATCTGGATGAAGAACTGCTCGGAAAAATACTGGAGGTACCTAGAGAAGGGACCAGATCCGTGGTAGGAAAGTCTTGCACCAAGCAGTTTGTGCAAGAATGTTCCAAAGTTCCTGGCATGCGCCATGCGGGTGTCCAAAACAAACTCATGAAGGGCTAGTACCAACTGTTATTCTAGTTTGTCAATAAGGTACTTCTCCCTCGAACTGAGAAATGCATAGTGACATCTGCGACTGACTTGTTTGTAATGGAATCACTCTGCAAGTCTTAACCCTTCAATCTTCCCACTTTAATGCTCGAGCACATGTCTAAAACAGTAATTGAACACAAGGGCAAACATGGAATGGGTTATGGTTTTTTCCTCACTAAAGTATTTAAGCATCTGGACATTCTAGTTGGACTAGGTACTGTTAGAACTGTTAAGCAGTCCTTCTCCGTGAGTACTTTGGTGGAATGTGAGTGCATTGAAGGAAAGGCATAACCACTGAGCAAGATGTCTCAGTTGGTACTAGAGCAAGATAAGTTGAAGCACCAATTGGAGGAGATGCCAGTGCTTGTGAGTAACAAGGATGCAGAGATAGCCTTATTAAAGGCTCAGCTGCTCAAAGCATAGACTGAGGGACCTAGTATGGAAGAAGCCAACGAGTTAAGGGTCAAGAATGTTGCTCTCCTGGCTCAGATATCTAAACTGCAAGAGAAACTTATTAAGGATCGTGCTGAAACCAATGAGTGGCTCACTCTAGTCATCAAATCCTTTTCCTGTCAGCCTCCCTCTACATAGTCCCTTTCCTTCCTTCCAATGCCCTTCTTGTTCTGTGGACAGTGTCCGGGGTTCTCATAACAGTTTAAGTTTAATGTACTGTCGTTTGTGCAATGAATTTGGTTCCTATTTTGTTGTGATTAATTCTTGTTCAATCCTATTTATTTTGCTAAGTATTTGTTGCCCCCGACTATGATCTCACTTTGCAAACTTAGTTGTAATGCTGGTTTACTGCCTTTCTTTTTTGTGATGCCAAAAGGAGGAAAAATGTTGGTTGCTCAGGATTGGCAAGGCTGGTTGATAGGGGGAATGATGAACAGTGGCAAGGTTGACAGGGGGAATGAAAATGAAGGCATTTGTGTGGAGTTTGTCATCATCAAAAAGGGGGAAAATGTTATTTGCAGTTTTGATGATTTGACAAACCCGTGGGACCTTGTAAAGGGACCTGATCCTTGTGTCAATGTACACGCAAATGACAGGCTGTAAAAAGTACAATTGGTTGGTGCACAGTCTCCAACTGTGGCAGAAACCTCAGCCAATGGCATAGCCTCGAAGGTTGTGTCTATTCTTCAAAAAGGTTATGTCCAATAGAAAAAACCTCAGTTTTTGCAACTTGAAAATTCTCAAGAACACTTGCAAAGACCCACTTTCAAGAAGTATCATCCTCAAGAGCAATAAGACATGATAGAGTTAAAAGCTGTCTTGTTGTCTTAGGATTATATCTTTCTTGCTTACATTATAAATCTGTTCCTATTCTATAAATGATTCAGATCTCTTGTTCTATTTGTAAAAGTCAAAATCGGTTAGAGTTAACTTATTTAGTGGGCAGTGTTGTATCTGCTTAGTAAAAATTTAAGTCATCTAGTAGCTAGTTGATTTGGTGGGCAGTGTGGTATCTGCTTAGTTGAATTCTAAGTTGTCTAGGGGTTATAGCTTAGTGGGAAGTGTGGTATCTGCTTAGGCTCATAAGTAATAGAGTTATTACTTAGCTTTGAGATTAATAGCTTATGTAGCTAGCTCTCCATGAAAGGTTAACAACAATTCAACGATTCGAGAAATGGGGTACCAAGGTACCTAGGCATTTTCTAATGTGCACCATGGGTACCGATGAATTGTTCTCACACCTATTCTTTGACTGATCCTAATGTGGAAGTCTCTATTGTGCTGGATGCATCTTCATAGACAAATTGACAGCTGGGAAGAGGAGATCTTATGGCCCACTGCTAGAACACATAACTGCAACGCTAAGAATGAGATCTTACACTGGCTATCTGCTGCCATGGTGTATTGTGTTTGGATATAAATACTCGTTGCTTCTCATCTCAAAGTTGTCCTTTAAGGTATTGAGTGAAAGACATAAGCCTGCAACTCCATATAAAAGGACAATAACGTACCAAGTGAAGTAGAGTTCTTCAAAGTTTAAATACTTTTCCTATCTAGTTCCTTTGCTATGAATTTCAAGCACCATAAGTCTTATTGCTAAGAATTTTAAAAAGATAAAGAGTTATTACAAGCTCTTAAGCCTCTGATCTATCTTAAAGAGTGCAAGGTGAAAATATTGTACATTAGAAACTACTGAAATCTAACAATGATTAGTCACTAATAGATTAAATAGACATAATTGTGTATAAATGTCATAAAAGAATAACAAGATAAAAAATAATTAAGTTAGCTACATGATATGAAGCCTAGCGCCCTGCTAGTAGTTCAACAGTTCCCGAAAAATACCAATGCCCTTTGGGATTTGGAGTCCGAATGATCAAACTTGCTTAGTAGATAATCTCTCTAGAACAAGAGGGAAACATTTGTTAGTAGCTAGTTAATTGTACTCATATCAACTTAAAATGTAGAAAGTGAACAAAAGAAAAAGAAATGAAAAGAACAAGAGGAGAGAAATGAAAATGTACAAGAAAAATATCCCAACTCCAAGAAACTACAAATCAACTTACTGATTATCTCATAGGTGACGATCATTGTTCCATAGAAAGACATATTGAGGAACCTAGGTCCAAACCCTCTATAGAATCATTTCCATCCATCTTCTCTGAGAAGCATTTTTGTTGTCTTTAGTACAGAAGGTCTCCCAACACCATAATCATCAATAACCTTCAGACACACCACCAAATCTAATCATCAGAATAGCCTTACCAAATTTGAGTTATTTCTTCACCAATCCAACAAAGAAAAAAATAAAGTTTTTACCTGAAGTTGTGTTTTAACAATATATATGGGAGTTGTAATTACTGACGAACAGGTACCAGCTGCCAATCCAACTATAGCCTGGACCGCAACCATCTGCATGTGATACGATTTCTTGTCCACGTTGTCACTATAACCGAGATTCCTAAGGTAACAATTTCACAAAAAGGAATTCAGTAACTGACAGCAACGATCGATTTGGTCCCGTAAGAGGAAGAATTTTTACCATGCCTGCAAAGTTAAATCGTAAATTAGTTGAAATCAGTGTTACTCACCACATCGAGAGGCACAAAGTAGACACATGAGACTAAGTTAGACACCATGCCAGCAAAGCCATTTGCTAGAGCCACACGAGTTGGTTAAGGCATAGTAAGACCTTGTGTATATTTCAGCATCATATCTTTTGATACTTCAAGTGAAGTCAAAGCCAGGACTATACTTGGCAATGATCCCACAACAGATCTGCCAAAGCCTCTAAAGATGCCTGGGATGCCATCACTCCTAATTATATGCCTAAATACAGAGAATCCATTCATTTGAGAAAGTGAAAAGAATAGCTCCTATTATATGAAATCTAGCCTTATCCAACATGTCCCAATTGATATCTGTGTCAGCAAGAGGTGCCAGCTGACGTGCAGTGGCAGCTTCAGTTTCCATAGCTACAAATACTTATGGAGGAAGAAGAAATTAGAGAGGAGAAGAAGAGTTGAGAAAGTTCCAACGATGGCTAAAATATTGTTTTGAAAAAAGGAAGGGAGACCGACATTAAGGCGCCAGCTTCTAGCGGTTAAATCCTTGTATCACCAAAAGGCTACCTACGTAAGCCACCTATTTTTCTCAATCAAATTAGGTCAAACACATACGTAGACCCTTAAACTTGTCCCTAAATTTCATTTTGGCACTCCAACTTAACTTTGATCCATGTGAACTTTTATAAATAAGTTATAATGACAAAAATATTTATGAAAACATGAGTGTAATAAGTAATAAGATACAACAATAATAAAAAATATTTAAAAGTGTGAAAATGTAACGACCTGTTCCCGTCATTATAGAAAAGCCAATGGGGAAATTTTTTGGGCCGAAAAACATTTTCGTAGTAATTTAAAATTTCCCAACCTAGTCCAAATTTGGACGAAATTGGAGTAAGTGAGGTCTAGAGAAATCTGGTAACAAATGACATATCTATTAATGAATTTGATTACATGAGTGCATAGCTAAGACAATCAGGAACCCGTACGACTTTACGGAAATGAATTCGGGTGAGTATAACTCCCGAAACTGATTTTAGAGTGAACGGGTAGTTTCTGAGTGCCATGGGTTGAAGGTATGTTGTGAAATGGGGGTTTGAGACTCTAATTACGATGTTTTGTCTCCGTGCAAGCAGCCAGGGCGGGATTATTCCCACTAGGGTGGGGCCGTTATGGCGGGGTGAGGACCGTTGTGGCGGGGCAGTCGCGACTTAAGTCGGAAATAAACCCCCAAAATTATTTTATTCTACACTTTGAAAGCTAAGGAACGACCCCAAGTTTTTTCTTGACAATTTTCCACCATTCTTGAGGCTAAAGGTAAGGTTTTCACTCTCCAAATCCATTTTTCGATCCGTAGAACTTAGTTTCGCAGGTAATTATTGTTGGAGAAGGGTTTTTGAACTATTTAGATGGTGGAAAAAGTCCTAATTTAGATATTGGGATCATGGATTTGAGTTAGGGTTGATAGAGTTGATTGTAATCCAGGTAATTAGACATTGTTTATTGATCCTCATGTTATATTGATTATTTGTAGACCAAGTACATGCGAAAAGAATCCGGAAAGGGAAGAAGCAAGTTTCTTAGGGGATTCAAGCTTTGTTCGAGGTAGGTGATAGTTGCGACTCCATGCTGGTGTGATATATATATGTAGTTACTTCATTATAATACATGTATGTATGTGAATGTTCCATTATTTATCACACTTTTCGTAAATGAGGATGATTGAATAATTGTATGACATGAATCATGACTTGATTGTATGATTATGAGAATGTACATTGTGATTGTGATTGTGGCTTGGTGAATGGATCGGGTGTTACGTTCCGACAGACTAACTAGGATCAGTTTCCATATACCAGCATAAACATTGGAATGGGTTTCACTAGCCAACACAGTAACTTGGATCGGGTACCACGTACCGGTACACTAACAGTTTGGGTTTGGGTTCCATGAGAGGACCATTGACTTGGCATAATTGTATATCTTGAGAATTATGCAATTGTATGTTGTTGTAAGTGATAATTGATATTGTATATGTTCGGTGTATGCATGTTTATTATTGGTGTAATGACTTATATATGTTTCACTTAATGGGATAGCCGCGTGATCTTACCAGTACACTATGGTTGTGTACTGATACTGCACTTGCTCTTTCTTTGTTGAGTACAGGGCATCTTCAGGTGGCTATTGATAGACCTCGCATAGAAGATCAATGATCAATCGAATTCAAGGGTGAGCCAGTTCTTTCGGGACGCCATGAGTTCTTTTTTTGTTTATGTCCATATTTTCGAACTTAGACTAGTGTTTTAGATTCCTTGTGTTAGTTTGGGGTTGTACCCCTTTCTTGTTTAGGCTTATGGTTCTTGTTCGAGTTTGGTACATTGACTTTCAGGTTCTACGCGTTATTTCTGCATTTGTTTGGTTAGACTTTTGGAGATTATGGAAACTATATTTTCCTTTAGCATTTAACTGCTTCAGTATCTTTAAATGCCTTAGTTTTTGGGTGAGTTTGTTAGTTTGGGTTGTAGTAATGGTTCTCCCATCGAAGGGTTAGTGTGGGTGACAATCACGACGGTCCGGGTCGTGACAAAGTTTGTATCAGAGCATAGGTTCGTTGATCTCGAAGTATCAAAATGAGTCTAGTAGAGTCTTGCGGAATGGTACAGAGATATCTGTACTTTTCTTTGAGAGGCTATAGGACTTTACGAAATCTCTGTGTTTTCTCTTGTCTCCTTTCGTGCTATAACTTGATTCCAATTGGTATCTGGTGATTCAAATTGGTATCTAACCTCCTTCACTCTTCTGTCTGCAGATTGTTAACACTAGGTTCAACGGCGTCAGGCCTGTAGCTGCCGTCAATGCGCTAGCTGAGGAATCCACAACAAGAGGTCGTGGTCGAGGCAGGGGTAGAGGAAGAGCAAGGGGCAGAGGTCGAGGAAGGGTGGCGCCTACTAGGGATGGAACTCCTGTTGAGAATGCTCCCAGAAATTGGGCCCTTCCTGCACATCATGAATAGGTAGAAGAGAATACAGAGGTTGAGAATGAGGAGAATGTTAGACAAGAGGAAGAGGTGTAGGCGGAGACTACAGGCATTCCTCCCTTAGACCCAGTGTTAGCTCAACAAATTATGTCGGTCTTGAAAGGATTGGTTGTCCCTAGAGTGCTTCCCTCTGTTCAAGTTACTCAAGCTCCCGCCAATCCCTCTATTACTATCACTGTCCCAAGGTGGGCGGAACTATAGGTATTGATGTTTTCTTTCGTCCTTTATTGGGTCCTGTTATGACTGGTAATGATCATGAGATGTTGACTAAGTTCTTGAAGTTGAAACCGCCTGTGTTCTATGGTTCCGAGAGTGAGAATGCCTATGAATTCATCCTAGATTGCTATGAGAGGATTCATAAGTTGGGAATTGTCCATCATCATGTAGTAGAGTTTGTGACCATTCAACTTCAGGGTGAGGCAAAGTAGTGGTGGAAAGCTTATTTAGAATGCAGATCTTCAGTTCTACCCCCACTCACTTGGACCCAGTTTCATGCTCTGGTCTTGGAGAAGTATGTGCCCCGGACTTTGAGAGATCGTAAAAAGGATGAGTTTATGGATTTGGAGCAAGGAGGTATGATTGTGGTTGCTTATGAGGCTAAGTTCCATGCTTTGTCGAGATATGCTACGCAATTGGTGACTACTAAGGAAGAGAGGATCCGTCTATTTGTTAAGGGACTAAATTCTGAGTTGCAGGTATTGTCTGTTCATATGACCTCTGCAGGAAAAAACTTCAATCAGGTAAGAAATTTTGTGACGAAAGTGGAGGGAGTGAGGCGAGACGGTCAGGCTAAGGCATTGGCTAAGAAAGCCAAGAATTCAAGCAACTTACAGGGTTCTTACTCTAGAGGTTCGGGGAGGCCAAAACTTGCAGCCCAGCCAATTCAGTCTGTTATGCCTGCTTTAACAGGTAATTACTCACCTGAGAAGTTGATTCAAGATAGCCAGGGAGCCGCACCTTCGGCAGGCAGCAGGCCCTCTTTTGATCCCACTTGCTATAACTGTGGACATATAAGGAGATATTGTCTCCACCAGTGCATGATGGATTCCGCGCAGAAGCAGACTAAAGTAGTGGTACCCACGAGAAATGGTAATAATGGTCGAGGGCTTTCACAAGGTGGGCGAGGAGGAAATAAGTGAAGTCGTTGAGGTAGGGTAAATGGCAACACTAGTAGAGGTATAGTGCAGCCAGGAAGGGAAGTTACCCGTCATGATGACGTGGCTTAGTGTTATGCCTTTCTGGGCAAGACTGAGGCGGATGTATTTGACGCAGTGATCACATGTACTATTCTTTTCTGTGACCGGATGGATAATGTGTTATTTGATCCGGGTTCTACTTATTTTTATGTGTCCGTGTGATTTTCCTCAGAATTTGCTATGATATGTGATATACTTGATGCCCCCATCCGTGTTTCTACCCCAGTTGGAGACTCTGTCATAGTCACCCATGTTTATCGTGCTTGTCATATTTTGTTTATGGGTTTTCAGACTTGGGCTGATTTGGTGATTTTGGATATGACTGACTTTGACATAATCTTAGGCATAACTTGGTTGTTCTCTGTTATGTTGTGCTTAATTATATTACTAAATCTGTGACTCTAGAAATTTCGGGAAGGGAAAAGTTAGAGTGGGAAGGGGTGTACAAGCCTAAGCAAGCTAAGATCATATCCTCCATCTGGGCTAGGAAACTGGTAGGGCAGGGTTGTTTGCCTTATTTGGCTCATATTTACGATGTCGAGGTTGAGTCTCCCTCCATTGAGTGTATTCCTGTGGTTTTAGAATTTAGAGAAGTGTTTCTTACTGATTTGCCTGGTATGCCTCCGGATAGAGATATAGATTTCTGCATTGATTTGGAACCTGGTACCCATCCCATCTCTATTCATCTGTATCATATGGCTTCGACAGAATTGAGAGAGCTTAAGGCTCAAATCCAAGAACTTCTTGATTAGGGTTTTATCCGTCCTAGTGCTCCGTGGGGTGCACCTGTCTTGTTTGTTAAGAAAAATGATGGAAGTATGATGATGAATATATACTACGGGCAATTGAATAGGATCACCATTCGAAACAAGTATTCATTGCCTCGGATAGATGATCTTTTTTACCAATTGCAAGGTGCATCAGTCTTCTCTAAGATTGATCTAAGGTTTGGTTACCATCAGTTAAAGATTAGGCCTAAAGATGTGCCCAAGACGGCGTTCAGAACCCGCTATGGGCACTACGAATTTCTAGTTATGTCGTTTGGGTTGACTAACGCGCCTGCAGCTTTCATGAGTTTGATGAATGGCGTGTTCAAACCATTTCTTGATTCATTTGTTATAGTCTTTATTGATGACATTTTGGTCTATTCGAAAAGTGAGGAAGAGCATGCCGACCATCTTCGTATTGTTTAGGGTGTTCTTGGGAAACAAAAATTGTATGCAAAATTTTCTAAGTGTGAATTTTGGTTGACTTCGGTTGCCTTTTTGGGGCATGTAGTTTCAAAAGAAGGGGTAATGGTAGATCCCCAAAAGATTGAAGCGGTTAAGAATTGGGTTCGGCCTAGCTCTGTGACTGAAATTAGGAGTTTTGTGGGGGCTTGCTAGCTACTTTCATTGATTCATAAAGAATTTTGCTTCTATCCCCACACACTTGACTAACTTGACCAAAAAGGAGGTGCCTTTTGAATGGACTGAAAAATGCGAGGAGAGCTTTCAAAAGCTCAAGACTTATTTTACCACCGCACTTATTTTAGCGCTACCGGTTGAAGGTAAGGATTTTATTGTTTATTGTGATGCTTCCCATTCGGGTTTGGGTGCTGTGTTAATGCAGGATAAGAATTTTATAGCGTATGCATTGCGACAGTTGAAGGTGCATGAGAGGAATTATCCAACACACAATTTGGAGTTGGCAGCGGTAGTGTTTGCTCTTAAGATCTGGCGGCATTAACTCTATGGTGTCAAGTGTGAGGTGTTTACTGATCACCGTAGTCTACAACATGTGTCACTCAAACGAATCTCAATTTGAGACAGAGAAAGTGGATGGAGTTACTTAAGGATTATGATGTCACCATTCAATAACATTCGGGTAAGGCTAATGTGGTGGCAGATGCACTAAGTCGGAAGGCGGTAAGTATGGGTAGTCTAGCTTGCTTGAGTGCATCCAAGCGACCTTTGGCTAAGGAAATTCAGACCTTGGAATCTAAATGCATGCAGTTGGGCATCTCAGAAAAAGGTGGGGTGTTTGCTAGCATTGAAGTAATGGCTACGTTCATTAAGGAGATCAAGGCCAAACAGTTTGAGGATGAGAATTTGAAGGAGCTCAGAAATAAGACCGTGTCTGGTAAGGCACAAGATACCACTCTTAATGCGAAGGGCGTGCTCAATTTTAAAGGAAGAATTTGTGTTCCTGGAGTAGATGACTTGATTTAGAAATTGTTGGCAGAATCCCATGGTTTGCGATATTCTATTCATCCGGGTGTGACCAAGAGGTACCGAGATTTGAAGCAAATTTATTGGTGGACGGGCATGAAGAAAGATATAGCGGAGTTTGTGGCTAAGTGTTAAAATTGCCAACAAGTAAAATATGAGTATCAAAATCATGTAGGGTTGCTTTAGAGAATGCCAATTCCGGAATGAAAGTGGGAAATAATAGCTATGGACTTTGTGGTTGGTCTTCCCAAGACTTTGGGGAAGTTTTGATTTTATTTGGGTAGTGGTTGACAGATTGACTAAGTCAACCCATTTTATCCCGGTCATAGTAAATTATAATGCGCAGCAATTGGCTAAGGTGTATGTGAAAGAGATAGTAAGGCTGCACGGGGTGCCCCTTTCTATCATCTCAGACCATTGTACCAAATTCACATCAAAATTTTGGAGGAAATTACATGATGAATTGGGCACACAACTCACTTTTAGTACAACTTTCCATCCGCAGACGAACGGACAATCTTAGAGGACAATCCAAGCGTTAGATGGCATGTTGAGGGCATGTATGATTGACTTTGGAGGACATTGGGATAAGATTCTACCTTTGTGTGAGTTCTCCTATAATAATAGTTATCACTCCAGCATTGATATGGCACCATTTGAGGCACTCTATGGGAAGGAATGTAGATCACCCATATGATGGTTTGAAGCTGGAGATGTGAAACCTTTGGGGGTGGATTTAGTGAAGGATGCTCAAGATAAGGTAAGAAACATCCAGGCTAAGCTTTTAGCGGCCTAGAGTAGACAGAAAAAGTATGCAGACCATAAGGTAAGAGACATGTCATTTCAGACTAGTGAGAATGTTCTTCTAAAAGTATCACCAATGAAAGGGGTGATGAGATTTGGAAACAAGGGCAAGCTAAGTTCGCGATACATTGGTCCATTTGAGATTCTTGAATGTGTAGGGCCAGTGGCTTATAGGTTGGCCTTACCTCCTAACCTATCGGGAGTTCATCCGGTATTTCATGTATCCATGTTGAAGAGATATCATGGTGACAGAGACTACATCATAAAATGGGACTCAGTTGTGTTAGACAAGGACCTTCAGTATGAGGAGGATCCAATTGCAATTCTTGATTGTGATGTTTGGAAGATGAGGACCAAGGAGATTAAGTCCGTGAAAGTTCAGTGGAAGCATCGTATAGTTAAAGAAGCTACTTGGGAAACCGAGAAGGACATGCGAGACAAGTATCCCCAGTTGTTCGTCGATTCAGGTATTACTCTACTCTAACCTTAGCCCATTTTTCCTAGTTTGTCACTCAGGGACAAGTGATGGGTAAATTGGTATCTATTGTAACGACCTATTTTCGTCATTATAGAAAAGCCAACGGGGAAATATTTTGGGCCGGAAAACTTTTTCATAGTAATTTAAAATTTTCCAACAATAAAATCGGAGTCAGTGAGGTCGAGAGAAATTTGGTAACAAATGAGAGATCTATTAATGAATTTGATTACATGAGTGGGTAGCTAAGACGTTAAGGAACCCGTACGACTTTACAGAATTGAATTCGGGCGAGTATAACTCCTGAAACTGATCTTAGCGTGAACGGGAAGTTTTTGAGTGTCATGGATTGAAGGTGTGTTGTGAAAAGGGTCATTGAGCCTCTAATTAGGACGTTCTGTCTCCGCGCAAGCCGCCAGGGCGAGGCCGCTGTGGTGGGGCAATCACGACTTAAGTCGGAAATAAATAGCAAAATCGTTTTATTCTGCACCTTTCGAGTATGAGAGCTAAGGAACAACCCCAGGTGTTTTCTTGACAGTTTTCCACCATTCTTGAGGCTAAAGGTAAGGTTTTCACTCCCCGAATCCATTTTTTGATTCGTAGAACTTAGTTTTGCGGGTAATTATTGTTGGGGAAGGGTTTTGGAATTGTTTGAATGGTGGAAAAAACCCTAATTTGGATAGTGGGATCGTGGGTTTGATCTAGGGTTGATAAATTTGATTGTAATCCGAGTAATTAGACATTGTTTATTGAGCCTCATGTTATATTGATTGTTTGTAGACCAAGAACAAACAGAAATAATCTGGAAAGGGAAGAAACAAATTTCTTACAGAATTTAAGCTTTGTTCGAGGTAGGTGATCGTTGCGATTTCATGTTGGTGTGATGTGTATTTGTAGTTACTTCATTGTAATGCATGTATGTATGCGAATGTTGCATTATTGATCACACTATTCGTAAATGAGGATGATTGAATAATTGTATGCCATTAATCATGACTTGATTGTATGATTATGAGAATGTACTTTGTGATTGTGATTGTGGCTTGGCAAATGGATCAGGTGTTACGTTCCAACACACTAACTGGGATCGGTTGTCACGATCCGACACACTAACTTGGATCGGGTACCATGTACCGGTACACTAACAGTTTGGGTTTGGATTCCATGAGAAGACCATTGACTTGACATAACTGTATATCTTGAGAATTGTCAATTTGTGCGTCGTTGTAAGTGATAATTGATATTGTATATGTTCGGTGTATGCATGTTTATTATTGGTGTAATGAATTATATATATTTCACTTAATGGGATAGCCACGTGATCTTACCAGTACATTGTGGTTGTGTACTGATACTGCACTTTCTCTTTCTTTGTGAGTACAGAGCATCTTCAGGCAGCTATTGGCAGTCCTTGCCTAGAAGATTAGTGATCAAACAAATTCAAGGGTGACTCAGTTCGTCTGGACCACCATGAGTTCTCTTTTTGTTTATGTCCACATTTTCGGACTTAGACTAGTGCTTTAGATTTCTTGTGTTAGTTTGGGGTTGTACCCCTTCTTGTTTAGACTTATGGTTCTTGTTAGAGTTTTGGTACATTCACTTTCAAGTTCTAGGCGTTATTATCGCATTTGTTTGGTTTGACTTTTGGAGTTTATGAGAACTCTATTTTCCTTTAGCATTTAAACATGCTTCCGTATCTTTAAATGTCTTAGTTTTTGGTTGAGTTTGTTAGTTTGGGTTGTAGTAATGGTTCTCCTACCGGAGGGTTAGTGTGGGTGTCAATCATGACGGTCTGGGTCGTGACAGACAAGAAACACAATAATTCATATCTTGATTTCTCTACTACTGAATTACATATTTTTAATTATATATATTCCTTTAGTCACTTGAAAGTTGAAAGATTGTATTTAATGTAACAATTAAAATGAAGATAACTTTAATATTTATAATTTATGAGTGATATGTGCTATGTGCTTAAATGAAATGATATAAATAATAAAGCATCTTCTATTTTAATAAAATTTTGATGGAAGTTCTAATTTTAAGCTAAATAAGATGAAAGTTTTATTTTTAAATACTTACGGTATGAACATGAGAATGCACACAAGAATATTTAAGTGAAATAAAATGAATGTTTTATTTTTAAGAATCTTATATATATACAAAAGCAAACCCTCAACCCGGTAATGTGGCGCTCTCTAAGAGTAGAATGAATATTTTTCCTTTTTCTTTTAAATCTTATCAAAAACCCTCAACCCGGTGATGTGGCGCTCTCCAAGGAAAGAATGAATATTTTTACTTTTACTTTTAAATCTTATCTTTATATATATATATATATAAAGATCCTTAACTCGGCGACGTGGAACATCATAAAATAGGAATTGTATTTTTTTTTAAATCAAAGTTTTCCCTTTTTTCATTATTAAAATAATGAAAATATGTATTTTACTATGCCAAGATTTTTATTAAGGAGTGTCAAAATGTAAAATAAAAAAGTAAATGTTGCTATCAAGAATAAAACACACAACCTAGCTCCAACTTGATCTCTATATACAATGTAATTTTTCCGATCCGCCCCTGCTTTTCGCCGCTTTACATTACACAGATAAAGAATTAAAGAAAAATGGTTACAAATTCACCTATCTTTCCTCCACTAAATATTTAGGGTGTGTTTGGTTTGAAGGAAAATGTTTTTCATGGAAAATGTTTTCCTAGAAAATGTTTTCCTGGAAAACAAGTAGATTTTTGACTTGTTTTCTCATGTTTGGTTGGTGAGTAGAAAATA
>NW_006238927.1:3279013-3334658 GCF_000226075.1 Solanum tuberosum | reverse complement strand
GGGGGGGTAAAATAAAAAATTTAAGTTGAATTTTTTTAAAAAAAATAAGTTTTAAATTTACTTTTTCAACAAAAAAAATAATATTTTTTTCAACAAATAAATTGTAATATGAAGTCGGAGAAAAGTTTTGGAGTTCGTACCAAACACACCCTTAATCTCTCAACTTCATATCCTCTTTTTCCTTTCTTCCTCGATCCTTTTTTAAAATCAAACAAACTAATTCGTCCTTTCTCTTGCTTCTAATGTGTTTACTTTATTGCATTCATTTAAGTGTTTATATTATTTTCTTGTTTTCTTCTTCATCTTATGTATGCTAAGTTACTTTTGTTTTTCTTTTTTTATTTCAATCCATTGAACTTTGTCAGGTTAATAGTTAATAGTTATTAATAATGAAATATTTTGTTTCTTTTTTGGGAAATTACAATTCATGACAACATTTAAAGTTTTTTTTAAAAAAAAATGAATTACAGGCATGTGGAAACATTGTTAAAGCTGTTAAATTTAGAATACTTACTTTATTGGTAATTAATAATACTCCCTTAAGAGTAGACTTCTTGATTTCTTCATGTTAAAGATAAATATTTGTCGATGATTAGTTAGTACCACAATTGACGTATAAAAGATTTAAGATAAACTCTTCTAAAGTATTCTCACATATTCATAATTATTCTAATATTTCTATTTTTGTGATTTTCCTGTAGCTAAAGAAATAAAGTTAACGAGAATTTTAAAATAAAATTTATAGTACACTAACAATTAAGTTTAAGGTTGAGTTTATTGGCTAGACATTTCAGTCCATACTCATTATGTGAAAATAGAAAAAAACCTATTTCGAAATGTTATTGTAGAAAAGACAAAGGATTGGAGTTCGAAAGTGTTTGGTAAGATATTTCAATCGGATTAGATAATGATACGTTGGTAATTTTTCTCAAATTTTGTGATATGTTTATCTTTTAAATTATGGTCGTGTTTGGTTCGGCATAGTGGTATGTTGAATCATTCTTACTTCTAACCTGTGAATTGTGATATGTTTATCTATTCTAATACCTGATTAACAAGGAATTTTGTTTGTTTGATCATGAATTCAGAATATTTGGATGAAAATAAAACCTTATCGTTATTTGTAAGTTAATCTCTCGACTTGCACTTTTATACTTTCAACTTTTTCAATTGTTGGAGAGAAAAAAATAAAAATAATGCCAAAATCAATTCCCCGGCTCAATACCGATGTAAATCATGATAATTGAACATGGGAGGTTTACTACTATATGAAATCCTAAATTGTGCTTATGGCCTCTTAAATTTCTACCTCTTATGGTCATACCTGCATATTAAAGTGTATGATGATCTCATCTAAAAAAAATTAATTATTAGATAAAACATATTTTTATTTACTTAGTTACATTTTTAGACAAATTTACATGTTTTAAAACAAGTTCAGAAGGAAAAATTAGGAGCCAGGATTTCAGCTCTACACGGATTAGTGGCATCTTTCGGCAAGGTATGTACTTTGTATTACTTATAGAATACTTTCTGAAGGACATTTACATTTGAAGACGTTGATAAACATTTCGATGGGTTTATTCCAACAGAACTCTTGCAGAACACTATTTTGGGTGGAAATCTCAGAAAAAGGAAACATGAATTATAGATGTATATTACTCCTTCCGTTCAACAATACTTGTCCATTATACTATTTTGGGATGTCCAACAATACTTATCCACTTTATAAAATCAAAGGATAATTTTACACTTAGTTCATAATTTACCCTTATCCTTAATTATAGTCATTTGTCAATTACATTATTCAAAGACATTGTATTTATTATATTCAAAGAATGATATAGTAAAATTAACATTCTATTTATAGTTTCTTAAGAAGTGTGCAAAGTCAATAGTAGACAAGTATTGTTGGACAAAGGGAGTATTTAAGATGAAAGATTCTTAAGGATTCTACATATAACTAGGCATACACACGCAACACACGTGCTGAGAAACTAGTACTACTAAAAGTGGGAACAAAAAAGTTGAAAGTTGAAATATCAAAATCATACGTATATATCATCATCATCATCATCATATTATACTAAAAGTATTACCATTTGACCCTTCCACTAAATACAAATAGGGAAAAGACATAAATTGCCCCTGAACTTATATCGAAAAGTCACTTAAACGCTTAAACTAACATGATGACCTATTACACACCTTTACTATTCAAAAGCGAATTTAATACCACCCTGAGACGTGTAACACCACTCCCACAGAGTGTGTGTAATACACTCGCCGCCACATCAGTGCTACGTCAGCGCCATATTAGAAATTATGAATTTTTTATAATTTTTTTGTTTTCTTTTCTTTATTAATTACTTTTCTTTTGTTAATAATATTTTACACTAATTAATCTCCAATTAATTATTAAAATTCTCTAATAATTATACCTTCCTCATCACAAAATCTCACCCACTCCATCTCTTATCTCATGGAAAAAATCATATTCGGCTACCTTGTTCACTATTGATTCTTTGTTCTTCACCACCGCCATATCACCTTAAATTCTTCTTCTTCTTCTTCTTCGCCATCCACCACTAAATATCACAATCACCATTTCTAATATACTTTTTTTCTTCTTCACCATCTTCAATTTCTACTCTCTTTTTTTTCAAAATCGTTACCTAGCACCACCACACTCATAAAATTATCATCTTCACCAAATTCAAAAATTGATTAATCTTCTTCACCAATTTCAATTACCTCTTCTTCTTTTTCACCCATTACCTAGAACGACCATACCCATGAAGCTACAACTAGAACCAAACCCAAAAATTGATTAACAACAAAAAATTCTTTAACAATGTCAAAAAATAGAAAAGATAGAAACAATCAACCAAAATCACCTAAACATAACTTAAGGATTTATATATTTGGGTTTATCCGATTTTTTTTTTAGATTCTTCCTTTAGTAAAAATTATCACAAAATACAATTATTCACTAACAAATCTATGAGAATTAACCTAAATGCTAATCAAAAAGAAAAGTTGTGCTTTTGAGATTGTGTTGTATAAAGAATTAAGAAGATGAGATGTGAAAAAGAAGAATAGGTGTGAAGAAGAAGAGGTTTGAAGAAGAGGTGTGGGGGTAGGGGTGGGGTAGAGGAGGGTTGGGAGGGGGGTTAAAAGCTGATTCTAATTATTATTTTTATTTTTATTTCTAACTGACGCGTTTAGTTTATATTTTTATTTTATTTCTTTGCCACGTCATTTTAAGGGGTAAATAAATTCACTTTTGAATAGTAAAGGTATGTAATATGTCATCATGGTAGTTTAAGTGTGTAAGTGACTTTTCAATACAAGTTCAAGGTGGATTTATGTCTTTTCTCATACAAATATTATAAAATAACTATTTATTAACTATTAAAAAACACTAATAGTATAAGTAATATTTATGGATACAAATATAAATACTCATTAATTATAGCTCTCTTTAAAATTAAATTTACATCCCATTAAATAACAAACAAATGTATAAATTCATTGAATGAATAATTGAGAAATGAAACATTCACTATTTTAGAGAAGTTATACAAATTTCATTTATTGCTGCACCTTTTAGGCATTACAGTCGATTGGAATAACATCTCTTAGAAATTGATGGTCTTTTTATTCTCTAATAAATGCAAGGTTGGATTATCATTTAACCCCTATACTAAATTAAAATATTATAAATATTTAATTAATTAAATATTAAATAATAATCATATTTTATTATATTAAAATGCTAAATATGGGAAAATGGTAAGTCAAAAGTTGAAAGAGGAAAATATCAATAGAAAGGTGCTACACATTTTCACCCTTTTAAATTAAATTAGTTTCATTAAAATCTTTTGTTATTATTTTCTTTTCTCTCCTTTAACATACTTAACACAATTTATATATATCAAAGTGATGTGACACCCTTTTAAGAGAGTATTTTTTTTTCCATTTTAAAATTAAATTGATATGTTTTTGAACAGTCACTAATACAATGAAGAGCCCAATGTAGGAATTAATAATAAATGTTTAGATTCTACCATATGTTGCCTACCAAGAAATTTTGTATAAATGCGCACATTTTTTATTTCAAGATTAAAGTATATTTTTTATCTTTCCGTATTGATTTCTGCTGTTATTATTTTCAGATTGAACAAGTTCTCAAATTCAAACAAAAAAAAAGAGATTTTGACTAATCTTTTTCTCTTATTCCTTTATTTATTATTTTACTTTTTTATTTGTTTTAAACATTCACCTTCATGACTCATATCTAATTATCTATTCAATTGCTATTTTTTAATATTCATAAATTTCATGTTTTTCATATTCATAACCTTCAAATATTTAATTTGAAACTTTAAGATGTCTTTTGGTATTCCAACATTTTTATTTATATAAATTCATTTTTAAATTTCATGAGACCCCTACCCAAGGTCATACTTTTCATTCTATAATCAAAGCAATGAAGAACTTATATCATTATTGTAATACTTGATTCATAATTTAGTTTGACTCGATGAAGAAGACTCTTCTATTTCGATTGGTTATGAAAGCAAATGTCGACAAGAATTCGAAAAATTATGTATTTTTTTCCTCTATATTGTTGTGCGTAAAGTCTTAAAAATGATGTGTATGTTATATTTTGTTTCTTCTATGATTACTTTATGTGTTTTCTTTATATTGGACTTCTTTGATTTAATTTTTTATCAATCTATTCATCAGTTTCAACTAACATTATTTTTGGCCTCCCGACGTTATGTGTATTTCATCACACATGTTCTAATAATATTATTACTTTAAAATATTTTTATACTAATTAATATGGAATACACGTACAAAGAAAGTAGTTAAGATAATATTGGTGTACCCAAAACCTTCAAATCTTGGGTTTGCATATATATATTACAAACACATTCTGGGTATGAAGCTAATCGAGGGAAAATGTTTTTCCAAGCAAACCAAAAAGAAACAACAAGAAAATAGAAGACTACCCTATAAAATGAAATTTAAAAACTCTCTCTGTTCAAATTATAAAGCTCTTCTATTCAATATTGAACCCTCTTAAAAACAGTGAAACTTAGAGAAGTAATTGTTGAATGTTGAGTATGAACTATTGAGGGAAAAAGGTTTTCCCAAGCAAAAGAAAAAGAGAGAAGAAAATAAAAAGATTCCCCAATAAAATGAAAAAAAAATTCATTCTATTCTAATTTGTATAGCACCCCGACCACCCGTTTAGCTATGAAAATTGTGAAATTCGTAAAAATATATTTTAAAGTGAAAAATGGTATTTGAAAATTGGACAAGTTGGAAATTCGGGAGAAGCAACACTCTTAGTCACTCTAATTCATTCTTGAAGACAAGTAGAGAAACTGATTTTTTACTTCACTTTTACTTGCTTTCTCAATTAAATAATTCTCTTTGAAGAAAAGTGGACTTCTACCAACTTGACTTACATTTTGCCTTAAGAAAATGACTATTATATCTAGATAATCATATACCTAATTTAGTGCATGTACCATCACTTAATTCTATTTTTTCCTATTTTTATTAGAGCTGTATTAAACCATACATGTATCCTCGAACTCCAAGTGACCAACAACAAGGAGATGGCATCTTTCCCATTCCAACTTAGCATAATCGATAGAACATGCTCCAGATGGTTTTCATTCCTCCTCCTGAATGTGACCTACCCAGCCTTGAAGGCCCAAAACCTAAGGTATGACTTCAAAAATGTAAGAGGTATTTTAACCTGTATAGAACAACTGAGAATGAAAAGTTAGAGGCCAATGCTCTTTACTTGAATGGTTTAGCTGAGACATGGTACCATTCATTAGTTTTGAGTAGTGGTGTGGTGACTTGGACCGAATTCAAAGAGGAGTTATGTGATAGATTTGATACGGAACAGTTATATTATATAATTAAGGAATTTAAATGGCTCGAATAGACTGAATCTGTGGATATGTTTCTAGGCAAATTTGAAGATCTTAAGGCTCAAATGTTGGTGAGAAATCAACCTCTTGTTGAGTCTCATTTTGTTTCCAGTTTTATGGGGGGTTTAAAAGAAAATATAAGGTTTGATGTAAAGATTTTTAAGCTCACATCTTTTAGATTTGCTATTGAGCAAGCTCGAATGCAAGAGAGGGCTATTGAAGCTACCCTGTAGAAGAACAAAAATACCTTCAAACCTGTTGGAAATGCAACTGTTGTTAAGAGCACTAGTATGCTAACAACTAGGCCTACTACTTACAAGTTGAGGCTTGAGATTTATGAATACAGGAGGAACAATCACTTGTTTTTAGATAGACCTGGCCATCAATGCAAGATGAAACAACTGAACTGTCAAATAGGAGAACTTGAACCTAATCAGGTAGTAGAAGAGGCAAATGTAGAGGTTGAGGATATAACTCTGTATATAATCATTGAAGGTGATATAGAACAAGTGATACAAGAAGTTGTGTGTCTAAGTGCACTCTCAGGCCGCCATACGAGGGTAAACACTATTTTGGTCAAGGGACCGTGAAGAATAGGAACCTGGCCATACTCATAGACTCTGGAAGCACATACAAATTCATTGATGAGGGTAATGTTAAAGAGACTGGTCATAAAGTGAGCTATTGTCCTCTAGTAAAAGTGACAGTTGCTGACAGAAACTATGTCATGTGCACTTCACATTGCCAAGAGTTTTCTTGGAAGATGAAGGACATACCCAACTGAGGAATTGTGAATTATTCCTTTGGGAGGATGTGACATACTTGGTAATGATTGAATTACCAACTCACAATCATTAATAAGAGAAGTATAAGCAAATATGGATTGTATTAAAAAATCTAAACTTATTAAACCCTCTTCAGTAAAATATATTCTTAATAATAGATTTGAAATCACACTTTCTTTTGAGACATAATTGAGTTTTAGAAATCCACAAGAACTCTTCCATTTTGGTATAAGATAAAGAAAATAAAAGTTTAATGCTTCAATCAGTACATATTAAACACAGAGGCATTTCTGCTGGATCAAGCTCCTAGAAACCTCGCAAGCTGCCACCTCTCTCTTCTGTCAGGCGAAAAGCAGGAATTCGATGAGAAAACCTAAGACGCTCCGATACACATATTTTCACTACTTTTTCAGCCTCTTCTTCTTCCACTCGAGCCTTGTAGACAAACTTTAAGCCTTTTACCCACTCTAAGAACTTCACATCTACATAATTATCGGAAACATCCACTATTTCAACAATCTCATATTCAAAATCTTCTAGATTATTTTCTTTCATCAGCTGAGCACTCCAGTTTTTGTATACTGCCCAAACTTCACCTGTTTTGGGGAAGAGATACACCCTTCTTCAAAGGTTCTACAACTACTACATGTGAAAAGTTGTTGGTTACAGTATATTTGTTTAGCTTACTGTTTAACAACTTAAGCAATCCACAACCAATTGGCATTGTTTTTATCATGCCATTGTATTGTACTTTTAGGGAGTGGACACGCATAAAACCATTCCACATGCAACACAAACTAAGGGAGAATATCTATCTTTTTTATCAGCCCATAGTACCGGGGTAAGGCATCTTCATCACTGTATATTGCCCAACATTGTTCAATTTGAAATTTCTCTGGTGATCTCTCAGCAGCAAATTTGTAAAACTCAGGTTCAGGAACCTGATTAGGTATTGGTGCAACCCAATTTTCAGCAGAATTTACAGAGCCCATGAAATTAGTTATCGCACTTTGGTCTATGGATGAAGTAGAAACATCTACTTGGTAAATAGGTAAGGAGGTAGGGTCTAGTTCAAAGGATCCTTCAAGAACATCATCCCTCTCCATCCCTGTCATCTTTATAGAGGGAATTCGATGAGAGAATCTAAACATACCCTTTGTTGGAACTAGAAATGGGTCTCCTACCCTATGGAAAAGACAAGTGAAGCCTTTTGTTTTATCCAAGTATGCAACATGCATACCAATAGATTCATTATAGTTTGACAAGACCTCAACAAATTCATAGTTGAGATTTTTATTGCCCTAATCTTTTAGGAGGGCCCAAGTTTCTCCTTTCAATGGAAATATATTTATTGCATCATTGCTATTTCTATTTGTTGCACATACTAAATATGAGAACACTAGATGATCTTCAATGTTGTCGAAGTTTCCTATTCTGAACCTACCACAAGAAGCTAGAAAGCTCTCATATAGCCATTTGGTTTCATTCACCGGCTCTAGCTCTAACCATGTTATGCACAATTTAAATTCCGGAGACAAAATCTCCCTGATGATGCCATAAAATCTAGGCATGCCATCCAAGGTATTATAAACAGCCCATACTTACCCAACCTTAAAGCAGGACTCGTCCTTGTCAAAATTGCTAAAATCTAGATCTGGATATTCAAATGATTTTGACTCACTCATTGTACAAAGCCCTACATCAACACTTCCATTTGCGGTATCAATTTCCATCTTTGTGTTCTGGAAGCTCTCTTCATAGGGCAAACAATCTTTTAATTTCTTTCTCTCTCCATTAGGAGTTGCTGCATGAGACAAATGTTGCATCTCAAACTCCTTAGTAGGAGATGGATATCCAACCCCCTTAAATCACTTAGAAGAATCTTCATCATCATTAACATCATCACATAGATTATCACCGTAATTGATACGATGACTACGCCGCGTAGATCTTAGCTGATTTTCCTTGTTGAGACACTGGAGATTCTACCCAGGCAGATGATTAGATACTGCCCCATTTTCACTTGATTTCGTTGATGCCCTCTTTCTATTATTTCCCATAATTTCTTCAGCAACGCCTTTAGCCTTGATAGCCTTTTCTTTGTTGCAGTCCATCATTAGTCTAGACAATCTGTCAATTAATTTTTGATTTCTATAGAAAAAAAAGACAGAGAGGATTGGAAGCAAAGAGAGAGTGAATAAATTTGCGCATATAGGAAAATTGTCAAGATTATGGTAATAGATTATCTCTTGATAAGTAGGATCCATGAGGATAAGCAATTTCTCTTAATTGCTTACAACATTTTATTTGATTTAACTTGATGAGTAGGAGTCACGAGGATAAATTCTAAACTTTATTTGATTTAATTTGATGAGTAGGAGTCAAAATGATAAATATCAAATATTAGTTCTTGCAATATTTTCTTAAGCATTTAATTTGATGAGTAGGAGCTAAGAAAGTAAAATTTAAATTTGATTTAATTTACTTTTATGAGTAGGAGCAAAAAGGGTAAATTTTGACTTTTAGTTCTTTTATTTCCTTAAGCATTTAATTTGATGAGTAGGAGTAGGGTTGGTATGTTTGAACATCCTTTGTTTCCACAAAAAGAATGATTTACCTGGATGAAATTACTTTCACCACATTGGCCTTCCCCGAATGATATAGAATGGTTACATCATAGTCCTTCAGCAACTCAAGTCATCTACGCTGCCTCAAGTTCAAATCCCTTTGACTGAAGATGTATTGAAGACTCCGATGATCAGTGAAGATCTCCCAATGCACCACATGCAAATAATAATGCCATAACTTAAGTACAAATACCACGACCACCAACTCTAAATCATGAGTAGGGTAGTTTTTCTCATGTGTCTTGAACTGCCTAGAAGAATAAGCAATCATCTTCACCTTCTGCATCAATACACCACCCAGCCCGACTCCTGAAGCATTAAAGTACACAGTAAATTCCACACCTTCCTCTGGTAGAGTCAATATAGGAGTCGAAGTCAACAAAGTCTTGAGCTTTTGAAAGCTCTCCTCACACTCATTAGACCACTGGAAAACCATACCTTGTTGATTCAATCTGGTCAATGAAGGTTCAATAGTAGAGAAACTCTGAACAAATCATCGGTAATAGCCTGCGAATCCTACAAAACTTTGAATCTCTGTTAGAGAAATAGGTTGCGTCCAACTTCTAACTGCCTTAATCTTGGCCGAATCTACTCTAATACCCTCATTAGACACCACGTGTCCCAAGAATGCCACAAAAATAATCCAAAATATACACTTTAAGAACTTGGCATACAACTTCTCTTCTCTCAACCTTTGAGGTACATTCCTCAAGTGTCGAACATGGTCCTCCTCAGTCCTGAAGTAAACCAAAATATCATTGATGAAGACAATCACAAAAGAATCAAGGTATGGTCGAAACACCTCGTTCATCAACTACATGAATGTTGTAGGGGGGTTAATCAACCCAAAGGACCTCACTAGGAACTCATAATGCCCATACTAAGTCCAAAAAGCTATCTTAGGGATATATGATGCCCTAATCTTCAACTTTTGATACCTGGACCTCAAATCAATCTTAGAGAACAACGATGCTCCTTGTAGCTGATCAAATAAGTTATCAATATGTGAAAGTGGATACTTCTTTTTTACTGTTACCTTGTTCAAATATCTGTAATCATTACACATCCTCATAGTCCCATCCTTCTTCTTCACAAACAACACAGGGGCACCCTAAAGGCATACGCTAGGGTGAATAAACCCCTTACTCAACAAATCCTACAACTGGTCCTTTGACTCTTTCAACTCTGTTGGAGTCATACGATAATGAGTAATAGAAATAGGTTTAGTACCCAACTCCAAATCAATAGAAAAATCAATTTCCCTATTGGGAGGAACACCTAGAAGTTAAGAAGGGAATACATCTAGAAACTCCCAAACCATGGGAATGGTATCCACGATTGGGGGTTCAATACTAGTGTCTCGAATGAAGGCTAAGTTAGACAAACACCCTCTCTCCACCAATTTCTGAGCACGTATGAAGGAGATGACCTTGCTAGGATAAGAACCACTAGCACCATTCTACTCAACCCTCAGAACACCAGTCAACGCTAAGGACACAATCTTAGTATTACAATCAAGAATAGCATAATAAGGAGAAAGTAATTTATACCCAAGATAACATCAATGTCTACCATCTCCAGAATGAGTAAGTCTACCCAAGTGTCATACCTGCCAAAGAAATAAGACAGGGTCGATACACTCGATCCACCACTAAGGGATCACCCACGGGTGTAGAAACATGAATAGGTACATGCATGATATCACACATCATATCAAACTCAGCAGAAAAATAGGTAGACACATAAGAGAATGTAGATGCCGGATAAAATAATACAGACCAGATCAATGGCATACTGGAATGATACATGTAATAATAGCATCAGAAATCTCTGCCTTGGGTCTCCATAGGAAAGCAAACAATGTCCCCCTATGCCACCTCCAGCCTAGGTGGTACCTCTACCCCCACTCTGCTGAGCCGCGGTACCACTACCATAAGCTCTACCACCTCTACTTGATTGAACTCTTCCTAGGCCTCTACTCTGTGGTATCGGTGGTCTAGTCTGAAATAAAGAAATAGGTTAGGGTCCTTCACGACTCCTTTGGAAAGTACACTGTCGCATTAGGTGATCAGGATCTCTATAGCTAAAGAAAAATTTCTTACTAGAGAACTGTTGTGCAGATCCTGAAAACCCACTATAATTGCCTCACCTTGTAGGTCGCTGCTCTGAACCATATGAGCCCTGACCCGCGCTATAAGAATCCAGAGGTATCTAACCACCCTCTGATGTCGGCATAAATGCAAGAATGGGTCCCCGATGCTGAAAGGAACCACTCCCTCTGTGTGATTCCCTGCCTCAAGATGAGGCACTATGAAACTAACCTAATGTACAAAACTTCTTAAGGTCCCCAAGCTCATCTCTCTCCATCAATTCTACCTCTTTGGCGACACTCCCAATGGACTGGAAGGAAGACCCCTCTCAAGATGCCCTAAACACAGCCGATCAGATAAAGAAAGTCAGCCCCTCACAAATCTACGGATCCTCTCCGTCTCATCTAGAATAATGGCTAAAGCATGCCTAGACAACTAGCAAAAATGGGCCTCATACTCTATAACGGATAAGCTGTCTTGTCTCAGATTATCAAACCTAAAATGACTCTCCTCTCTCATTCTCCAAGGGATGAAGCAGTCATAAAAGGCACTGGAAAGTAACTCCCGTGTCAGTAGAGGAGATCCAATTGGCAAAGACCCTGAATGATCTCTCCACCATTCTCTCGTTGGCCCATAAAGTTGAAGGGTAGCATACCGAACCCCATATGACTTAGTTAACCCAACCACCTCTAGAAACTCTTAATATATAGTCAGAAGCTCATTAGCATCCTCGATCTTTCCATCCTGAAACTGAGGTGGGTCTATATTTCAAAATTTCCCATACCCGTGTTGCTCATCCTCTGTAAGAACAACCGACGGTGCAACTTGACCCCTAATTGTTATTGCAAGATCATTACCAACCATGTGATCCACTGATGGCTGCCTCACCAGGTCCTGAATAACTAGGGCTTATTGTTGCTCTTGGGTATGAGTCCTCACTATAGTCTTAGAGTTGTGGTGTACTGGTTGCACCACAACCCTTAGAAAAGCTTTTGAGCACATTCAAAACCCTTATTAAGGTATCTTGAAGAAAAGGTGTGGATGCGGGGTCTGGAGGCACCTCGTCCTCTTTTTCATCAATATGAGGTTCTAGATAGATCTCTATAGTATGACCCCTTGCATGTGCTGCTCAATGGGCACGACCTCTGGCTAGTTTTATTCCACAAATATGACCTCTACCCCTAGATAGGGCCTCAACGAGTGTCTCAAAAACTACCTCCCATCTACCACTGGTAACAACAGCTCTAGTCCTCTCTTTCTGTCAAAAGAACATACGGTAGCTTAGTACTACAGAAGGTAACCACGGACGCCGAGAAACATAGAACAAAAAGAAAGTTTCCTAATTGTCTTCACAGCCTCTCAGAGATAAGTGCAGACGTCTTTGTACCGATCCTCGAGACTCTATGTAGACTCTGCTTGTATACACGTGAGACCTATGAACTTGTGCTCTGATACCATTTTGTCACGAACCAGAAATAGACTTGATGGCACTCACAAACCCCTGGCGCTTAAATGACATATGAGGGGGGATTTTCTGCCATTTTTGGGGTTTAAGCCCATTCCACCATTTTTGAGCTTTGGGGACCCTTGGTGGCAATATTGAAAGGATTTTCTATGCTAGATCATTTGGGTAAGTGTTCTTGATCTTAATCCTTCATTTTCCATTGATTAATTAAGAGTTTGAACATCCAAATGTGATATTTAGGTAGTCTTATGGCAAGGTTTCAAGAACCCAAGTTCTTAGCTTAAATGGTGATTTTGAAGTAGTTTTGATCTCTTTTTCAAAATAATTTTCTCTAATGAGTTTATAAAGCCTTCAACATTATTTCAAGTATTAATTTCAGATTAAAACATTGATTTTTAAAGGGGGGTTTGAGTTAATTGGCCCACCTTTCAAGAGGATTGATGTGGGTATTATTGTTTCCAGAAATTTATTTAAATACTTGCTTGCGCATAGATTGTGTGGCTTTGGAAGTGATTCGGAAGGGGAAGACTCAACTATTGGAGTCATTGTTGATTGGTTTAAGGCAAGTGACTTCCTAAACCTTGTAATCTAGTTGAATTTGTATGCTTTCTTCATTGATTGTGTGTTGGGAGTGATGGTGCTGAGATGAAGGGTTTAAATTGTCCACTTGATACATCTAAACAAATAATAAGAGGTTGAAATGAAAAAGGCAATTTGTTGATCATGATGATTTGAATTGCCTTATTGTAACCGTTGTTGATTGATTGACGAAAGCCTTGAAAGCATGCATGTGGAATTGACCCGCGTGATCTCTTTCTCTTTATTCGATCTTGAGGCTTGTCAAGGACTTGAAGAGGTAGCTGCTTGTATTTGGAGGGCCCTATTTTTCCTTTTTTTACACTTTGTTCTATTTGAGAAACAAACATTGAGACTTGTATTTATTTCATAATTCCATACTTATGTATTTAGGGGCTTGTAGAAGTGACAACCAGATTTTATGGGTTTTAATAGAAGAATAAGTTTTCTACTTTATCTTGTTCTTAAATTTTACTATTTTCCACATTTCTTTCATTTTCGTTGGGTTGAGGCTACTTGGTCGGAAAAAACAAGTGTCATCACGTCCATTTTTGGGTCGTGACAGGATATGATTAACAACTCTAAAAATAGTATGCAAGAGTTGAACGAGGGGCATGCCGAATATGTATATTGGCTCAACAAGCAAGAATCTTTGTTGAAGAAATGCTAGGATTAAATGGTATGAAGATGGTGACAGTAACAGAAAGTACTTCCACTATATGATAAGATACAGGAAGAGAAGGTTGAGCCTGAGTAGAATAACAATCAATAAAGGGAAATGGATTACTCGAGATGCAAAAATTGCAAAAGATGCAATCAAACATTATGAAAATATTTTTAATCTAAAGCAGTACCGGGTTGATCCTAATATTTTACATTTTATAACCGAATGCATCACCCACAGAGATAATTTCAGCATTATCAAGTGCCCTCAAGAAGATGAATTAAAAATGCAATCATTGAGATGAAATTAGACAGTGCTGCTGGCCCTGATGGGTTCTCAAGTAAATTTATCAATCTTGTTGGGATATTATCAAGGATGATGTATTTGGTTTTGTTCAGTTTTTCATCTTGAAAGGAAAACTAACTATATTCTTCTGTCATACCCCTCTTACTTTAATCCCAAAAGTAGATTCTCCTAATTGTTTCAGAATTAAGACCTAGAAGCCTTAGTAATTTTTCAAGTAAAGTCATTACTAAAATTCTTTCTAAAAGGCTAAATCCTTCTCTTTAGTAATTGATACCCTCTCTCCTTCTCTTTTTATCATTGACACTGGAGTTTTAGCTAGATTTCTTAACATACTTATTCAAAATGATCATTTATAACCTTTTACTATGTCCATCAAGGGGCCGATTATTAATCATCTATCGTATGCGGATGACATTATGATATTATTAGTGGGAACACCAAATCCATTAGGATTATTATGAAGCAAATTCACTGGTATGAGAAAAGTTCAGGACAAAAAATGAACAAATATAAATGTTTTTACCTTACTTCTCCACGTACAATACCTAGTACGATTAATAAAATTAGAAGTTCTACTGAATTCCTTAACAAGGAATTTACTTTGATCATCTTGGATGTTCTATCTAAGTTGGGAAGAAACGGAATGAATATTTTGAGAAGTTGTTATCAAAAGTTATCAAAAGGCTCAATGGTTGGCAAAGCAGCATGCTTTCATACGGAGGCAAAAACATTATCATTAAATATGTCCTCCAATCATTGCCTATATACACTCTTACTGCTCTAACTCCTACTAAAGGTATTATAAAGCTTATGGAGAGACATTTCAGTAGGTTTTTGTGGGGCTCCACAACAAATAAAGACAAATATCATTGGAGGTTTTGGAAGAACATATGTTTCTCGATAAATGAAGGTGGATTAGGTATGAGAAACAAGAAAGACATTTGTGATATCCTTATTATCAAGAAGTGGTGGAGGTCTAGGTGTCAAGATACTTTTTGGTCTAAATTCACTTAGGCCAAGTGTAGTGTCCAAGATGTGTTGCCGCGGTGGATGGTTCAGCATATCATTAATGTTAAAATTGGTTCCAGCAGTAGAAGTGATTTATTGATTTAGAAGGCTACTAGTGATGGTGTCTATTCAAATAACTTTGCTTGGAATTGCATAAGGGAATCTAGATTGTCAGATCATATATGGAAAAACATTTGGCATAAAAATATGTCATTCAAAATGTCTTTCTCGTCTTGGTAACTCATTAAATCTAAACTACCCTTTAATGATGTTATATGCAGGTTTGGGAAGGAAAGCTCTCCTGATAGCCTATGTTTTGCTACAACTATGCCAAAAACTATCAAGCACCTCTTTATTGACAGTGAGCCTGCAAAACATCTAGGAAAGTTTTTTGGTCAACCTTTGGGAGTCGTGTACAGAAGAAAACAAGTTAAAGTATTCTTTCAAGACTGGTGGCAGACACTTGGACATAATGCAATACACATAATGATAATTAAGACTATTCCAATATTAATTTTCTGTGAGTTGTGGAAGGCGAGGTGTTCTTGTAGATATGGAAGGAAAACAAGTTTTATTTAGAGGAGTGGAGAAACAAATAAGTTGAAACATTAAAGTTGCTATGGACAAAGCTTTCCCATTTCAAAAAATGGATCTCCATTGGAATCAACTATGTCAAGTGGTTGAAAATTTGAGACCAAGTATTAATCGTAATATTGTGGTGTGGAACAGACCACACCAAATGATGATTGAACTTACATGGATGGAAGTTTTCTAGAGCATAATGTTGTTGAGGCAACAATTGCTAAGTATGTTTTTCAATGGTTGAAGAATAATGGGCATCAACAAGGGACAATAGAAATGGATTCCTTTCTCGTGGTTGATATGATGAAAAATAAAACTTCTCAAAATCGCAACCTGAAGTTTATCGTGGATGAGACTGCTGATTTTGTAGGGAATGGTGATTTTTGCTGCACTCATTGCTACAAAGAAGTCAACACAGTGGCTGATCATCTTGCAAAATTAGCTACAATAAGGAGTGCACCTATGCTATACAACATGCTAGATCAATTGACTTGTGGGATTAAAGGAGTTTATTTGCTAGACAAGATGCAAGTACCTAGCATAAGGATAAGATATGACGAAGCCCATTTTTTTGTAAGCTAATCTATATAGTCTCTAGATATGTGGACATATAAAGTGGTGGCATGCTTAATAATTCTCCTTTTTTGCGAGGATTGCTTGACAATCACTGATGTATATTTGGGGTTAAGGTTAACTCCCCCCCCCCCATTTTTGTTTATCTTGTACATAATTTATATATACATCACCAGGATCACAATAATGGAATAAAAAAAACTCACGGAATTATAAGGATCTGATCCAGAAGAAATCTTGAAAACAAATGAAATGATAGGTCTAGGGGACACAATAACGAAGGAGGAAGCTTGAGATTGTGGAGGAATGACAACAAAGACATATAATTAGAGACTTCATTTGTTGATGAAATGGGGTTTAAGGTTATGAAAGGCATAAAGTTTGGTTCTTTAACATAAAGACAAAGGATTTTAATATATATACATAGGCAAACCCACGTGTATAGGTGGGGGTGCACGTGAACACGTTAATTTTTGGGAAAAATCATGTATATATATATATTTTCTATCGTGAGAAACTAGCAGAAACTAAATAAAATACATAGTGCCCTCATGGAAAGCATAGGATGACACTTGGTGCTACTAGTACTGGCCAACTAAGTTGCTAAGACACTCCAAAATTATTGTCGTACCCATGTCAGATCCTCCAAAAATGCACTAATTTTGGAGGACATTATACGAATCCGGTGACATTTTTTAAGAGTCCGAGTAACATACTAGCCAGTGCATCTGCCCTCCTGACGTCTATCTAATCCCAACCAAAGCCACATTTGTCATTTTTATTTTTGAGTTTTGAATTCAAAGGGGGTGTATTTATAGTATTAAAATTTCTAGATAAGGGATTCAAATCCATGATAATTCAGTAGAACAAACCCACCTTGACCATTGAAAGTTTCGCTAATGCCTAAATCATATCATCATATCATATATTATACTAAAAGTGGAAAACTCCATAGTTGACAGTTGAATTGCGAAAATATTCTTACCATACTAAAAATAACCACTTTGTCTTGATCACTTAACTAACACCATTCCTCTAATAACTTTTACATATTAGAAGCTAAAATGTTTATCTTCTATCAATCTGATAATTAGTTCAGTTTCACTAAAGGGGGGAGGGGGGGGGGGCTATTTCTCTCTGCAGCAATTATTGTAGATGGTTAGTGTCCAAACCTTTTAGAATTATCAGTTGCAATATAAAACTTTTCATACTACAACATTTATATCTTTGGTCTTTTAAACTTCAATCAGTTAAATACTCTATACCCTTATCATATTCTTTGCACTTTATAAAGTTACCATACTGTGTCAAATGTCTTTATCATTTTATTCTTAGACTACACAAAAAGCTATTAGTATTGCCCTCTTATTTGTTGAATTTTGCCCAGGGTAAGGTAATACTATTTTTTTCTCTTTCAATAAGTTCAAGTTTTTCACCACCCAAACTGTTGTGATTGGCACCCACACTAACCCTCGGGTGGGAGAACCAATACTCCAACCTAACTAAACAATACTAACCAAAAGACATGTATTTAAAGATGTGGAAACAGGTTTAAATAATTGATTTAAAAGTTGAGTTCCCACAAACTCAGTAAGTTACCAAACACAAACATAAACAAGCAAAAATTCAACCCCTAGAACCTCAAAGTCATTGTACCAAAACTTCTAACTAAATGGTCAAAGATAAGGGGATACAACCCCAAAATAACTAAACATATGTAAGAGTCTGAAAGGTTTAAGTTCGAATGAAATGGACTAAGATCCTAGATGATGTAACACCCTAGATTCGAAATAAGACAAATAGCAGTTTTGGGAAGTTGTAGGTGTCAACCGACGGTAACCAACCACGGACTGTGGTTGGGACCATGGACCATAAGTGGGTCCATGGTTGGGCGCCTCAGAAAACCTCTGGGTCGGGATGATGACTGGACCCACGAGCCATAGGTCCATTGACGCCCCGTGGTTCAGTAACCCGTCAACTAGTCAAAATTTTTCTGACCACGAACGACGGCTGACCAGGAAAGACCGTAGGTCCATCCACGGTCCGCCAGTCATGGTCTGTGGGTCAAAGATTGGCAGTTATTTTTGGGGCATATGGGTCTTTTCTGTTTTAATTAAATCAAAGTGGTGTCATTTTGCCAAGGTCTAGTACACCTATATAAACATTGTGAACCCCCAAAACCCCTCATTCAAGTCATTCTCTCAAATACCCAAACGAATTCCCAAAACTCCTCTCAAATATTCTCTCTAGAAGTTGGAAGAAGAAAAAAGAAGAGGAAGCTAGGTCAAGATCAAGTCTCCAATTTTAAAGCTTGTGAGGGCTTTGTGATCATGGTATGATATCTCTTCGTCCATGAACATCTTCCATCCATGGAGTCCCCTAGAATTCCCCCAATTTGATGAATAATTCCCCAATTTGAGCTAGGGTTTCTTCAATTATTATGGGTTATGATGATTATGGATCCAATTGAGTGGATTGTGATTGTTTATGACAGAATTAGTATAATTACATGTTTTAGAATAAAATTATATGTACCATGCCTATTCCATGATTCTAACCAAGAATTGATATAATTGGGTTGATGCTATGAAGAGAAACTTTGTGGGTATAGATGTATCCTTATAGGTTTTATGAATTATGATTAAAATTGATTGAGAATGATGCTTAGATTATGATCATAAGACCTAGGGCTTTGAGACTAAAGCTTAGGGTATGAATTATTAGTAATTGATATCATTGTTGTGGAAGGGATACTTCCTACATGAATTACTAATTATGAATGAATGAATGTGAAATGCTTTTCTCACATGAATGATTCTAGGTTGAAACAATTTCTCACCTGAAATGAATCTAGATTAAAACACTATGTAATTGATGAGGCTAGAGGCGATTACCCTTGACCTCCATATGAAGGATATGAGGCGATTCCCCTACTCCTTAGAATTGAACAAGTGGTGAGTCCCCATGTTCTTATTATGTTGAATGGACATGGAGGCAAGTACCCATGATTACTATGAAATAATGTGGAGGCGAGTACCCGCATTATATGATGAATGATGTGGAGGCGAGTACACGCATCTTGTGATGAGGTTGTGGAGGCGAGTACCCGCAATCTAAAAGTAAGTAAGGCAATAGGCGAATACCCATTAGCCTTTAAGCAAGGCAAGAGGCGAATACCCATTAGCCTTTATAATCTAGGCAAACAAGGGAATCCCCATGTCTTTAAAAGTAAGTATGAATAATGAGACTATGTTATAAAGAAAGAATAATGTAGATTATTTCTAGAGATGCATTCCATGTGGTAAGCTTGACTAGAGGCGGATGGCCCAAGTCTTGACTAGGATGAGTAAGGTTGCTTGAGAAGTATTACTTTCTTATTATGATGATGATTTATGTGCATTGATTATTCTTATGGTTTGCATTGACTAACCATGATGTTTATGCTAGCTATCTTATTTAGTACTTGATTGTACTAACGCATACTTCGCCTACATTCTTATCAAATATAGGGTCCGGTGACATTGATACTAATTCTCGTGACTAGGATCGTAGTAGCTTAAGGAAGTGAAGATTGGTGAGTCCTCATTGGATTCGAGGATGTGATCACCACTTTTTTATGTCTTTCTTTTAAGTTTTGGACTATTGTATGGGCTGTGTCCCGAGATTTAATTCATGATGTTTAGATGGTTTGAGACAATGTTATTGGACTTCCGCTTCGTTTTATAAAGACTCAGATTGTATTGAAAAGTTTTAAATTTCCGTTCTTTTCTATTACTTTATGTTATGATATGCTAAGTGGCTTGTATGAGGTGTCTCAGGGTCTTATTCACTTTGTTACATCTGGGGGGTACCCCTGGGTCATGAAAAATTTGGTAATCAGAGCACAAGGTTTAGAATTGTTCAAGGATGTCTCAAACCACGTCGAGTAGAGTCTTGTTCATAAGTGTGAATAGTGCCATATTTATGAATGAGAGGCTACTAGATGTTTGGGAAACTTCACTTCTTCATTCCTCTTAGTCGTACCATGGAGTTTAACTCTATAAAGTCGTTCTCCTAACCCTTACCCAACTAGTTTTAGGATATGACTACTAGAAGGGCTAATGATAGAAGGATGGAGGGAGACAATGTGGGTCAAGAAGTTCATCTCCAAGCTCCTCCTCAAGATCCAATCGATCCCTTCACTGAGAATGTAACCAATGTAGAGTTTAGGTCGGGTTTCCAAGTATTGGCTCAAGACGTGATGGCCTAAGCCAATAGAGAGGCGGTAGCTCCCGTGAACCCAAATGTGGGTACGGCGTCGGCAAGAGTGAGGGACTTTACAAGGATGAACCCTCCAAAATTTTATGGCTCCAAATGTGAGGAAGACCCTCAAAATCATTTTGATGAGATCTATAACATACTTGCTATTATGGGGGTGACACCGGTAGAGAAAGCGGAGTTAGTTGCTTATCAAATCAAAGTGGTTGCTCATATTTGGTTTAATCAGTGGAAAGAGGCAAGGCCAAAAGGAGCGGGTCCCATAGAGTGGGAGAGGTTCAAAAGTGCTTTTCTTGACAGGTTCTTCCCGTTAGAAATGAGAGAGGCTAAGGTACTTGAGTTCATCAACTTTAGACAAGGAAATATGAGTGTGAGGGAGTGCGCATTGAGGTTCACTCAACTATCTAAGTATGCTCCTTCCATTATGGCGGATCGTAGGACCAGGATGAGTAAGTTTGTGTCGGGAGTGTCCAACTTGGTTGTCAAAGAATGCCGCACTATTATGCTTGTTCATGATATGGACATTTCTCGCCTTATGGTGCATGCCCAACAAATTGAGGAAGAAAAGCTTAAGGAAAGATCTAGGGAAACAAAGAGGGCAAGAACAGATGATGGTAACTTCTCACATTCTAGGTCTGGTGGACGAGGTTGTTCAAGGTTTCGGCAAAGATTCTCCGGGCAAGGTTCTTCAAATGCTTCTCCAAGGCCTAACAATGAAAGGGTGTATAACCCTAAACCTCAAGGAGATGGTAGTAAGTCCTCAATGACTACTTGTGCTAAATGTGGGAGAAATTATGAGGGTAAGTGTCTAGCGGGCTCCAATGCTTGCTTTGGGTGTGGCAAGATGGGTCACAAGATAAGGGATTATCCCTCGGTTGCTAAGAATGTGGGAGATACTCATCGTAGGGATCAACCCAACCCCTCATCCGGTGCAAGTGGTTCGGCTGCTAGTTCTCTTAAGCAAAACATATTTTATGCTCTCCAGACTAGAGGTGATCAACAGAGCTCCCCCGATGTGGTGACCGGTATGTTAAAAGTTTTTCAAATTTATGTGTATGCTTTGCTTGATCCCGGTGCTACTTTGTCTTTTGTGACACCTTATGTGGCTATGAGGTTTGATGTGCTCCCCGAAGTGTTGTTAGAACCTTTTTCTGTTTCAACCCTTGTTGGTGATTCTTTGTTGGCTAAGATGGTATATAGAAGGTGTCCCATCTCCTTATTCCATAGAGTTACTCTTGTTGACTTGGTAGAACTAAACATGTTAGACTTCGATTTCATCCTTAGTATGGATTAGTTGCATTCATGTTATGCTTCTATAGATTGTAGAACTAGAGTGGTTAAGTTCCATTTCCCAAATGAGCTTATCCTAGAGTGGAACGGGGGAAATTCCATCCCAAAGAGTCGGGTTATTTCTTGTCTTAAAGCTAGAAAGATGATCTCTAAGGGTTGATTGTACCATCTAGTGAGGGTAAGGGATGTAGATTCCAAAACCCCTTCTCTTGATTCGGTCCTTATGGTAAAAGAGTTTTCAAAAGTGTTCCCAGATGATCTACCCCATATTCCTCCTGAAAGGTAAATAGATTTTGGTATTGATCTTCTTTTGGATACGCAACCTATCTCTTTTCCTCCTTATAGAATGGCTTTGGCGAAACTTAAGTTGTTGAAGGAGCAGTTGGAAGATCTATTAGACAAAGGCTTTATCCGACCAAGCATCTCACTATGGGGTGCTCCGGTGTTGTTTGTTAAGAAAAAAGATGGTTCCCTCATAATGTGTATCGATTATCGACAGTTGAACAAGGTGACCATTAAAAACAAGTATCCTCTTCCAAGGGTTGATGATTTGTTTGACCAACTCTAAGGGGTAAGTTATTTCTCTAAAATTTATCTCCGATCGGGTTATCACCAATTAAGGGTGAAAGATGAAGATATTTTGAAAACGGCTTCTAGAACCCGATATGGTCACTATGAGTTTCTAGTAATGTCATTTGGTTTGCCTAATGCTCCGGCAACATTTATGGACTTGATGAATAGGGTGTTTAGACAATACCTTGACATATTTGTGATTGTGTTTATCGATGATATTTTTTATCTATTCAAGGAGTGAGAATGATCATATTGATCATTTGAGGATCGTATTGCAAATTCTGAAGGAACAACTTTTTGCAAATTTTAGCAAATGTGAATTTTGGCTAAGATCGATTGCTTTCCTTGGTCATAGTGTGTCAAGCAAAGGTATAGAGGTAGATCCTAAGAAGACGGATGCGGTCAAGAGTTTGCCTAGACCTCTATCACCTTCGGACATTAGCAGTTTCTTGGGTTTGGCCGGTTATTATCGACGATCTGTTGAGAGGTTTTCTTCTATTGCCTCTTTATTGACGACTTTGACTCAAAAGAAGACTAAGTTTGTATGGTCCGAATCATGTGAAAAGAGTTTCCAAGAGTTGAAAGATAGACTTACCTCTACTTCGGTTTTGACCTTACCAGAGGGTACAAACGATTTTGTGGTATATTCTGATGCCTCGAGAATTGGGTTGGGATGTGTGCTTATGCAAAACGAAAAGATTATTTCTTATGCTTCAAGGCAACTTAAGGTTCATGAGAAGAATTATACGACCCACGATCTTGAATTAGCGGCAGTGGTTTTTGCCTTAAAAATATGGAGGCATTATTTGTATGGGGTGCATGTAGATGTGTTCACCGACCACAAAAGACTACAATATGTGTTTAGTCTAAGGGACTTGAATCTTCGCCAAAGAAGGTGGCTTGAGTTATTGAAGGATTATGACATGAGTGTCCTTTATACCCAGGAAAGGCAATGTAGTAGTGTATGCTCTTCGTCTATGGGTAGTGTGCTCATGTGGATGATGATAGGAAAAAGTTGGCACGAGATGTGCATAGATTGGCCCGATTGGGTGTTCGATTGGTAGACTTCGCCAAGGGTGGTGTCATGGTCCATAATGGTTCTGAATCATATTTTGTAAGTGATGTGAAAGCTAAACAAAGTCTAGATCCAATTTTGGTAGAATTGAAAGAAGCGATACTCAAGAAGTGTGTTAAGGCTTTCTCTCAAGGGGGAGATGGAGTACTTAGATACCAAGGTCGGTTATGTATTACAAATGTTGATGTGTTAAGGGAATGGATTTTGGCTGAAGCCCATAGTTCTCAGTATTTTATTCACCCGAGAGCCACCAAGATGTACCATGATTTGTGGGAGATCTATTGGTGGAATGGGATGAAAAAGGATATTGTGGGATTTGTGGCTAAGTGCCCAATTGCCAACAAGTAAAGGTTGAGCACAAGAAATCGAGAGGTTTATCCCAAGACATCAGTAATCCTACTTGGAAGTGGGAAGATGTGAATATGGACTTTATAGTGGGGTTGTCACAGACTCGACGCCAATATGATTTGATTTGGGTTATAGTAGACCGAATGATGAAATCAACCGATTTCATTCCCGTCAAGGTTTCTTATGTGGAGGAAGACTATGCCAAGTTGTATTTGAGGGAAATGGTAAGATTGAATGGTGTTCCGTTGTCCATTATCTCCGATAGAGGTACTCAATTTACTTCTCAGTTTTTGAAGTCATTCCAAAAGGGTCTTGGCACAAAAGTGAAGCTTAGCATAATTTTTCACCCACGAACCGATGGGAAAACGGAGTGAACGATCCAAACTTTAGAGGATATGTTGAGAGCATATGTGATCGATTTCAAGGAAAGTTGGGATGATCAATTGCCATTGATAGAGTTCACATATAATAATAGCTACTATTCTAGTATTGGTATGGCCCCCCTTTGAAGCTCTTTATAGTAGAAGGTGTAGGTCTCCCATAGGATGGTTTGAGGTGGGTGAGGTTGCTTTGATTGGACCCGAGTTAGTTCATGAGGCTATGGAGAACGTACGGCTCATTAGAGAGAGGTTGAGAACAACCCAAAACCGACAAAAGACTTATGCCGATGTTAGAAAGAGAGACCTTGAGTTTGAGGTTAGTGATTGGGTCTATTTGAAAATCTCACCTATGAAGGGTGTGATGAGATTTGGGAAAAAAGTCAAACTTAGTCCTTGATATGTAGGCCTGTATCAAATCTTGAGATGTGTTGGTAAGGTTGCCTATGAGCTTGATTAGCCAAATGATTTGGCAATGGTGCATACGGTGTTCCATGTCTCTATGCTTAAGAAGTGTGTTGGAGATCCTACATCCATAATTCCCCTAGAAGGATTGGGATCTGATGAAAGTCTCTTTTATAAAGAAGTACCAGTTGAGATTTTAGACCGGCAAGTTAAAAGATTGAGAAACAAGGAAGTTGCTTCTGTGAAGGTATTGTGGAGAAACCACTTAGTTGAGGGTGCTACTTAGGAGGCCGAGGCCGATATGAAGTCTCGATATCCTCATCTTTTTCCTTCTACTCTAGATTGAGGTAATGAGTTTCCTCTTGGTTTGTTTATGATTTGAAGTCATGTGTGATTTAGATGTTCCCTTGATTTCTTTATATTATGCATGTTCATAAAAACTTATGTTTTGAAAGAAAATGAGTTGTGTGATTGATTTTCCTCATGTTGTAGTGCATTGAATACAAGTTGCCCATAGACTCCATGAGATGAATTGATGAACATGTTTAGATATGCTTTTTTGAGATTGAATTGCATATGATCTCTATGAGATTGTGTTGAGCATGTTATGAGATAGAGAAGGTAGTTCCTCCTTGAATACATGAAATCTGAAAATTTCATGCATATTGGGTTGTTAGATGTAGTTCCTACCTCCTTAAGGTGCATTGAATAGATTTGACTTGGAGTTGATGTTTCCTCCTCGGTTGTGTGCATTCTGATATGTTGCATGCATGATGGGCTGCTAGTCTTGAGTCTTTTGTCTCGAAACGTGGTTAGAATCTCATACGAGGACGAATGATCCCAAGGGGGAGATATGTAACACCCCGGACTCGAAAAAAGACAAATAGCAGCTTTGGGAAGTTACAAGTGCCAACCGACGGTGGCCAACCACTGACCGTAGGTTGGTCCGTGGTTGGGCACCTCAGGAAAGCTCCAGGTCAAAACGATGATGGGAACCACAAGCCGTAGGTCCATTGATACCCCATGGTTCAGTGGCCCGTCAACTAGTCAAAAAATCTCTGACCACGAACAACGATTAACCAGGACGAACCGTAGGTCTATCCACGGTCCGTCGGTCATGGTACATGGGTCAGAGATTGGCGGTTATTTTAGGGGCATATGGATCTTTTCTGTTTTAATTAAATCAAAGTGGTGTTGTTTTGCCTAAGTCTAGGAAACCTATATAAACATTTTTAACCCCCCAAACCCCTCATTCAAGTCATTCTCTCAAAATCCCAAAAAAATTCCCAAAACTCCTCTCAAATATTCTCTCTCTAGAAGTTGGAAGAAGAAGGAAGAAGAGTTAGCTAGGTCAAGATCAAGTCTCCAATTTTAAAGCTTGTGAGGGCTTTGTGATCAAGGTATGATATATCTTCATCCATGGACATCTTCCATCCATGGAGTCCCCTATAATTCCCCCAATTTGATGAATAATTCCCCAATTTGAGCTAAGATTTCTTCAATTATTATGGGCTATGATGATTATGGATCCAATTGAGTGGATTGTTATTGTTTATGACAGAATTAGTATAATTACATGTTTTAGAATAAAATTACATGTACCCATGCCTATTCCATGATTCTAACCTAGAATTGGTATAATTGGGCTGATGCCATGAAGAGAAAGCTTGTTGGTTTAGATGTATCCTTATAGGATTGATGAATTCTGATTAGAATTTCTTGAGAATGATGCCTAGATGATGATCATAAGAAGGGCTTTGAGAGTAAAGCTTAGGGTATTATGAATTGTTAGTAATTGATGTCATTGCTGTGGAAGGGATACTTGCTACATGAATTGTTAATTATGAATGAATGAATGTGAAAGGATTTTCTCACATGAATGATTCTAGGTTGAAAGGATTGCTCACCTAAAATAAATCTAGACTAAAAGACTATGTAATTGATGAATCTAGAAGCGATTACCCTTGACCTTTATATGAAGGATATGAGGCGATTCCCCTACTCCTTAGAATTGATCAAGAGGTGAGTCCCCATGTTTTTATTATGTTGAATGGACCTAGAGGCAAGTACCCATGATCCCTATGATATAATGTGGAGGTGAGTGCCCGCATTATATGATGAATGATGTGGAGGCAAGTACCTGCATCGTGTGATGAGGTTGTGGAGGCAAGTACCCGCAATCTAAAAGTAAGTAAGGCAAGAGGCGAAATCCTTTAAGCAAGGCAAGAGGCGAATACCCATTAGCCTTTATAAGCTAGGCAAAGAGGTGAATCCCCATGTATTTAAAAGTAAGTATGAATAATGAGACTATGATGTAAAGAATGAATAATGTGGATTATTGCTAGAGATGCATTCCATGTGGTAAGCTTGACTAGAGGCGAATGACCCAAGTCTTGACTAAGGATGAGTAAGGTTGCTTGAGAAGTATTCCTTTCTTATTATGATGATGATTTATGTGCATTGATTATGCTTATGGTTTGTACTAACTAACCATGATGTATATGTTGTTTATGCTAGCTATCATATTTAGTACTTGATTGTACTAGCACATACTTTGCCTACATTCTTATCAAATGTAGGGTCCGGCGACATTGATACTCATTCTCGTGGCTAGGATAATAGTAGCTCAAGGAAGTGAAGATTGGTGAGTCCTCATTAGATTCGAGGATGTGATCACCACTTTCTTTTATGTCTTCTCTTTTTAGTTTTGGACTATTGTATGGGTTGTGTCCCAAAATTTTATTTAGGATGTTTTGATGGTTTGAGACAATGTTATTAGACTTCCGCTTCATTTTATAAAAACTTCGATTGTATTAAAAAGTTTTAAATTTTTGTTCATTTCTATTACTTTATGTTATGATATGCTAAGTGGTTTGTATGAGGCCTCTCGGGTTCTTAGATGCCTTGTTACATCTAGGGGTACCCCTGGGTCATGACAGATGAATCCATGGTAGCCTAAGGAAACTGGATTACCCTTGAGCTCGGCAATGAGTGATCTCCTAGTTGAGGTCTCTCAACAGCCGTATGAAGATACCCTGTACTTAACAAAGAAAGAGCAAGTGTAGTATCAGTACACAAACAACGGTGTATTGGTAGGATCACGCGGCTATTCTAATAAGTGAGATATACACAAGTAACTACAACATAGTAACCCACACATATACAGAAGGAATAACAATTTACCAGTTCATGCTCAATATATCAGTTTCATAATAGCAATCTCAAATGCAAAAGTCAATGATGGTCCTCTCATGGAACCCATACTCAAACTTTTAGTGTGTCGGAATGTGACACCTGATCCAATAATGTGTCGGAAAGTGACACCCAATCTAATCAACCACAATCACAAACAGAATAAGCACCCGAATGAATGATTTACACACTTGTATAGTACAATTAGGTAACATGTTCATTGCATGCTATAGAATCAAAATTAGTCATTTCATTAGATTCATTTCATCTTTCCCTATTTGCATACATGCATGAATACAATGGAGCAGTTATCATGCATATATAAAACAGACGGGAAACCAAACCATCACCTACCTCAAAATATAACCTTGACATCTTAAGGAACTTGAGCTTTCCCTTTTCGGAGTCTCTCAGCTTTTTCTTGATCTAAAACTATTAAATTATGCGAAGGTTCAATAATAGAGGCCTAGTTTTCCCAGAATATATCCAAATACTAACCCTTGGCCAACCCCATGATCCTAACACCTAACTAGGGTTTTTTCCACCATTAAATTAAAGCCAAAACTCTTCCCCAAGGACATATATCAAGGATTCTAAGTTCTAAGAATCAATTTACGAAATAGGGGAGAAATTGACTTACCTTTAGTGTGAGAATCACTGAAAAATCAGAAGAAATAGCCCTAGGTCGCCCTTTTTCTCTCCAAGAATAGAGTTTGTAGAAAAATAATGTTTTTAGGACTTTTCCCATTTTTACTAGTGACTGGTCCGCCATAACGAGTCAAATCCCACCATTGCTGCCCCACCATGACTGGTTGCACTGAGAGAGAGACTCGAAATTTGTGTTCCAAGTCTCAATATCACAACACACCCTCAAACCTTGATGTTCAAAAACCATTCTTTCATGCTAAGATCAATTACGAGAGTTCTATCCGCCCGAATTCGATTCCGTAAAGCCGTACATTGTTCTTATCATCTTGGCTATCCACTTAAATAATTAAATTCATAATCAAATCCCCCATCCATTACCAGATTACCCTAGACCTTACCTGACTCAAATTTCATCCAAGTGTGGCCTAGGCTTGAAATTTCGAAGTTACCCATTGTCTTATCCATAGATATGGTAACATGCTGTAAAAATAAATACCAATGAACACATAACTCATCCCCAAGTGACAAACTAGGAAAACTGTGCTTAGGGGAGAATGAGTAGTACTTGAATAGTCAAATAACTAGGGATACTTGTCTCACATGTCTTTCTCGGTTTCCCAAGTAGCTTCCTCAACTGGACGATGCTTCTATTAAACTTTCACTGACTTAATCTCTTTGGTTGTCAGCTTTCAGACATCACGATAAAGGATTGCAACTGGCTCCTCCTCATACCGGAGATCTTTGTTTAACAAAACTGAGTCCCACTTGATGATATAATCTCCATCCTCATGATACTTCTTGGACACATGGAACACTAGTTGGAATACAGATAAGCTAGGTTGTAAAGGTAACCTATCAGCCGCTGGCCCTACACAGTGAAGGATCTCAAATGGGAAAATGTGGCGAGGACTGAGCTTGCCCTTCTTGCCGAATCTCATCACCCCCTTTATGGGTGACACTTTCAGAAGAACTTGTTCACTAGCCTGAACAGCATGTCCCTTACTTTACGATCTTCATACTCTTTCTATTGACTTTGAGCTTCTAGAAGCTGAGCTTGGATACTCCTCACCTTATCCTGATCATCCTTTACCAACTCCACCCCTAAAGATTTCATATCTCCAACCTCAAACCATCATATGAGTGATCTACATCCCCTCCCATAAAGTGCTACGAATGGTTCCATGTCAATGCTGGAGTGATAGATATTTTTGTAAGAGAACTCACATAAATGTAGGAATTTATCTCAATGCCTCCAAAGTCAATTACACATGCCCTTCACATGTCTTTCAACACTTGAATTGTCCTCTCCGACTATCCATTACTTAGTGGATGGAAAGTTGTGCTACAAGTAAGTTGAGTGCCCAACTCTTCATGTAAGTTCCCTCAAAACATCGATGTTAACTGCGTACCACGGTCTCAAATAATAGAAAGGGGCACCCCGTGCAGCCTTACTATCTCCTTAACATAATTCTTTGTCAACTTTTGGGCATTATAGTCTACTCTGACTGGAATGAAGTGGGATGACTTAGTCAGTCTGTCAACTACAACCCAAATGGAGTCAAACTTTCCCATGGACAGCCAAAATAATACGGAGATGGTCATCATGATCTTCCTTTCTCTTTCAGTAGACCAAAATCTTATCAATAATGACAATTACACTGGAATCGAGGAATGGTTTGAGCACACCATTTATCAAATTCATGAATGCCCCAGGTGCATTGGTCAACCCAAACAACATCAGCAGGAACTCATAGTGCCCATACCGAGTCCTGAATGTCTTCTTAGGTACATATTCAGGCCTAATCTTTAACTAATGATACCCATACATTAAATCAATTTTAGAGAATAGTATGCACCCCTCAAGTGGTCAAAGAGGATTGGACCTATGTTATACAACATGCTAGATCAATTGCCTAGTGGGATTAAAAGAGTTTATTTTCTAGACAAGATGCAAGTACCTAGTATAAGGATAAGATACTGTAGTCACGTGATTTTTGACCAAAATTAAGATTTTATACCATTTTAATACATAAATATGATTAGTTTTTTAGGTTTAAAAATTTAAAATAAATAGATAAAAAAGATCTGAAAATTACAAGAAAATTATATGCTCTCTTTACGTTTAGATTTTAATAAAAGAAGCTTGTGAATTGAATGTATTGGTTAGTTATTATTTATTTTAATTAATCCTTCAAATTTTACCTAGTATAAAATAAATAAATTATATATTATGAAAAAGAAGAAAAAAAGAGGGCCCTAAAAAATTCAAATTGTCTCACCATTTATCCTAATTACCCTCAAACTCCCTATTGCTCCTAAAAATCATCTTCCCGTTTTTTTTTTATTTATTTTTCTTTTTCTTTTTCTTCCCTTTTTGTGTTTCACGTAAACTATCACGATCTGAGCCTACACCCTGGACGTGGCCGGTACTCGAGAACCATTGTTGTCCCCCAAGCGAACCCTCGTCCCGGCTGGCTACAAACGGAAGACTAACTCAAGCATACATAAGCATCAAATTGAAAGAAACGTTTAAAAACAATTTACTTAATCTCAAAACTTCACTGAATATACTGAGTATGAAACATATGTTTTAAATAAAATATCTGAAACTGAAAGACTCTCCAAAAATATCTATCTATGAAGCCTCTACTATACAAAGATGAGTATCGAAACATGACCCACGACTCCTCAAAAGAGTTACTACTCACAACTCATAAAACTGGAGTACTCCTAAATCAAGGAGGTCTCACTCATAAGCATACGAGCGGATGAAGTGATCTCAACAGACTCTTGTTGAGAATCCTAATAACCTATTTATGCATCTTTAAAATATGCAGGTCGAATAATATCAATACATTGAATGTACGAGTATGTAATATAGCTGAATAAAAAATAACTAAAGAAAGGACTGCAATAGATAACAATGTACTCAAGCTGAATGTAAAGAAATAAATGAGTTAAATCATTTAAAACTTTACAAAATACTTTTTCATCTCTGAACTCAACATAATAAGTGATATATAAAAATAAACTTTAACTCTATTAGGAGATTCTCTAACTGACAACGATCAGTATGAGCTAAGTTATGATACAGTGTCTCACCCACGCTGCTAGAACTGTCATATACCTTGTTGGGATATAGTATACCTCAATTAAGTGGATCCACTAAGCTCTACCCGAAGACACTTAGGATTCATCTAAAAATTATGATCCTGTACCCATGTTAGTACACATGGTTTATGAGAAATGTGAGTTGTCTGAACTCATCCCCATATCGGTGCTTAATACTACTCCCAATAATATATATACTCATTCTCAATGTTTAAAAACATACTCTTCCTATGGTTTGAGATATGCTTAAACTATCCTCTTAAAAGAGGTAATTTCTCTTGAAATATCCTTGAACTCGTAACTCATTTAGAAAACAAAGTTTCTCTTTTATCAATGTTAAAACCGATACCTTTGGGAATACTTAGTTCCGTTATACTCTTACTCAATTCATACTTGAAAACTCTTTCTCAAAAATGTATTAAAATCATGTTGTGATATGATTATTGATGGCTCAGGATGTTATACGGCATAAACATTGATGGTATATCTAGATACCATACGGCTTAAATATTGATTACATACTCGACTGTCATACTAATCATGTTTTAAAACTCTTTCTCAAACTCCTATTTACTTTCTTAAAAACTCAGTTTAAAACAAAAAAAGTTGGCTTTAAAAGATTCTCAAAATTTATAACTCAAAATAAGGTTAATGCTGAAATATAGACATGAACAACTCAACTCAAGGATCTCACTAACAACATAGAAAACTCCATACTTAGAACTCAAGAACTGAAACACTTAGAGCTTAATGATACTACTCATCTCAAGAATACTCAATTCATAGGGTTCATGCTGAAATATAGACATGAACGAATCAACTCCAGAATGTTAATGCATAACATATAGCAATTCAAAAATTAGGAATAGAATTTCAAAATGAACCAGGAACTCAAGAACTCAAAATCAACTTATCTTAAGAATACTCAAATCTAGGGATAGAATCCTAGGTTACTCTTTTGCTAATTTGAAGGTAGATGTAGGGAATGAGGATGAACTAGTCCAACACCATGATAGCCTTACATACCTGGAAGAACAATGTTCTTGAAGAATATTGAAGAAGAACTTGAGTAGAAGTCGTGAAACCCTAGCTTGAAGGATAAAAATCAAGAAAACCTTTCTTGAGTTTCTTGAAATCTCTATGACCAAGAATTGTGATTTTCATTAGTGATTCATAATTGTATGGAGGAATTTGAGTTTGAAAGATTGGAATTCTTGGAGAAAAACTTACCTTGAAGAAGAATCCTGAAAAAGATTGAAAGAATCTTGAATTGAGTCTTCTACTTTGAATTTTCCTTAGGGTTTTGAGAGAGAAGAGAATGGGGGATTAAGAGATAAAAATCTGATTCTTTTGAGCCTCTAATTTGTCAAGAATTTTTTAAAGGGTTTTCTTATAGGTAAAAAGACAAAAACAACCCTTTTTAATGTTTTCCCGTCGGCTAATTCGTCACTACACTGTACCCGTTTACTAAAATGATCATAACGTTTTACTCGAAACTCGGATTAACGTGAAATTGGTGGCTTTGTATAGAAGATTCAAAGACATTTAATTTGATAGGTTATGGGCCACGTAACTCTTTATATTCTTAAGAGATATGGTCGTTTAAAGTTAACCCAAGTAAAATCTCACATCAAAACTCAATCGGTAAGGAAACTTTCAACTCAACTTTGTGCTAGGAGTTTTTAGTGAAGTTAATTGATATCCAAAATAACTCTCACACTAAAGAATTTACCTTTACATATATGAGGAATTTATGAATAACCCGATAAGACCTTATATGCAAATAGAGAATTGTTCGGGCCTTAACATAGAATTTTTTGGGGTGTTACAATATCTCCCCATTGGGATCATTCGTCCTCGAATGATCGTTAAACTGAGGATGGAAGGGAAAAAAGTTACTCTTACTATCTTTTTGACTTTTGAACTTCCCTACTAACCTTCAACCAACCTTGAGCCCATATCAAGAAACATCTAATGAATCATGCATTCATCCACATGCTACCAACACCATATTCAAGCCTAGTACTATAACCACTCCATGAAGACCTACTCACTAACCCTTATAAGAATTCCTCATTCTCTCGTCACTTCTACCAACTTAACCTTTATGTAGTATTACCAGGAAACTGACTTATTACTCATCGTAAAACCTTATCTCCTTCTTCCTCCACATTTATAACCTTAGATAGAATTAACACACCATCACTATAACAATGAGCAATAGTAATCCTCTTCCCTATCCTTCACACAACAACTATCAACAACACCACTTTAAAAATTAAATAAGGATTATTGCAATAGCTCTAGGCCAAAAGATCATAAGCACGATTCTTTCGAGATATATGATATAAGAATATGCATGACATAACATTATGTTTCTAGCCATTGAGAGTAAATCATGAATTTGCGAGACTAAGCATAATATGAGACATGAGTGCTTATATGAATAGGTTCATATCATGAGGCTGATATCCATAACTTTATGGATTAGGATTAAGATCAATGGGCTAAAGTCCTTGCCCCTCATTCTAGAAACTGAGAATAGATGTGAATCTCTCTGAAGTGTATGAGCATAGGTCATAGACACAATTCTGCTATTAGGAATATCAACAAGATGTTGTCATAACTAGACTTGAGGAATACGCTAGGGTATGAATGGATTGATGTACCTCTAAAACTCTTTTTGAAGACATCAGTATCTCATTCTATGATAGCCTTACATACTTGGAAGAACAAGGTTCTTGAAGACGTGAAAAAGCTTGAAGAAGATCTTGATTAGAAGCCTTGAAACCCTAGCTTGAAGGATAAAAATCAAGAAACCCTTTCTTGAGATTTCTTGAATTAGTTTCTTGAAACTCTATAGCCAAGAATTATGATTTTCATTAGTGATTCATAATTGTATGGAGGAATTTGAGTTGAAAAGAATGGAATTCTTGGAGAAGGACTTACCTTAAAAAAGAATCTTGAAAAAGATTGAAAGAATCATGAATGGAGTCTTCTACACTTAAAACTTGGATTGACGCGAAATTGGTGGCGTTAGAAACAAGATTCAAATACCTTTAATTTTATAGGTTATGGGCCACGTAAGTATATATATTCTAAGAGATATGTTCATTTAAAGTTGACCCAAGTAAAATCTTACATCAAAACTTAATCGGTGAGGAAAGTTTCAACTCAACTTTGTGCTAAGAGTTCTAGTGACCTTAATTCATATCCAAATTCATTCCCACTCTATAGAATTTAACTTTACACATATGGGCAATTTAAAAATCACCCGGCATGATCTTATTTACAAATGAAGAATGGTTTGCGTCTCACTCATGGGCTTCTCTCAAGCCCCTCTGTAGTCTCATGACTTTCTCAAGATTCTTACTAAGAATAACTCATCGATAAGGATGTAGGGCTTCACTTTTCAACCAAATTTACTATGAGGGGTAGTCGAATGGATTAGAGAAACGCACGAGTATGAATAATTTCATTATGATATAGTTCTAATGCACGATTTAGAGTATGAAAGAAGGGAAATTTTTCTTAAATGTCTGTAGTCCCTTATTTATAGAAGTGGGGCCCTCACAACTACAAATAAGATCCTACTGACACAACTTCATAAACACCCTAGGAAACTTGAACTCTTTGCTTTAAAACCAAGTTTGTCATGAACCGAGTCTACACCCTAGACGTGGCCAGCACTCGAAAACCATTGTTGATCCTCAAGCTAACCCTCATCCTTTCTGACTACAAGCGAAAGAATAACTCAAGCAGACCTAAGCATTAAATTGAAATAAATATATAAAAACAATATACTCAATGACAAAACTGAATTGAATATACTAAGTATAAAACATTAGTTTTAAATTAAACATCTAAAAATGAATGACTCTCCAAAACTGTCTAACAATGAAACCTCTACAGCATATGGACGAGTGTTGTGATAAGACCCAGGACTACTCAAAATGTTACTAATACTAACAACTCATAAAACTGGAGTCCTCTAAAAGCAAAGAGACCTCACTCGAAAGTTGACGAGCGAATGAAGTGATCTCAATAGACTCTTGTTGAGGATCCTAAGAATTTGTATATACATCATTAAAAGATTTAGGCCGAATAACATCAGTACATTGAATGTACGAGTACATAATATAGCTGAATAACAAATAACTAAAAGAACGGTCTACAATAGATAACAATGTACTCAAGCTGAATGTAAAGAAATAAAGGAGTTAAATCATTTAAAGCTTTACAAAATACTTTCTCATCTATGAACTCAACATAATAAGCAATATATAAAAATACACTTTAAGTATATTGAGCGATTCTCTAACCAATAACCATCACTATGAACTACATGATGATACAACATCTCACCCACGCTGCCAGAATTGTCCTATACCTTGTCGGGATATAGGACACGTTAACTAAGTGGATCCACTAAGCTATGTTCGAAGGCACTTAAGATTCATCTAAAAAGTATGATCATGTACCCATGTTGGCATACATGGTTTATGAAGAATGTGAGTTGTCTGAAGTCATCCTCATATGAGTAATACATACTACTCCCAATAATATATATACTCATGCTCAATGTTTAAAAAACTTACTCTTCCTATGGTTTGAGATAATTGCTCAAACTATTCTCTTAAAAGAGGTAACTGCTCTTGAAGAAATCAAAGTTTCTCTTTATCAATGTAAAAACTGATACTTTTTGGAATACTTAGTTCCCTTATACTCTTATTCAATTCATATTTTAAAACTTTCTCAAAAATATATCAAAATCATATTGTGATATGATCATTGATGAATCTAGAAGTCATACTGCATAAACAATAATGGCATAACTATATACCATACTACTTAAACATTGATGGCATACTCGATTGTCACACTAATCATGTTTTAGAAACTCTTTCTCAAAAACTCATCTTTACTTCTTCAAAAACTTAGTTTAAAACTGAAGTGTTGACTTTTAAAAAAGCTTCTCAAGATTTATAACTAAATTCATATGGTTCATGCGGAATTATGGGCATGAAAGACTCAACTCGGGGATCTTAATAGCAATATGGAAACTTAGTACTCAAAACTCACGAACTCAACGATACTACTCATTTAAAAAAATACTCAATTCATAGGGTTCATGCTGAAATATAGAGATGAACGAATCAACTCAAGAATCTTAATGCATAACATAAAACATATCTGGAATAACAAGGTTCTTGAAGAATCTTGAAGAAGAACTTCATTAGAAGCCTTGTAACCTTAACTTGAAGGAGAAAAATCAAGAAAACCTTTCTTGAGATTTCTTGAATTAGTTTCTTGAAACTCTATGGCCAAGAAATTATGTTTTTCATTAGTGATTCAAAATTGTATGGAGGAATTTGAGTTGAAAAGAATGGAATTCTTGGAGAAAGACTTACCTTAAAGAAGAATCTTGAAATAAAGTCTTCTACTTTGATTTTTCCTTAGGGTTTGAGAGAGAAGAGAATGATCAATTAATAGATGAAAATTTGATTATTTGGGTCTTTAATTAGTCAAAAAATTCATTTAGGGTTTTCTTAGAGGTAAAAAGATAAAAACGACCCATTTTAATGTTTTCCCATCGATTAATTCGTTACTGCACTGTATCAGTTTACTAAAATGGTCATAACTTTTACTCAAAACTTAGATTGATGGGAAATTTGTGGCGTTGGAAAGTAGATTCAAATACCTTTAATTTGATAGGTTATGGGCCACGTAGCTGTATATATTCTAAGAGATATGGTCGTTTAAATTTGACCCAAGTAAAATCTTATATCAAAACTTAATCGGTAAGGAAACTTTCAACTCAACTTTGTGTTAGGAGTTCTATTGACCTTAATTCATATCCAAATTCATTCCCACTCTAAAGAATTTAACTTTACACATATGGGAAATTTAAGAATCACGCGGTACGATCTTATTAAAAAATGAAGAATGGTTCGAGTCTTACTTTATAAATTTTTGGGGTGTTACAGGCCTTTTGTGGGGAAATAGACTAAGCATATCAACTTTTGGCATGGTCATTAAAATTTGGGAGGTTGATAAGCACCAAACATCTTTAATCTATCAATCCTTGCAATGTACGATTTGACATACATAAGGGAAGACTTAGTGGAAGCTTTGTCCTTATCTTTGATGGTCCCTTCGATGAAATCCTTCAAATAATTTAGTGGGATCATCCCTTTGAAACAAAATAGGATCTCGTTGATAGGCATTGTTTACTTCACATGATTTTCAATATTTTCAACTTCAATACCCTTTCTAGGCGTATCAATGGACTCTCCATCTAATGATCCATCCATCATGTCTATTAACTTATTGAACTGAGACTCTTGGTTTTGTATATACTTCGTCAATCCTTCAACTATCTTTGACAGGTTTGAAAATTTCTCTTCAATGGATGAAACATCAATTACTATTGATTGCATGACCATTGGAAACATCAGGGAGTAGCATGTAATAACCCATAAAATCAGTTTTGGAAATTTTTGAGCTATTGGTTAATTACGATTGTTTCGTTGATAGGGGATTTTAAATAATTAATTTTAGTTGGTGGCTAATGGGCTAAGTCCATAATTTATTGGAAACCCTATACCACTTGGCACATGTACTAAAATAAGTTAGTGAGTTTCTCACTTATAATAAATAATTAATTAAGAAAAGAAAAGAGGCAGAAACGGATGAACAACAGAGGAAAAAGATCGAACTTAGGTCAGGTAACAGTCAAATAGTACAATTAGTTTTAAATTCTTAGAGTTAATTATTTATTGAATATATGGAATCTTATGTGATTTAATTGATTGGGTGACTAAGAATGTGAGGTTTTCTTTTAATTGAATGTTGTACCAATAGTGCTGCTACGTGTTTTGGCGGATGGGTGGAGAAAAGATGATGATTGGCTAAACATAGGCAAATGATAAATAATTGGAATAATGATTCAAGAGTTACAGTTGGTTCAGGAGTTAGCGGACCAGTTTTAATATTTTTCAGATTTTAGTTTTTTATAATTATCACATTATAAATTATGTTTTTGGTATATTGAAACGGGTAATTAAATATTGGGTGTATTATATTGTATGAAAACTATTAGAATTGTATTGTTAGGAGAAATTAAGACTTAACCCTAAGCTTGAAACTTAGGAACTTGACTATAGATTTGGGTGAGTTTTTAAGGGTCTAGCCTAGACATAAAGTAATATGAATGTTGTTAGTTTCGAAATCTTATCGTGATAATTTATTTGAATAGATTGCTTTGAGTTTGAAGTTCAACGAAAAGGGAATGCTCAAGTCCCGAAGTGAATTCTTGATTGATTGAGGCAAGTTGATTTTTAAACCCTTGTTAAGTGCATAGAGTCGTGTATTTCCTTGTGGTATGTGTTGGGGAGTAACGGTACATGGTGATGGGTTAAGTTGTCCATGTTGAATAATTCTAATGATGAAAAGGGGGTAATAAAAGGCAATGTGATTAATTGTTGGTGTATGATGGGTTGAGAATGATTTTGAAAGGCTTATTGATTCATCATTGATGTTGTATCATGATTGTGTTGTTGTGAATTGTCCAACGTTATGAAAATGGTCATCTCCTCATTATTTGTGTGAACATGTCATTTGCGTAGTTCTGAGACATGGTTGTGGCAAGTGTTATGTGAATTGAGAAATAATAAGAAATTAAAGAGGATGTACCATTTCGAGGGACGTATCGTGCACCGTGATGGATACTATATATCGAGGGGCGTATCACACGTTTGATGTATACTATTATCGAGGGACGTGCCGCGTGCCACGACAGATGCATGGACAAATATGTCGCCCATGGGTCCCGTACTGAGAGACAACGGGTGTGTATTGTTAGGTCAGACATTCATCACTATACTTGACATTGCATTTGATTACATTGCACATCTTTATCATTGATGGACTTAATCTTGTGTGCTGTTGATCTTGTGAGTGTCTTTCTGTGGAAGTTGTGATTGATGAATAATGAGTTTGTTGTTGAGGATATATAAATGTTAAAGTGTTGTTGTTGAGTTGTGTGTTATGTAAATTGTGAACTGTTAGGTTAGGTTGTTTTTATACAGGTTGTAGTTGTGGAGGTTTGGTTAGGGTGTAAGAAGTACCCGTATTCTATTCCCTTAACTTGTGTTTAAAAGTTTACTTGATGAGTACCGTGTGGTTTGATACTCACCCCTTTCTTCTACATTTTTGTAGGTTATTAGTCCGGACCATCGTGATATTTTCTCTTCTCCTTGTCCGAGGCTTCTTGTGGAGGTTTGTGAGGTAGCTGCTTGTCATTTAAGCGGGCCTTCTTTCTCCTTAATTATGATCTTGTTCTATTCTAGAAACAATGTCATTTGAGACTTGTATTTTCTTTCAATTTTGTTATAACATATTAAAGGCTTGTGCACATAACAACCAGGTTTTGAGGTATTTTTAAGTTGATTATAAATTTCCACATTTTATCGGAAAGGCTGAGTTTTAGGCTAACTTGTCTTGGAGGGATAAGACGAGTGCCATCACGTCCATTTTTTGGTCGTGACAAATTGGTATTAGAGAACCAAGTTCATAGGTTTCACGTGTGTACAAGCCGAGTCTAAGTAGAGTCTTGAGGATCGGTGCGAAGACGTCTGTACTTATCTTCAGAGGCTATAGTGACTTTTAGGAAAAATCTCACTTCTTGGATCTCTATCGTGCACACTTTGTCCAGTTTTGATTCTTATCACTTCACCTTATTCACTCTCACTTATGTGATGACTCGTGCGTAGTTCCTCATGTGAGTAGATGATGTTGTGTATGGCTTGGTTGTTAGATCTGGTACTAAGGTTGAAGTGATATACTTTTGGAAATGATGTGTGGTCAGATTTAGAATGTTCAGCATTTCGAAGAAATTGTGTGAGGTTATGGTTTGATGATGTACTTTGAGGATAAATAAACGATTAGGTTGAACATTGGTTTAAGGGACTTCGTGAGCATATTATATTTTTTTAGGCTAGTCATCTAGTAGTGCGATCAATACTTGTGCGGTATAGGTAATATCTGGAGTGGTTTGACAATTGGAAGTGGAATGATTAAGAGGATGGCTAGATAATAAACACTGTAACTTTGAAAAATACAGTTAGAAAAGTTGTCATAACATGTATGGATTACTTAGCGAATGATGAGAACGATGTTGCGCCAATGGAGGTCAGAATGTCTACTATGATTTTATAGATTGTGTGTATATCAAAGAAGGGCATGATACGACTACTACAATAGTATCGATGTTTACTTGGTTAGAGTTATAGAGTGTGTTACTTCTGCTACCGACCTGATCTAAGAAAGAATGAATATCTCTTGGGATAGAGACAGAAAAGATTTGATAATGTTTTGTAAATATTCAATGGATAGAAATCTATGGGCTATTTGGGTGCAATCTTCTCAGTAGATATGATATGCTCTAGTGGTGGATCTAATAAATTTTTGCGGTGTTTACACTAGTGGTATATGGAAACGAATATGTCGATTGTCAAGTGCGAATACTAACTACTTAAAGAGTTACTAGTTGTATCACATGCTCGTATAATGAGATTCAATGTTGCATTCACATTTGAGAAACAAAGTAGGTTGTTACTACAAATGTTTGGGGTTAAGCAGTGTGTATAAGAAAGATTTTAGTGGTGGATGGTTGATATTGTGTTAATGCGTTAAGTAGAGAAATGTATCTCGAGGGTTCTAAATGAGGACCAGTGATTTCATCTTAAGGTCCAAGGGAATGGATAGATACCAGAATGACAAGCTTATGGGTAAAGAGAGTTCCAAAGAGTATACTTGTGTGAAGGTAATTGAAGATTTTAGTAAAAAGTGCATATAAAAGGGGCTAGTCCTTTGGATTTGATTGGTATAACTGGGTTTAAGGTGTCGTATTGATGAAAAGGTTGACTTCGTGGTGATGACAAGAGCTAAATGAGTATGATGGTAATAAGAGTTCATGATGGATTTTGATTGAGATGCAACTATATAATAAGGGTTGTTGGTTTAATGAATTTTGTATAGCAATAATGACTGCGAGTATCTAAGGTTGTGATTTTCTACAATTTGGTGAGTAGTGTGATTGTATGGAAAGTCTTAGGAGATGCTGGAACATCGCTCGAATAAAATTTAAATGAGCTAGAGTCATAATGAAAACTAATAGTGGAATTGTAGTGTAGCCTTCGGAAAGAGGTGAAAGCAAGAATATTTTCTCTTATTACAAGGGATAAAGAGGTATTTTCAAATGGGTTGAGAATTGGGTTCAGAGACATGTGGTTTCATCTGTTTTACTCTGGTCATGGTAATAGTGTCATAGGTTCATCAGATTGGTTAAAAACTGTTGGATAAGACTTGAGAAAGGAGTGTACAGATGTTCTGCTCAAGTGTGATGAAAAGTTATTTTGTGGTTTTGAGTTTCATAATGAGTATGGTTCAATTTTAGCAAAAGAAATGAAAGGTCGATGGAGGGACGATCAATGATAAGTTAAGATACGTGAATTCATAAAAATCTTCAAGGTATGAGTTAATGTTGATAGATAAAGGGATTGGGTTACACAGTTGGATTCAAAATTCAAGGTTTTCATTGTGTGTTTAGGTTTGTGGTAGTGTGTTTTGTCAAGGTATGGATTAGTAAGGTAAGAAATGATTGATCGCATTGAGTATGAAGCGCTTGCAAGGACTTAAAAATAATTTGAGTAGTAAATTTGGTTACTTTTGATTGTTATACCTAAGGGGGGTTTCATGTAATGTTTTGGTTCAGAGGATAAGGTAAAAATATCATGGGTTGTTGGTCAAACGATAAGATTGCTAAGCAAGTCAGCGACAAGAAAAAAAAGTATGGTGTATTCAAGAGTTCAAGGTATTTAAAATTTGCGTCATGAGAAGAATTTAAGAGATGTGAAGGAATAAGACCTCTCATATAGACTCTTGGTTCGAAGTAGAAGGATGTATAGATTTTTACATATAAGTTCTAATATGACTATGGTTGTGAATTGGTTCGGTATAAACTTACTAGGGATTTATCAGCAATTTTTATGAAGATTGGGTTTTGATTGGGGTGAAAAATAGTGAGGTGTGTAAAATTGTGTGTTGTTATGTGGGGCTAAATTGTTCAGATTACGGTAGGTGACGTATGGATACGCAACAATGCGGACCTACAGTTATACGTGGTTATTGAGGATTTTGAGGAGATGGAAACTACTATTTTTAAATGAGACTACACAGACTGGTGTGATGTGTTAAATAGACAGTTGATAGTAAATAGAGGTTATGTGCTCATAGTATATAGAATTATTGGGGTGACCAAGAATTTCTCTTAGTTTTGGCATGAGATATATGATGGTCTGAATGGTAGTTGAAACTTGGTATGTGAGTGATTGCGTGAAGTGGACATTGGGTGTGATTCAATTATTGTACCTCAATGGGAAAGTATCTTTAGATTTGAAATTAGTGCTATCAGTCTTGGGTGTGACTCATATCTTTTATGGAATGCTTGAATGGAATGAGACGGAGCCATATTTTTGAATTATTGGAGGCGACAATATATTTTTTAAGAAGACTTTGATACTAATGACGATTTAAGAGAAAAGTAAATGACCGGTGTGGTTAAGATGTTTGTTAGTATTAGGAGGGTTGACTTCAATGGAGTATTGTGAAGAGCATCTGGGGTTTGATAAATTAAGTATTTGTAAGATTGTAATGGGGATCAGACTGGTTGATTGTGGGTGGCTAAAAATCGAGAGATGGAGTCAGACGAATGAAATTTTATTTATATGTGCACTATGAAAGGAGTATCTTGTGTTATTCGACCTTGGTTCTGTACATTCTTATGTGACCATCTATTTGTTATGAACATGATTTGGAGTATGATTCACTACATATGCCCACGTGTGTTTTTACATCTATGGGTGGATTCCTAGTGGTGGATCGGGTGTACTGATCCTACGATTGTCTTCTTGGTACGATGACATCTTTGGGCAGACTTGGACATTTCAGTTATGACAGATTTGGTGTTGTTTGGGATAGTTGAAGTATACTAGTAATTCTACACACACAACTTTGCTTATAAGAACTTATAGGAGAGCTACCATGAATAGTTACAGTTGTACGACAGTCTTGACTTTCATCTCGTCGGCGGGGTCACGTTCTGGTTATGTCTGGTTGAATGTGGGGACTATTGGGTCTAGTTTTGCTGTTCTTAAGGGTTGTCTACAGTCATAGCTACTGATCTAGCATTTTGATAATGTTGTTAGGTTCTGCATTTTGAAGTGTATCGCTTGTTGGGTGTTTACTTAATCATTTTATTCTTTGGGTTAGATAAGTGTGATTTTCCCTTTGATGAGTACGTGACGTTTAAAGATAATATTTTATAGCTTAAGTCCGTGGAAGGATTATGTTGTGAGAATTGAAGCTGGATAATATTTGTGATGGTTTGTGCATTATGAGTGTGTGGTATTTGTTCAGGTTCACATCTGGTTGTACGGTATTGATTCAGAATGTTATCATGGTTATGTGAGAAAAGATTAATCATGATGGTTGTTGTATGGTCCGATATGTTTTAGTTTAGATTGGGTCCATAGTTTGATTCGAATGTTTAGTTCTTAATAGTTGATCTTGATGGAATGGTTTTAAGGATGAGCTCACTTGGTGGGATGAACACTAACTCTAGAAGATCATAACTTAAAATTTTGGTAACGTTGGTTATTCCTCCTTCTTCTTCCTTATGTTCGAGGACGAACATAATTTTTAGTGGTGGATAATGTAATGACCCGGAAAATCATTTTTGGAATTTTTTGAGATATTTGTTAATTACGATTGTTTAGTTGACATGTGATGTTAAATAATTAATTTTAGTTGGTGGCTAATGGGCTAAGTTCATAATTTATTAGAAACCCTATACCGCTTGGCCCATGTACTAAAATAAGTTAGTTAGTTTCTCACTTATTATAAAGGGAAAAGGGTAAAAAATACTCCTCAACTTTGGTTTATAGTTTGACTTTACCCTCGCCGTTAAAATGAAGTTAAAATTACCCCTCCCGTTACTAATTTCACCAAAATTACCCCTCATTTGACGGAATCCCCAAAATTGACCCAAATTGACTTAAATTACCTGATTTAAAAAAAAAACATATTCCCTATTTTTAACCCAATGCCCTGACCCCTCTAGAGGATAACTTATTCCCCTTTTACCGATTCTCTCAATTTTTCCTTATAACCCATTAACTTCTCCTCCATTGTTCTTCATTTCTCTTCCCCTCTGATTGTTCTTCAATCATATCTTTCGTTCAACATCGATAATGGTTGTACTACTCCGTACATGAGTGCTCCGTCAAGTCCTCCAGGTGCTGCCACGTTGTTTTATAGTGCACCTGCTAGTCCTACTCGGATTTCCCCTCTTTACGATGAATTCAATTGGGAAGAAATACCAAATGAGAAACATAACCCAGATGAAGATGATGATGATTTTGCTTTTGATCTTAGTGGGCAATTGGAGAGGATTTCGCTATCTGCAGGTGATGAGCTTGATTACGGAAAGACTAAACCTTTGATACCACCTCCAAGGTTTCAGTATGAAGGAAAACACATGGATTCTCCAAAATCCCCGAAGAAATTGTTCATGGAAACATTTTTTCCTCGACACAAAAAGAAAGACTTTGACCCATTTGTAACAGCTTTACAAAAACAGAGCCAAATAGAGAAAACCCAACAAATTTCTTCAAATTTATCGCCTTTGAAAGTTTCCGACTTATTATTTGATCACGAAAGCAATCAAGAAAACACGAAAAAATCTGCCTTTGTTTCTTATTCTTCATCATCATCTTCTTCCTCCTCTTCGTCTTCTTCAGTTTCTTCAATGATCTCACTCTGGTCCAAAAAATGGAAAATCAAAGACTTGTTGCTATTCCAAATTTCTTCGGAAGGTCGACCAAGTAGTACAGAACAACTAAACAAGTATTAATTGTTGAATAAAACCAACGAAGAACAATCAGAGGGGAAGATAAATGAATAAAGGAGAAGTTAATGGGTTATAAGGAAAATTTGAGAGAACGGGTAAAAGGGGAATGGGTTATCCTCTAGAGGGGTCGGGGCAGGTCAGGGCATTGGGTTAAAAATAGGGAATAAGATTATTATTTTTTTAAGAAATCGGGTAATTTGGGTCAATTTTGGGGATTCCGTCAAATGAGGGGTAATTTTGGTGAAATTAGTGACGGGAGGGGTAAATTTAACTTCATTTTAACGGCGAGGGTAAAGTCAAACTATAAAACAAAGTTGAGGGATATTTTTGACCCTTTTTCCTATAATAAATAATTAATTTAGAAAAGGAAGGAGGCAAAAACGAACGAATAACAAAGGAAAAAGACTAAACTCAGGTCGGGTAACAATCAAATAGTACAATTAGTTTTAAATGCTTAGAGTTAATTATTTATTGAATGTATGGAATCTTATGTGATTTTATGGATTGGGTGACTAAGAATGTTAGGTTTTCTTTTAGTTGAATGTTGTACCAATAGTGTTGCTATGTGTTTTGGTGGCTGGGTGGAGAAAAGATGATGATTGGCTAATGATAGGCAGATGGTAAATAATTGGAATAATGATTCAAGAGTTACAGTTGGTTCAGGAGTTAGCAGACCAGTTTTAATATTTTTCAGATTTTAGTTTTTTATAATTATCACATTATAAATTAAGTTTTTGGTATATTGAGATGGGTGATTAAATATTGGGTGTATTATTTTGTATGAAAACTATTAGAATTGTATTGTTGAGAGTAATTAAGACTTAGCCCTAAGCTTGAAATTTAAGAACTTGACTATAGATTTGGGTGAGTTTTTATAGGTCCAGCCTAGACATATAGTACAATGAATGTTGTTGGTTTCAAAATCTTATCATGATCATTTATTTAAATAGATTGCTTTGATTTGGAAGTTCAACGAAAAGGGAAGGCTCAAGTCCCAGAGTGAATTCTTGATTGATTGAGGCAAGTGGATTTTAAACCCTTGTTAACTGCATAGAGTCGTGTATTTCCGTGTGGTAGGTGTTGGGAAGTAATGGGACTTGGTGATGGGTTGAGTTCTCCATGTTGAATAATTCTAACAATGAAAAAGAGGTAATAAAAGGCAATGTGATTAATTATTGGTGTGTGATGTGTTGAGAATGATTTTGAAAGGCTTATTGATTCATTGTTGATGTTGTATTATGATTGTGTTGGTGTGAATTGTGCAATGTTATAAAAATGGTCATCTCCTCATTATTTGTGTGCACATGTCATTTGCATTGTTCTGAGACATGATTGTGGCAAGTGTAATCTGAATTGAGAAAGAATAAGAGATTAAAGAGGATGTACCATTTTGAGGGACATATCGCGCACCGCGATGGATACTATATATCGAGGGACGTATCGCGCACCGCGATGGATACTATTATCGAGGGACGTGTCTTGCGCCGCGACGGATGCATGGACAAATATGTCCCCCATGGGTCCCAGACTGAAAGACAACAGATGTGTATCCTTAGGTTAGATATGCAACACTATACTTGAAATTGCATTTCATTACATTGCACATCTTTATCATTGATGAACTTGATCCTGTGTGTTGTTGATCTTGTGAGTGCCTTTTTGTGGAAGTTGTGATTGATGAATAGTGAGTTTGTTGGTGAGGATATATAATGGTTAAAGTGTTGTTGTTGAGCTGTGTGTTATGTAAACTATGAACTGTTAGGTTGGGCTGGTTTTATGGAGGTTATAGTTGTGGAGGTTCAGTTAGGGTGTAAGGAGTACCCATATTCTATTCCCTTAGCTTGTGTTTAGAAGTTTACTTGCTGAGTACCGTGTCGTTTGGTACTCACCCCTTGCTTCTACATTTTTGTAGGTTACTAGCCTGGACCTTTGTGATATTTTCTCCAACAGATGTGTATCCTTAGGTTAGATATGCAACACTATACTTGAAATTGCATTTCATTACATTGCACATCTTTATCATTGATGAACTTGATCCTGTGTGTTGTTGATCTTGTGAGTGCCTTTTTGTGGAAGTTGTGATTGATGAATAGTGAGTTTGTTGGTGAGGATATATAATGGTTAAAGTGTTGTTGTTGAGCTGTGTGTTATGTAAACTATGAACTGTTAGGTTGGGCTGGTTTTATGGAGGTTATAGTTGTGGAGGTTCAGTTAGGGTGTAAGGAGTACCCATATTCTATTCCCTTAGCTTGTGTTTAGAAGTTTACTTGCTGAGTACCGTGTCGTTTGGTACTCACCCCTTGCTTCTACATTTTTGTAGGTTACTAGTTCGGACCTTCGTGATATTTTCTCTTCTCCTTGTCTGAGGCTTCTTATGGAGGTTTGTGAGGTAGTTGCTTGTCATTTTAGCGGACCTTCTTTCTCCTTAATTATGATCTTGTTTTATTCTAGAAACAATGTCATTTGAGACTTGTATTTTCTTTCAATTTTGTTATAAGACATTAGAGGCTTGTGCACGTGACAACCAGGTTTTGGGGTATTTTTAAGTTGATTGTAAATTTTCGCATTTTATCGTAAAGGCTGAGTTTTAGGCTGACTTGTCTTGGTGGAATAAGACTAGTGCCATCACGTCCATTTTTGGGTCATGACATAGCATGGATTATTGGGCAAGTTGATCTTCAAAGGTCACATATTAGGTGATACATTGTAGAGGATTCACTAGTTGAATCAATGTTCTTCATTCCAATAGATTTCTTGGAACTTGAGAGCTTAACTAGAGCTAGAGTCTTCTTGATATTTTTGGAAACACTGCTTCTTCCATATAAAGCATTTCTAGAGGACCTTTTCCATTTGGTGTTAATGTTCCAAAACAAGGAATTTATGCGGATGACACTTGTAGTGTTTGATGTCGCATCGTAGTGGTCTGGCTCCTTGTAACAACTCCAAATTCTCCAAAGGTAACACCAAAGACTCCTTTTACATCACCATAGAACTTAGAGTCAGCCACCTTAGAATCCTTATAGGATGTTTATAGGGTGTTAATCTTCTTCAAATCCATTTTCATGTCCTTTAATTCTTGAAAAGGTGATATGAGAGATATATATGTGCCAGAATTTGTAGACGGTAAAATTTATGTCAAGAGAATAATTATCAAGACTCGAAAATATTACAACAAGATATTTATTTGTTTTCAAATATGAGCATTAAAATATTTATGAATCCTCTAATTTGTCGTTTTATAAATCTAAATTTAATGCCTTGTAAGGTTGATCTTGAATTTTGATTAACTTGAACTTGACTTCCACTCCCAAGGGCTTTTGAACTTATTCTTGAATATGGTCACCTTGATCTTTAGTTGTTCTTGAACTTGAGTGCTTGGGTACTTGTATTCTTCATCTTGTAGCTTGTAGAGAAATTTGTTGTGTTTGATCCAGGAGCTCTCTTTGGCTTCTAGTTAGAATTCTAGTGTGATTTATGAGTTATGAGGACCCCTATTTATAGTAGTAGAATGGACGAGTTATGATGAAAGCTTGTTTCCCTTTACCCCCATCATATTTAAGCGACATGATATATTGGACTTTAACTAAGTTGGATCTTCATTTGTAGCCCATATTAATGGAGTAGTTCAATGAAATTGAAACTCAATTAAATCCATATTTTTAGACCTAAATAATTAATCTCATTATATTCATTCACAATATTTATTTGGACTGATATATATTGAATTTAATATAATCTGAATCTTTTTATAAATTTAATAAATTTTAAATGATTACAATGATATCACAAAAAGTTATACTAATTATGCAAGTATTTAAATATATGTAAGCTTCATTTAAATACTTGCATTAATTTCATATTTAATACAGCTTAATGAATTGCATTAGTCTCTTTTATTTTAATGAATTGCATTAATCTCATATTTGACTTTTCTGTTTTACAGGTACAAAAGAAAACCAAAATGAAGAATTACATTCATATCATATTTGATACATTTTAAAGCTATAAAAGCATGGTGGATAGTGTAGCGAAATGAAACGGTAGAAAAATGGCAAAGTTTTGGTCTTCTTCATTGTTCTTTCTCTCCTTTGTATTAGTAACACTATTTGGAAATCTTCCAAATGTGAAGGCAGACATACTTGATGACGTTTGTCCCAAAACCATAAATCCTCCTCTATGTTTTCAAGTGCTTCGAAATGATCCCTATGTTTACAAAGGAGATATTCACAGCCTTCTCTCCATTGTTCTTTCTATAGCACAAGATAATACCACATCTACCTATAACTTGGTTCAATCCATTCTACAACAACCCATAAAAGATCCCAACATGAAAGACCAACTAATTCGTTGTTTAAAAAACTACAAATATGCCAGTGATATTCTTCAAAGTTGCAATGATTTGTTTAGGATTGCTAATTATAGAAAAATAAGTTTTTTTGGCTTTTGCTGGTATGTATGAATCTCTTGCTTGTAACCAAGGTTTGAGAGATGTACCACCCCAACTCAAACAACTCAGCAAGGTGGTCCAAGAGTTCTCTGATCTTTCGGCTGCTATTGCCTATGATCTCGACTAATCTAGTCCTTTTACCTGATGCCTTATGTCTCACTTCGTTATTAAATTACATGTTTGAATTCATCTTCTGAATATATATATATATATATATATATATATATATATCCTTATTCTGCAATGTAATTTTCAAATGAAAAGCATTCAATTCACCATTATATATGTGTTTCCTAAAAATGTGTATGGAGTTGGGGGGAGTAAAAATACTTAAAGGCGTAGAGTAAAAGTTCAATTAACACTTAAAATCTAAACAAACTTCATATGTAATTTTAAAATCAATTTTTCAAACATTTTTTATTCAAAATTATTACTAAATATTTTTAATAATTAATTTCTTTGATAAAAATCAATTACTAGTTTTATAGTAGATTTTATGAATTGCAATATTGAAATCATCCTTTTACCGAGGCAATCACTATAGGAATTGTGAACATAATTCTATAAGTAATATGTCGACAAATTTAGATAAAAATAATAGTAATTAAGAACCATATAAGTTGATTCAATAAGTTGAGAACTTGGTATACCTCAGTTAATATGTTTGTTTCGGTACTTGAAATCCTGAAGAAATAAAAAAAAAGAATTTGCAATTCTCTCTTTTCAATATTTTTCGACTATTGACTCTGGTTTGTGGTAAAACTTTTGTAATTACCCTCTAGGCCATTTACTTGTATCAATGTATTTTAAGTTTATAGAGCTTTTATATAGTAAATAAAAGTTATTTATTACTTCCTAGGACTGACTGTTTTGTCACCTAGTCAGTTGTTTATTTTTAATACGTTTTTGTATTTTAGAGCTTTTGAAGTTTGAATGGTTAACTTTTGTCTAAACATCAGGTAATGACCTTTGAGTGTATTTTGATGTCTCCTTTAGCTATGGAACGTCAAGTTTGGTCTTTAAGGACCTTTGGTTCTGGTCTCAAGGCTTCCAGACTCATTTCAAGCACCTTACTATTTCTGGCTAAAATAGAATTTTGGGTGTGGGAACCACTTTTTGTAGAGATGACTAACATCGTATTTTCTAAAACCTTTATTGTGTTTGAAATGCCAATTTTTTTGTGTTAGCATAGTTTGTTTGTGTGTATGGGGGGCTCTAACAAATGTCGAGGCCCCATCAGGGCATTTGGCCAACTTCAAATTAAGGTTGGTGTAGCATTTGTTGGTTCACCAAACCATTTCTTCGTATCTGTGATCTTTAAATTGCTTTTGCAAATGCCATTGGAATTGGTCTTGTAACGACCTGAACCGTTGTTATTTAGGAAAGGCAAAAAAATCAGGAAATTACTAGGCCTCTGTCCCGCTAGGGCGGCGGCACCACGGCGGGGTAACTTGTCACCAGAGCGGGATAGGCGAGAAAAAATATAAATAACGTGAAATCTTATTTCCTCCTTCTTCCTAAAATACCTAATTTACACGTAAACCACCCTAGAAACCCCCAAAAAGCTGCTATAAGCATGGGAAAGAAGGAGAGAGAGATTTCTAGTGTAAGCAGATCGATGGATTGTGGATTTCTGGTCAAGATCACCGTCACGAATTCCAGAAACAAGAATCGAGTCAAAAACTCCGTGAAACTGCTTGGCACCCAGGTAGGATAGGTTTTATTAATTGAGTAGTTATAAATATGTGCTCATCGCATATTATAATGTTAATCTATAGTAAGAATTATGCGTAGACCTTCATGCACCGATTAAAAGTTGACTCAATGGTCGGAAGGAGCCTTAGAGGATGAACTAGGACAAGGTGATGGTTGTGATTTCATGATTTTGTCATACATGTTTGTCCTTGTTTCATTATAATACGTGTATGTATGCGAATGTTGCTTTATTGATCACACTAGTTGTAAATGAGGATAGATGAATAATGACTGCCATGAATCATGATTTAATTGTATGCTTTTGAGAATATACTAGTGATTGTGATTGTGGCTTGTTGAATGGATCAGGTGTTGCATTCCGACACACTAACTTGGATCGGTTGCCACGTTCGGCATAAACATGGGATCGGTTGCCATGTACCGGTATGCCAACATTTTGGGTGTGTGTTCAATGAGAGGACAATTGACTTGACATAACTGTATATCTTGAGAAATGAGAAATTGTACGTTGTTCGTAAATGATAATTGTTAATTTATTTCCCCTAGATTATTAAATGATTATGAGGACATGTATCTAATTGTTCTACAATGTTGAGTAAACTTATTATGTATCTCGTTGTGGAATGAACTGGGAAGGGCAAGCCCAAACTGGAATTTGATACGGTATTTGGGAAGGGCCGGGGGTTCAAGAGTTGTTAATGTTGAGAGAAAGGTTGTCCGTGTGTTGTAAGAGATTCGTGGTTAGAGGTTAGGAAGCCTTGATAAAGGGCGCCATGTGGAAATGACTGTGTAAGATGAAAAGAAGGCAAGGGTATGTCGTGTGCGATTGTTCGTTCAGGGGAAGGTTGGTAGTTGTAATTGTGGACTCTTCTATGAGTTAGAATGGTTAGGCTATGACTAAGAACCTAGAAAGGTGGGTTGAATGAATCGGAAGTAGTAATAAGGGTATTAGTGTAATTCTGAGGTATTCGAGAAAAGGTAAAGGTGGAGAAGTGAGTGGTCTTATTGCATGATCTTTCTAGTTGAATTCTTATATTATGAGGTGGCAGTTGGGTTGATCGATGATGCGTACCAGTACGTGTATATTGTACTAATACTACTCTTGCTATGTCTTTTGACATAGTCTGTTTTCAGGATCAGTGATGTCTCATAGGTGAAGACAGAGATAATCTCCAGCTTATCTCCCGATTCCAAATACAAAGTGGACCAGACGATGTGGTCATGACTGAGGGGCCACAAGCAAAGAAAATTGGAACTGAGAAGGTTCCAATTTGTATTTGGCCCTAAGGGTTGCGTAATTGCATGGATGACGGGAAATGTTCATCCATGGATGCGAACTAACTAATAATTTGGACTTGTCTGGGCATTGTATCTTGGAAACTGTGAACGTATGCTTCTTGTTGTCTGAATCAACTGCGAATGTGAAGTTGTAATTGCTTGAATGTGATGATGTGACTATGTGCACTATAAATGTATGTCTGAACTTTGATACGTGCAATGTGTTGGCCTAGTTGATTGAAGTTATGCAAGTTGTAAATGATTGAGTATCATGAAACTTGTTGTAAAAAGAAGGTCCTGACTAAGTTCGATGCAAGGGTCTAGACAAGTTACGAGGTGATTCGTAAGCAAAATCTGGATGTGTCTTACGCTTGACTAATAATCATGTGAGTGTCTGGGCCGCTAGGGCGGGATTCTTCCCACCAGTGCGAGGCTGCCAGAGCGGGAATTCCCCCATCAGAGCGGAATAGGGCGAGACAGAACCTCAGCCCTGTCTACTCTGTTTTTTTCTAGTAACGATTTCAGGACCCGAATGGTATCTGAACTAACTCCGACAACCCAACCAGTGTTCAACAATAGAAACAATAAGCTGTAAAAACTTAGCATTTAATAGTAACGGGGAAAACAACAACTAGAAAACCAGCATCCAAGTGGTAAAAAAAAAAAAAAAAGACGAAAAGATAAAAGGAAGTCTTGGTCAAAATTACAAGCCCAAGAAGGACGAAGAACCAAATCAAGAACCTTAGGACTGGGAGGTGTCATCATCAGAGTCTAGATCCTCCGGGGTACCAAGCTTGTCACGGCCTCACCCAAGGAAGAGGAATGCTGGAAATCTCCCTTCTCGACTACGGGAATCTCCAATCTGGGGCCGACACAAGTGAACATGATATTCATCGTCTTCCATATTCGGACCAACAGATGATCCCTCTCCAGACCCTTCCTTCTCTCCTGGTGCAGCTCGCGATGGATCATCTCAAGCTCTAGGTCGATGCTGGGGGAATTGGAGTGGTGTCAGCAATGGGACGCCCCAATCTCCTCCGGACAGCCGCCAAGTCCTCCTTTACCTGTGCACCTAAGAGTGGGGGCAGTGACCGGGTGGGACAAGTACCGTCGCCTCCCTCGTCGTCCGACTCTGCAGCCGCCTAACTGTTGTTGGCTCTATCTGTCCTCCTCCTTTTCCTTTGAGAAGTAGAGCCCTATCTAACCAAAAGAGGGTGAAGGGGGGATCCATACGAAGTACCTCATTAGTATCTAGGATGGGCACCCTCGCCTGTTTGCACAGTGCAGTGATAAGTCCTGGTAGGAAGAAAGCCTTCTTGTTACCCGATAGAACATCTTCCACTCAGAAATAATTTGCGCCCCCACATTCAGCTCAATGCCCTACACCGCGCACGCCACCACAAAGGCCCGAGGAAATATCACGTATGTGCGGTTGGCCGATGGGCAAATCCTCCTAGTGACCAAGTGAAGCCACCTCTTAGCATCTGGTGGCCAGTCCGCTCTAATAATACCCTCGGCAGTAGGCCAATACACTCTGTCCCGGTGTGCAGGCTCCACTAGTGTGTAACTCAGCCAGCCCAAATCCATCTCCCTCAACTTGGCCTTGTACTCCGTGTTCGAGACCTTGGGAAATTCTAACACCTCATTTATGGCAGTGGCATTCAGGGGGATGTTAACTCCCTGAATGCGGATGATGGGGTTAGGGTCATCCTAGCAAACGGTGGGGAGGATAGCATAAAACTCCTGCACCCAGTTAGCACGTGCGACAGGCGAAGCCTCAGTCAGCGGAGCCTATCCGAACTCCATTAGGCGAGCATAGAAGGCAGGCTATTTTTCCTCCATCTTGAGTAAGACAACCCCTCTCACAACAAAACTTGTTGTTCCGAAAGTCATGGAATCTTTCTCGACTAGCAGTGTCGGTAAATTGGACAAAAGAAAATTTTTCCTCATGTAGACCTGCCATTAGATAAGCCTGCAAGTTATGAAAGATTACGTTAGAACACAATATGATTAGACAATTTAAGGTTAAAAAGGGAAGAGATAAATTTTCTAAATTTTGGGACTGAGGCCACTGACCCACGTGATCCCGCTATAGCGGCCCAAATCCCGCCACAGCGGGAAGAGGGAGGCCGCCAGAGCGGGATGAAGGTCACTAGAGCGGCCTTCATCTGGGACAAAAACCAGGCACGATCATGGTGCCCTTCATCCAAAAAATTCCCATTTTCAACCAATTTCAGCAAATCAGAGCCTATAAAGTATTATAGTACCTAAATATGCTATTATTTTGACAAAATAACCCCTAAACACCCCCCCCCCCCCT
>NW_006238927.1:3278045-3278891 GCF_000226075.1 Solanum tuberosum | reverse complement strand
CCAAACCCCCCCCCCCCCCCCAAATTTGAGTTTTGAACGAAGAGACTTTTAAACTTCTCCCAACCATTTTGGTACCGATTTAACCGTATTTCTACGAAACCCTTACGCCCAGGATGTTGTGGAGAAGTTGGGGATGTAAGGGAATTATCCACGCTATGTTTTCTAATAACTAGCAACCTATGCTCAACTTTTCAAATAACTACCCAAAACCATTTCTAACTAATCAGGTAATAGCATGCTATCATTGTTAATCAAGTATTAAAGTAAAGAGCGTAATGAACAAGAAACTTACCTTAGAAATGGCGTTTAGAGCAAGTGAATCGAGAGGGTTTTGGGAGAGTTTGAGTAAGGAAAAAGGGAGAAATGAGGAAACCATTCCTCATTCCCCCTTTACTGTTTTCCGATCTCCCGCTTTAGCGGAAGTATCCTCGCCATAGCGGCCCCGCCTCAGCGGAAGGGCTGCCACCCTGGCGGGGTCAAGCTGTGTAAAATTGGACCAATTCTTTAGTTTAGAAGTAACCAAAAATAAGGCTTGTGATGGTCTGTGCACTAGTCGTTCGGGGATGAACGAGGGGTAAATTGGTATCTATAGTAACAACCCGAACCATCGTTATTTTGGAAAAGAAAAAAAATCAAGAAATTACTGGGCCACTATCCCGCCGGGGCGGGCCAGATGCCGCTAGGGCAGCGGCGCCACGGCGGGGTAAGATGGCGCCAGAGCGGGATAGGCAAGATAGAATGTAAATAATGCAAAATCATATTTCCTCTTTCTTTCTAAAATACCTAATTTAGAAGTAAACCACCCTAGAAAGCTGATACGCTCAAATTACACCTCCCTAAAGAAGT
>NW_006238927.1:3277781-3277945 GCF_000226075.1 Solanum tuberosum | reverse complement strand
ATGTCCACCGGACAACCCCGGACAATAGTGGAAGTGAAAGGGTCTTTGGGCTAAGGGCTTTGACCTTTTGGTAATCGAACTGCGGAGAGTGGCGGCATATGAGGTATAGAACTCTCGCACCATCTCCTCACTATACGTCCCTGGGTCTCGCGCCATCCAGTCAC
>NW_006238927.1:3277089-3277474 GCF_000226075.1 Solanum tuberosum | reverse complement strand
TGTGGCTGATTTAGCACCGGAGCCTGAAGCATGGTCGGACTCAGGTTCGGACATAGACCCTTCTGAACTGTAAGCAGCCCTAGTTGGTGACCCGATCAGTGTGTGCTCCTCGTCAGACTGGGAGACAGTGACTACGTCGGGAAGCACCTTCCGGGGGGTGCCTCTGGGTGCAGCGCGAGAAGTCCTAGGGTTGAGAGGCACATAAGTTGGATCAGTGTCGGCGTCTGTGTCCTCATCAATTAACCGGAAACTAGGGGCAACAGATTTTGAGTTGCCCCTTTTTGAGTAGGTGACCATCTTCTTAGGTGCCATTGTACCTGCGGAAGTGATATTAGAGCCCATGACTAGCCAAAACTATACTAAGACAAAGTAGAAAGACTATAAA
>NW_006238927.1:3275525-3276479 GCF_000226075.1 Solanum tuberosum | reverse complement strand
GGTTAGGGAATGTTAGAAACAGTTTTGGGAGTAATGGAGGGAATGGGAGTGGTTTAAAAATCAATGGGGGTTTTTAAATGGGAAAATCCTAGTCGGGTCAGACAGTTCGAGGTATGGACTCACGAGACCCCGGCTACGGTCCGTGAGTCGATCTACGGTCCGTAGATCAGGACCGTAGATCACTCATAAACTTGAAACTTCAGAAAAATGTGGAAGCTTACTTGGGATCTACGGACACCATCCACGGTCCGTGAGTTAAACGACGGATCGTCGATGGGCTCTGTAGACCTCTGCACCAGACCATTTTCTACAGAATTTTCGAGGTGTACCTGCACATGTAGCAACCAATAGACTATTCTTTTTACATTTTCTGGACACTTTTTAGACACGGACCCTATTCTAATTCTAGCCAACACTAGTACAAAACTAAAACAGCCATCAAATTTAATACAGTGAGGGAATCAAACAAAGCAAACCTCTAAAAAATACTATATCCTATCGTTGGCTAGATTGTACATCTTGGGTTGCCTCCCAAGCAGCGCTTGATTTAACGTCGCGGCACGACGCAGGCCTCTTGATTACTCAGACTTCATCAAGATTGTAGGCCTCAATCACTTCTTGCACAGTTTCAGCATTTCCCAGGTAGATCTTGATCCTTTGCCCATTTACCATGAACCTTGTTCCATCCTTTTTTTCAAGCTCAACCGCCCCATGGGGGAACACTTTTGTGAGCAAAAATGGCCCAGTCCATTTGGACTTGAGTTTGACTGGAAACAAGCGCAACCTAGAGTTGAATAGGAGCACAAGATCTCCAACCACAAATTCTCGCTTTTCAATTCTTTGATCATGATACCTCTTCATCTTCTCTTTGTACAAGGCTGAACTTTCATAAGCTTTTAGGCGAAACTCATCAAGTGTATTCAGGTCATCCATTCTTTGATTAGATGCAGCTCC
>NW_006238927.1:3265076-3274719 GCF_000226075.1 Solanum tuberosum | reverse complement strand
AAATAAGGATAATCCTAAAAGAATTTCTTCACATGATGCATAAACTTTTTCCTTTGGTGAAAAGACAAATATGGGGGCACAATATCGCTTGCCAAATAATTAGCAAAGTCTGCAAACCAAGGAATCAAATCATCAGAAGCAGCCAATACCTGTTCATCTGGAAAAGCATCATTAATTTCAGCCCTATCTCCGAGCTTTAGCATAGCCTCTTCCTCTAATCTGGACAAGTGATCAGCAACTTGGTTCTCGGTTCCCTTTCTATCTTTCACCACAAAATCAAACTCTTGTAGCAAAAATACCCAGTAAGGTATATCGTGTGTGATTGTTCATTCAGGGGAAGGTTGGTAGTTGTAATTGTGGACTCTTCTATGAGTTAGAATGGTTAGGATATGACTAAGAACCTAGTAAGGTGGGTTGACTGAATCAGAAGTAGTACTAAGGGTATTAGCGTAATTCTGAGATATTCGAGAGAGGGTAAAGGTGGAGAAGCGAGTGGTGTTATTGCATGATCTTTCTAAGTGAATTCTTATATTATGAGGTGGCCATTGGGTTGACTGATGATGCCTATCAGTACATGTGTTTTGTAATGATACTACTCTTGCTATGTCTTTTGACATAGTCTAGATGCAGGATCGGTGATGTCTCATAGGTGAAGACGAATATAATCTCCAGCAGCTTCCATATTTCCTTCCATGTGGTGGGAGCTGTGTCATTTACTTTGTTGTATCCTGTACTCTTAGTAGCTCTTGTACTTGTTTAGACTAGATCCTTGCGGGTGTTAATTACTTTACAAGTCTTAACTAGAATTGTTTTACAAACTATTGCTTATATATCTTCATGAACTTCTTTCTAGTTCCAGTTTTCCTAATTCTTCCGCATGTTGTAAAATGGTTGGGAATTGATGGTTCTCCTACATAGGTGTTAGAGTAGGTGTCGCCACGGCCCGGTGGGTTGGGTCGTGACATGTCTTCACGATCGAGGATTGGAATCACATTCAGGTAAATAATTCTTTTTAGTCTTCGGGGCCATGGATGTTAAACCATGTGATTGCAATTAATGATCAATGGACCCTGTCATTTATTGACCATCATAAATGCAATATTTAGGTCTTAGAATCAAAATGAGTAAATGGAATGTTTATGAGTAGTAGACTTCCACCCTCTTGAGGCCTTTTTATTTCGATAATGAGTTTCCTCAATACCTATTTATGTCATATATTAATGAAATGTTGGTATTTTTTAGCTACAAAATCTAAGGGATAAAGCAAGGATAAATCTAAGAAAAAGAGGCAAAAAACACCAAAAAGGAGTGTCAGCTACTAAGTTGAAGACCGCCTAACATGAAGGACGGATCGCCGAACAAGCCGAACCTCACCAATTTTGGCAGTGCTCAATGTTAAAACATTGGGGTAGGTCGGCAAAGAAAGAATAGATCGGTGATGCGTCGAATGTGTAAAGGCGAACCTAACTCCATCACCAAATGTGATAAATTTCCAAGTGAAAAAGAAAGCTAAATTAGACGAACATGGTTATAATCCACAATTCACCTATAGTAAAAGGTGGGCTCTATCGAGTTCACCAAATGGGGTTCAAACACTTGAAGCCAAAATCAGAGAAAAAGTGAGCTGAAGAAATAGACGGCGAGCCGTCGAATCTGCTAAGTGAGTCTGATTAATGTCTCCAAGTGGGTCACGGAAGACAGTTTCGATTAATTTTTGGAAGAGTATAAATATCCCTAAAGAGAGAGAAAGTTTATCTATGTTCATGCTAACTTTTTCATAATCTGAAAAATACTTATTGAGTTTTTTTCCTTCAGAATTTTGAATTGTAACAATTTTGTAATAACAATTGTGGGTTTAATTTAATGTGGGTATTGAAGATTTTTGATGATCTCTAACTATTCTATTGATGGAATCATGATTGGTATACCTTCTCTCACTTTTATAATGATTGGCTAAAACCACAATTCTAGGGGTGTCATTATATAGTTGGGTGTTGATTTAATTTAGTGGGTATTGGGCTTTTTCTCTGTTTTATGGATGTTCATCCACTGATTTGGGGTTTTTAACATGAGGTTGATTTAGGATTGAAGGTGGACAACTTAATCCTAGTCCAGATCTTCGATTGATGCTCGAAAGAGATCAATTGAAGTGGTTAAACAACTTGATTCTTAAAATTAGTTTTGATTCTTGTGGTTTGCTCGAAAGAGAGATTATAGGTCATTTCTAGTTGCCAAATTTTCTTGAAAGAGAGATTTTTAAGGTATTGGGGTTATTAGGAATTCACATTGAAGAGACCAAAAGGAGATTCTATGATATGATGCAATGAGATTGAAAGAAAATTTGTGTCATTGAAGATTACACAACTTATCCATGGTTGTCTAGCATGATTGAGCAAACATTCATACTCTTATTGGACATTAATACAAACCCATATATCCTTGAGCATTTATTAATTATTTTAATCATTGTTTGTAGTTAACTTGCAAAAAAAATTATTCCTACAATGAATTTGTTTCATTTTATCTTCCTCTCTGAATTCTTATCATCAAATCACTCGGGATACGACCCTCACTCTTAGTTTGGTATTTCTATTGATAATGATCTCTTACTCTTTTGATTGTCTTAGAGTAATTTGAGCATTATCAAATAATGGCACCGTTGTAGGGGAGCGGTAGCTAAGACTTCAGTTTGTGAAATTAACTTGAGAACATTTTTAGTTGAGTGGAATACATTTCCGCTTGGTGTTGTTGTTGTGCCTAAATTTGCAGCTAGAAAAATGAGTGTAGACGGTGGCCACAATGCTAGTCGCAATAGGAAGAACAATGATATTGGTGATAGCGATTACATAAATCTCAATGTCATCATGAGTTTTGGACCAGTTCGGGTACCCCTACCCTAGGGAATGCTACCTTTATTGTAGCCGAGAAAATGTAGTAGTTGTTCTATATGAGAGGGATGCTTGGTGATCTTTCCCATGAAGACCCCATGATAATCTCCGACAATTTGTGAATTTGTGTGGGCTCTTCACTATGAACAAAATTACTCAATAGTCGATATGATTACGACTATTCCCTTTCTCCTTTATGGGTGAAGCAACAAAATGGTTATCCGAATTACCAAAAGATTCTATCATTTCACAGGAGGAACTCACCGAAGCTTTTCTTGAAAAGTTTTTCCCTCCCTCAAATTTGGTGAAATTGAGAGATGCTATTCAAAACTTCAAGTGGATATATAGTAAGCCGCTTCATGAAAAATAATTGTGTTTCTAAAGGTTGACATTACAATATCAAAATCATGGTATTACCGATAAGTTGTTGCAACAAAGTTTTTATCAGAGCCTTGATATTTTGAACAAAGGATTGTCTGTTCAACTTGTTAAGGGGAAATAGTACGACAACCTTTTGATGAAGTTGAAAAATTGCTTGATGAGTTGATGAAAGTAAACCAAGTTTGGTATACAATTTGTAACACCTCGAATTCAGAAAGGGTAAAATTTGCAGTTTTTGGAAGCATCTGATGCCAGTCCAACGGAGTAACTCATGGACCGTGGTCTAACTAACGGACCGTAGGTCTGGTCCATGGATGGCCAGTCAAGTTTTAAAAAAAACCAAGTTCCAGTACTTTTTCAATGGTTCACGAGGATGGTCCGTCATTCAATGCATGAGCCGTAGGTTAGTGTCCATAGGTGAGTCTCAAACTTAATCGAATTTAGGATCAAAATGTTGGGACCTAACAGCCGTGGTCCACCATCCGTCGTTGGACCCACGGGCCGTAGGTGAGCGTCATCAATAGGTGTCCTAATTTTGTTGTCTTTGATCTCAAACCACGGCTGACCAGGACGGTCCGTGGTCTAACCAACGGACCGTAGGTCGAGCCGTTAGTAGGATCTGGTAGTTATTTTCCTAGAGGCTTTTGGATCTTTTCCTAATTATTTTAGCATAATACTATGTCATTTTACCCTTCACTTAAACCCCTATGTAAGTGTTTTAACCTCCAATTTTCCCAATTGAAATCATTCTCTCAAATTCCTAAAAGAAGAACAAATCGTCCTCTCAAATAATTCTCTCTCTAGAAGTTGAAGAATAAATCTAGGGTTGCAAGTTAAGTCTCCAAATCCACTATTGAAGTCAAGATTTTGGCATTGAGGTATGATATTTTTCATCCATGGAGCTCTTTCCTCCATGGACTTCCTAAATTCTCCAATTTACAAAGCTAGAATTCCCCAATTGAGTTAGGGTTTTCTTCCATGTCTTGGGTTCTTTTCAATGTTGATTTACTCAATTTAATTATGAAATTTTAAGCATGAATTGATATAATCTTATGATTTTAAGATGAATCCCCATGAACCCATGTCTAACCCATGTTTTCTAGATATTGATGATTGAAAGTGGATTTTGAACTATGAAAGATGAATTATGGAATTATGCATGTTCTTATGAAATTGATGAGATATGATGTAGATTGCTTTGAGAGTAAAAACATGTATGTTGTTATTATGGTTAATTATTGTGAAAGGTTTTCTCACATAAAGGGTTCTTAAGGTTGAAAGGCTTTCTCACCTAAAATGAACCAATGTTAAGGAGCTATTCTAATGTTGAGGCAAGAGGCGATTACCCACACTCTCTATTAAAAGACAAGAGGCGATTAACCATGTCACATAATGTATGGGGAAGAGGCGATTACCCATGTTCCTTTAAAAGATAAGATGAATATGATTAATAACTATTTCGTGGAAGTTAAGCTTAGTACTTAGTGGACAAGTAGAGATTACCCATGTCCCATAAACTATATGCCAACATAGGATTGTCTAGATATACATTAGCTAGTGGATCCACATAAGCTAGAATTTCATGGTCCTTACCTTGGAAAGTGGGACAACCGTTTTCGGTGTCAGAGACACCGGATTCCATGTTAATAGCTCACATGGTCTTATATGTCAGATAAGGCTACTTCCCACGAGCAAGTTATGATGAACTAACGTTACTTCAAGAAGTATCTCACATGTGTCTTCAAATAATGTTTATTTGTATTGACCATATTTTATTATTCATGTTTGTAACTCTCTTATGTCACATTTTAACTTTGTCATTGCATCTCATAAAGATATCTCTTATTAAGCATGTTTTCAAATCTTTTATGCATGGCTATCATACTTGGTACATATTTTGTACTAACGCATACTCTTTCCTACAGTCCCCAAAATGTATGGAGCGACCTTACAAATCCACACTTTCATGGTTACGGATCTCATATAGAAGATTGAAGATTAGTGAGCTCTCATCATTTGAGAACCGAGTTGATTAGAAGATTGAAGATTAGTGAGCTCTCATCATTTGAGAACCGAGTTGATTAGAAGATTGAAGATTAGTGAGCTCTCATCATTTGAGAACCGAGTTGATTAGAAGATTGAAGATTAGTGAGCTCTCATCATTTGAGAACCGAGTTGATTAGAAGATTGAAGATTAGTGAGCTCTCATCATTTGAGAACCGAGTTGATTAGAAGATTGAAGATTAGTGAGCTCTCATCATTTGAGAACCGAGTTGATTTCCATTTTGTCTTTACTTTCATTTTTTAAAATTGTTGTATTGGCTACGCCCCGATAAACTCTTATGTACTAGATGGCTTTGAGATGATGTTTAGACTTCTGCTTTTCTCTATAAAACTTTGACATGTTGAAACTGTCTTTTAAATATCTTATGTTCTATTATCTTGTATGATGAATGCTAAGTGGCTTGTATGGGGACTTTTAGGATCTTATACACCATGTTACGCCTAGGGGCTACCTTGGGTCGTGACACAATTGAAGACCCAGTAATTCCTCTTCAAATGGATATGACCAAGGAACATGAAGAGAACATGGCTAGGGAGGAGGCGTAAATTGATATGCTTTCAAATCATGTGTAAGTACATGAAATTACAAAAGCTAAGAGAAAACAAGGAAATTCATAAAGCACCCAAACCAAATAGTTGCTAGCCAAAATTCTTAATACGATGGTAGGATCTGATGTGATGTTGCAAGAATGACAAGTGACTTTTCATTATAGGAAAGTACGGTTACCTCTCATTCATAATAAATTTGGAAACTTTAGGAGAGAATGCACCAACTTTCCGCCATGGTGAGTTCAAGTTTGAAGGAAGTGGAAGCTCATCATATGATTGTTGATCCAGATATTGACACCCAAGAGTCGGCGGGGACAACTCGAAGTGGCAGGGTGTTGAAAAATAAACCACTTATTAACAAACGAAATAGTGAACAGGTGGCTGCCAATTATGAGCCACCCAAGCAAGAAGATGAACCGGTGATAAGGAGGTTGATGATGATCGAAAGGCTAGCAGTGTTGGTGGTGATGTTAGGGATTCTACAGTGAAAACTCCAATCAAAATAACTCATCCATTCCCACAAAGATTGAAAAAGAAAGATGATAGTTTCAACTTTCAGAAGTTCTTCGGGGTAGTCAATGACTTGTCAGTAAACATCCCTCCTTGTAGATGCGTTGCTTGAGATTCCCTGTTATAATAAATTCATGAAAGAGATGGTCACAAAGAAGCGGTCAGTAGAAGATTAAACTATTGAGCTTCCCCAAATGTGTAGTGCCATTATGAACAACCATACTATCGTGAAGATGGATGATCTGAGAGCTTTTACTACACCATGCACTATCTGGAAGCACACATTTGCCAAAGCTTCATGTTACCTTGGGGCGAGCATAAATCTTATGCCTTTGAAGGTTTTTAATAGACTTAGCCTTGATGAGCCGAAGCCTATAAAAATGAGGTTACTAATGACGGATAGATCAATTAAAACACTGGAGGGTGTAATTTATGATGTCCTTGTAAAAGTTGACAAATTTGTGTTCTCGGCTGATTTTGTGATCTTGGATTTTGAGATCGACAAAGAAGTCCATATCATACTTAGTAGACCATTCTTGGCTACTGGAAAAGCATTGGTAGATATTGAAGGAGGAGGACTAAAGTTTTGTGTGAATGAGGAAGAGGTTAATTTTAATGTTTGTAAGTCAGTGAAGTATCCAAGCGACATTCAGGTGGTCTCTCATTTAGACCAAATCGATGAGGCGATAGAAAGTTTTGGAGAGGCAACTTATAGCAGAGAATCACTAGCGGAATCGTTACTCAATTATGATGAAGAAGAGATAAAAGATTATGATGAAGTTGTGGCTGGTCTTATTGGTGTTGGACCATTCTTGTCAAATCCAAAGAAATTACAGATGGATTTTTCCTATCGAGAAGCACCACCAGCCAAGCCATCCATAATAGAACCTCCAAAATTGGATTTTAAGGTTCTTTCTTTGCATCTCATGTATATCTTCTTGGGAGCTGAATATACACTATTGATAATAATTCAAGATTACAACGAAGAGTGACTAGTGAATGCATTGATCATTGTACTGAAAAAAACACATCAAAGCCTTGTGGTGTTCTATTGCAAATACCGTGGGAATCTCTCCGGGAGTTTGCACTCATAAAATTCATTTGACTAAGGGGTTTAAACCAAGCATAGAGAATCCTCCAATGCAAGAAGTTTTGAAGAAAAAGATCATAAAGTGGTTAGATACGGGTGTAATCTCCCTAATTGTGGATAGTCAATGGGTAAGCCCTGTTCAATGTGGCCCTAAAAGGGAGGTTTGATGGTAGTCCCAAATGAACAAAATGAGCTTCTGGACACTACACCGGTGAAGGAATGAAGAGTGTGTATGGACTACACGAAGTTGATTCTATGGACAGAGGAAGATCCTTTTTTTATGCCCTTCATTGATCAAATGCTTGATCCTCTCACGGTAAAAGGGTGGTATTGTTCTTATAAGGCTATTTGGGTTACAATCAGATCTGTATATCATGGGAAGATCAAGAAAAGACCAATTTCACGTGTCATTATTGGATATTTTCCTTCAAGCGGATGCTCTTTGGGTTGTGCAATGCACCGTACACATTCCAAAGGTGTATGCTAGCTATTTTTTCTTATATGGTAGTGGAATCCATGGACGTTTTTGTGGATGATTTATCTGTGGTTGGGAAATTAATTGAAGAATTCTTGGACCATTTGGGGAAAGTCTTAAAATGATGTGTTGAATTAAATCTATTCCTAACTTTTGAAAAGTGTCACTTCATGGTGAAGGAGGGGATATTCCTTTGGCATAAGAATTTCTGGGAAGGGGATTGAGGTTAATCAAGCTAAAATCAATGTTATTGACATGATACCTCCCGCTATATCAGTGAAGGGCGGAAGGAGTTTCCTTGGCCATGCTGGATTCTATCGGCGATTCATAAAATATTTATCTAAGGTGATTGTTCCCTTGATCAGGTTTTTTGAAAAAGAAAATGTGTTTGATTTTGATGCAAGTTGTAAGAAGGCATTTGTGAGCTTGAAAGAATAAGTTACTTCAGCCCCCATCTTAATTGCACTTGATTGGAGTCTTCCATTCGAAATGATGTTTGATGCAAGTGGAGTGGTTCTTGGTCCTGTTCTTGGACAACGTAACAATAAATTATTTCACCCCATTAACTACACTAGCATGACATTAAATTGTGCTCTAAAAAAATTTCAAAGTGACGAAGCAAGAATTGCTAGCTTTTGTGTATGGCTTTGAGAAGTTTAGAGCTTACTTGTTGGGTATAAAAGTTGTAGTGAACACTAATCATGCAGCCCTCATATACTTAATGGAAAATAGGGAAGCTAAACCACAGTTTATTATGTGGGTTCTTCTCCTTCAAGAATTTTACTTCGAGATAAAAGATAGGAAGCAGTGTGAGAATCAAGTGGTTGATCACTTATCGAGGTCAGAGCTGGGAGCTACCATGGCAGGAGAACTTGATATTGAAGATGCTTCTTCGATGAATTGTTAAAGAAGGTCTCCAACACTTCAATGCCATGGCATGGTGATTATGAATTTTTTTGTTGTGTGTGGACTGATGCCTAATAATTAAAGAGCCATGAGAAGAAGTTTTTGTTTGAGGTCAAGAGGTATATTTGGGATGAACCTTATCTTTTAAGGGAATGCGCCGATCATACCATTAGGCGCTTCATTCTAAAGGTGGAAATAAATGATATACTGGAAGCGTACCATGCAACACCCATAGGTGGGCACCATGGAGGGATCCGCAGCGCCTCAAAAGTATTGCATGATTTAGGTTTTATTATCAAATACACTTCATCAAATTCTAAGTGCAAACGACCGTTAATCAATATATAACCCAACAATTGAGTTGGGGTCGAATCCCGCAAGGAGCGGTATGTATTCAAATTCAATCATGAAGTACGAATGTGATCTAACTAGATATAGAAATAGAAATAGAAATTATCGAAAAAAGACATGAAACAAATAAAAAGGGGTGATACGAAAGTTAGATGGGGGGTTTTTGCTTTGAATTATCCACTACAACGTAGTCACAAACAATTTGAAATAACAATGAGGACATGAATTCTCGGGATGTAATCGATTATAGCTACAAATCAATGGGTAGACTAGACTATAAGAGAGAAAGCTTTCTCTCGAACAACTATCCTGAATCAGGTGATTTCTTTTGAACATCAACAAACTTAGCAATGAAGAACAATCCACACCTTAATTCATCCACTCTCGAGCTAATGGGTAGGATTAGGTTTAGGATTCACTCTCTCGAGC
>NW_006238927.1:3218483-3264976 GCF_000226075.1 Solanum tuberosum | reverse complement strand
ACCCATAATCACATGATCACACCCCAAGAATTGAGATATTAGCCAAGCATTATAAAAAGATAAAAACGGTTACCAAATCGATTAGACATCAACTGGGTAAGAGTAATTAAGCCTTTACAATGCTTCAATTTGCAGAAAATTTGAAACCCACTTGCAAAATCTCCAAATTGAATCTCAAAAGGCCTTCAAGTCTCCTTAGAAACTATCAAAAACTCCAGAGAAAACTGTTCTAAACTAATTCAACATATTAAATTAACTGTTCAAAATCTAATTTATAGTCGCCAAAAATAAGCCACGAAGGGCCATTAGGCGAGGTAAGTCGGGTTCACCGAGTGGTTCGGTGAATCACCCATTGTTCTATTATATCGCCTTCTTGCCTTGGCTCTCAGCATCCTCAGGTCCTGTAACTTTGGGTGATTACTCTTTGCATCGCGGAACTGCTCGGCGATTCACCGACTGCACCTTTTCTATTGCCGACTTGGTTTCTTCCCTCAGGGCTAGCACACTGGAACTTTAGACGGTCATATTGAATACTCGGCGATTTGCCAAGTACTTTTGGCGATCATCAGACTCGCCTTTCTTCATTTCTTCAGTTTGTTTTGTTCCTTTTTGCCTGTTACTGTCCATGCTTTTCTCCTCAATCCATATACCTGGAAATCAAGGCTTTAACATCAGTTTATGGCACAAATTAAGCATTTGAGGACACTAAATCTATATAAACAAAGCCCCAAATGAGTCCAAATTACGGACTCATCAACACCCCAACTTAAACTTTTGCTCATCCTCCAGTAAAACTCAAGATCAGTAGTTCAAAAATGATGTTTCAAATAGTGTTGTATAAGACATAACATGAATGCACACAAAAAGGTTCAAATTACTCATGCAATGATCAATTGTGCACTCCAAGATTCAAATTGTGACTCACAATTATCAAAGATACTCAAGTTCACAATACTTGCTTCAAATGCAAGTTCAAGCTCAACAAAGGTACTCAAATGCCCTCACAACAAAGATGATTCCATATTCACACACAATTTTTCAACACTTTAGAGTTCCGGAATTACATACGACTCTCACACTCACAAAGATGAACACATGCATGACTTCATCCATAGGTTTGCCCTTATTTTTCAATCAACATTCATTTCAGCTCACTCAAGATCACAAAGGTCTTTTCAAGGCTTGTAACGGGGCTGGGTGTAAAGGTATGGTCATTTAGGCTTAGTGGCTTCTACCTTCATGAAGTATGGTCTGAACATCACTTTCCTCCTTTTCTTTACCATTTCAATCATGCTCATAATCCACCCTATTATTCAACTTTATATGAACTATCGGATACCCCATTTCTTTTGCAACTTCTACTACTTTATTTTACAACTGTTTCATTAGTTTTCTTTGCTTTCTTCTTTTCTTTCTCCTTTTTTTTACATGGAGGGGTTCCATCTTTTTCAAAATCATTACTCAAAGAGGGATTTTTCACACTTCTTGACTTTCCTTCTCTTTTCACCACACCCCCAACTTAAGCTTTTAGACTACGTTGGCTATTCAAACAAATCATACTTCATGAAAGTTATGAGTAAATGGATAAAGAGAAGTCACAATTGTTCAAGTTTCTTCCAAGAAAAGGGTAAGGTTGAAGAGGGTTCAAGCAAGGTTCACACATCTCACAAGGTTGGCCACAGAAGAGGTATATTGTCAAATTTTCACTCTTCAAAATTGTTGCCTAAGATCATTTCAAGTGCTTACATCACTCAGTCAACCGGACCAACGAGGATAATTCTAGGTGTCATCACACACATTGTTCAAAGTAATCTCAATACACAAGGCATTGGTACCAATATCAAACAAGACTCCACACTTTCTAGCTAGTGTGCAATGTTCATCACAAGAGACTCACTTGATAACCGACAAGTCACAACGAGATGCTAAAAGTTCACACATTGTATATGAAACTTCATTGGCCTAATCGTAGCCGCACATTTATTTTGTTCAATTAAGAGCACTATTCAATTCATCGGTATTGATCACAATCGATACTCCAATTCATACAAGAACAGCCACAATCACACACAATAGAGGTGGCAAAATTTTTAAAAATAGGTTCAAAACCATTTCCATTCAAAACAAGGAGCCACAAGCAAAACATCCACAATATTAAGATCAAAACACATATATAGATCACAAAACCCAATATTCACAAACAAAATAGAATCACAAGAGGTAGGTATGGAAATACCTCACCCCACCAACAAAAATAAGCAGATGTTCTCAAATGCAACTAAACAAGAATAATCAATAAAAATAATAGAGAGGGATGTAAAAATATCATCCTGCCAGGCTAAGCTTGGGGTGAAGTCTGCATGTCAGTCAATCCATCTATCAAGGCATTAGTACCCAGGGTCACACTCGGAGGTTGGGCATCAGTGCCCGGTGTCTCATCACATATGGCTCCACTGGAGCCTGCCATAGAAGTGTCCCTCAATGAAGCCTGAACAACAGAATATACCATGACCTCATCTGCATCAGTCAGACCCCAAACGTAGTCTTCTCCTGAACACCAAGTTTCTCCTCATCAGTCTCAACCTCAGACTCTGCAGCCGCATCATCAACCCTAATCTCATCTCCTGTGGTCGCCAGAGGCGTATCAAAATGAGATGGAATATATGTGTCCAGGTCATCAGGTATCTCTACAATCCCAAAAATATGAGACATATCAGTGGACTTTAGTTGGTTCACATCTTTCCTCAACTCTACAATCGCAGCCTTTAAGGCCGTCACCTCATAAGTAGCTTCTTGACCTCTCACACACTTCTATCCTCATCGTGAGGGCACTAATAGAATCTCTAAGAGGTGCCAATGCATAGGTGAGAGCTCTCTCAATCATCCCGGGAACCGCGACCTCTAGCTTGGGAGAACACACATCAGCATAATGGGCTAGGTGCCCCATCCATAATAGTATGGCCTGGGTGAGCGGGGGTTGGGATACATTAGTGCTAGCAGCAGATCTAGGAGATGGGGAACAACAGAAGAACTCGGAGTCACAGAAAGAGAAAAGCTACAAACACCTGAAGGCCAGTGGTCGGAGTAGGCAATACTGCCTCTGCCGGTAATGTCTCAATATCAACCATCGGGGATGTATCCATTAGAGCTACCCTCTTTATCTCAGCCTTATCCTTCAAGTAGTTGGCATCAATACGCCGGATGTCAATAGAGGAGGTGGGAGTCACTTCCACATCCACCTTCTCTTCTCGCGGTACACGGGCCCATCTGCATATATCGGTGATCAACACCGGAAAGGAAAGAGATGTTTGTCACTGCTTAGACCTCATAGCCATCTCCTGTCCAATAATTGCACCTAAATTGATTATCTTCCTTGCAATAATGGATCAAAGAAATGTCGTCTTAGTGTGATGGAGGATAGATTCATTCTAAATTGACATGATTGTGCTACTAATAAATACAAATCAGTACCTTGCTACCACACTGAGGTCCTTTGTCTCTGTTGGTACTCCTACCTCACTCCACCTCGGGGTATAATCTGAAAGGATAGGGGCCAACCAACTTTTCATTTCTTCCAATGTCGTTGTTGTGATCATACTCTAATAGTCATCAGCGAAGTTATAAGTGCATCCTAAGATAGTGTTTATGTCCTCACTATCACATTTTACCTTTTTCCCCCGAACAACCACAAAATCCACTGCAGTGAAAGTACATGCCTTTTTCTTCCCTTGTGGCACCAAGGCTCCGTAGGCTAAGTAGAACTCCTGACCCAATTTCTTCCCTTTTTCTTCCCTTGTGGCACCATATCTCCGGATATCTGTCCAGTACACCATCTGTGGCCAACCACTTCTCCTCAATGATAGTCCTCAGTCCCTCGATCTTTAGTATGTTGAAAGACTAGGGAGGAGGACCTTGTACAGGTGGTGTTGGGACCACAGTCTGATCTAAAGCTGGAGGAGGAAGAGGAGTCTGAGGCACCCGGATCCTAGACGGATCATGAATCCCCTTGGAGCGCATTTCTCCTCTCCAGGAAAGTAGAAGTTGCCCATCCTCAGGCTCAGAGGTGGAAGCATGAGAATCTTGGGGTTCTCCCTCACTGTCTGATGAAGTAAAGTGAGTCGCGTAGACTCCCTCACTGTCGGAGATGACCTCCGGTAACTCAACCATGGGCGCCTTGCCCTTTCCTTTGCCTTTCCCTCCCTTGGTAGAGAGTTTGGTTTACTTTGCTTTAAATGTCATTGTATCCTCATTTATAGTAATTGTTTTTGCCCACTTGCGGGGAGGCATGTCTCTTCCTGATACTTTTGGTCTAGCAATTTTTGCAAAACACATCGACAGGTGTTAGAAATAATTCAAGAAAATTGCAAAATTAATGTTGCAGAAAAACTCGCCGAACTAGTCGCCGAGTCTCTTACGCGAGCCAATTGGGGATCGCTGAAAGGACCTGCTCCAAAAAAATTTAGAATTGGCATGTCGGTGATGTTCAGGGCCCTTCGGCAAATCGCCGACACCACTTAGTTAGCTTAGAGTAGCCTGCCGAATATTACAGTGCATTTTAAGGGTTAGGGGCGCAGAAAAGGTGATTAAGGGAACCTTTCGGTGAGTCACTGAGTGAACTCGGCGGGCTCAGGCTTCCCGCTGAAAGTTACAGCATAAGATCAACCGAACTTAGAATTTAAAGATGATATGAAGGGGACTTTGGCGAACCTCCGAACCACTTGGCGAGCTCGACGCAGTTAGCCAAACGGCCCAACGTGCTAGTTTTAAACCCCATTTCCCAAAATCAAACCCACAGCCCCCGAATTCAAAATCAAACACACACATTATTCAATTAGCACTAGACCCATACGACCCATGCCCTTGGGGTACTCAGACTTCCCCGAATTTGGCCAAAATTGGCCATTTGATGACTTTTGCCCTTCAGAATGACGTCAAACGCTCCATCATTGGGAAAATTACATCATTTAGCACAATTTGGGGATACTAAGACTTCACCCAGCTAGACCCATTACTAAATTACCGAAATCCAACAATTTAAGATAAATTTTAACACACAAAATAAGAGAAATCATTGATTTATGAATTTAGGCACAAGCTCACACAACTTAGGAGCAATTCGACACATAAAATACAATTAACGCAATACCCAACATCCAACAACACCCATTTACCTATTACATTCGAGTTCAACCAGAAAATTAAAGTGCGGGGTTCGGAAAACCAACCTTAATGTCAAATTTCCAAATTTGAATATCTAAGCGGCAAAGATTTCCAATCCGAGCACGAGATCACACAAAAATGCGAGTAAAATAGCAAAATATGGAAGATTTACTAATGGGTGAGAGAGTAAAAGAGTTGGAAATGAGAGAATATGAAGGATTTTGAAATTTTAAACTGTTTGGCATTTAAAACCGTTTAGTTCGCAGCACCATCGGCAGAGTAAGTCGTGCTTGATGATGCATCGAGTGTTTCTTTACCTCGCCGAGTTTCACAGGACTCCCAGACATTTGGGGGTTCAAACGGCGGATAAAATTGGGCTCGTCGACCTATTCGGCGAGTTGCCGATTAAGTTATTAGCCCACCAAGTTTTACAGACTTCCACTTTAGGCTTGATGGGTACAACGGTGAGTCATCGACTGGACTTTTGGCTCGCCAAACTGCCCATTTTCCAACACTCTTCACTTTTCAACATGCACAATCAACACATGTTATTCAAAATCAAAACTAAAGCATTAAAAACTTGTGTTGCCTCCCAAGCAGTGCCTTAGTTAATGTCGTGGCACGACGAAAGTACCAAATCAATCTTCATTTTTGGGTATTGCCATTATGTCACTAGGAAACCCCCCTTGTTGTCTTAGATTCAAATGCGAAGAAATTTGACCCATTTTGGTCTACAATTGTTTGATTGACACAGAATGAGAGGTGACCGTCTGATTAAGGGTAGAGACATCCTCCTTCCTCTCTTTCTGCACCTTTTCCGACCCCTCAACTTTATTTAGAATGCGTGAGAGCATATCTTCTATTTGGCCACCTTCAGATTCCTTGGGCTTTTGACGCTCAAGGGGAGAGACATACCTATCTTTTTCAGCCTCTCTATCCTTCCAAGTGGCGTTACGATCACGCCAATCTCTGTCACGGTCTCTCCAGCCCTCATCTCTGTTCCAACCTTGATTTCCACCCGGCCTTTGGTAATTTGCACGATAACATCCTCCTTGGTTGGCTAGGAAGTTTACTTCCTCATTGTACAACTCTTCAAATTGTGCTTCATCGGGGTTTGCTCAACCAACACCCATAACATTAACACTCTTTGTACCAACACCCGTGACATTTTTAGCCAAGATATCCAGCTAGGACATCATTTTGGCCATGTTTTGGTCTCTCTCTTGATCCTTTTCGATATGCTCTTTTGTCATTCTAAAATTTAGAGGAGAGACTTGGTCTTCACGAGTGTACCATGCCCTATTGATCTTCGTCATGCACTCAAGGAGTTGGGATGCTACTTCATAGGGTTGTTGCATTATACCGATGGGAACAAGTTGATCAGCAACTCCTTTGTTCACTAAATCGAGGCTCGTATATAAGTATTGCAGCAACACATTATTTGAAAGTCCATGAGTTAGGCATTGCAGCACCAACTTTTTAAACCTCAGCCACGTCTCTAATGTTTGCGTAATCAAGACACAACTTCCAATTCAAGTGTCTACAATCGTACAATAGTAATATAACCCAACCAAAGGGGTTGGGGTCGAGTCCCAAGGGAGTGGTTGCAAGAATTAATAGAAAAGTAAAATCCACTTCTAATCAATCATAGTTATCAACATTAACGAATAAAAACATACTAAATCTAAACGTGACACGAATGTCAATTACCAATGGGAGGTATGTATTCAACTAATGAACAAAAACAGCAAAAATATAAAGATGCGAGATAGGGAGACGAGATTCTTGGGATGTGATAGGAATATAGGATAAAATATACTATTGGGTAAATGCTATTGATGGTAAATCGATGAATATTTGTAACTAGGCTAGACTTTAGTGGGGGTAAATTCTCTCTCAATCAACTTACCCCGAACCAACTCGGCTTCTCTTGAACACTAAGCTGCAGCATTTAAGCGCAGCATCAACCTTAGCCCATTCACTCTCTCGAGCTGAATGTGTGGGAGAAGGCCTAGGATTTACTCTCTTGAGCTGAACCCACAACGACCCAATAACCACCAGCTATCGATTTAGTAGTCTTAGTTTTAAAACCTCTCTCTCAAGCAAGCCAAAAATACTAAGATGAAATCGTATTTGCTACTACAATCCCATTAAGTTCAAACACAACTACTAAACAAAATCACATTTAAACAACAAATAGACTAACAATAAGCAATACTCAATAGGAAATTTAACCCATATTCACAAAATCACACCCCAAGAATTGGGGTTTTAGCTAGAAATGAAAAAGAGATAGAAATCACAACAAGTGTTTCCATCAAGTGGGAGCGATAGAAAATGTCTTTAAACACATCTAGGATGAAGATTCTTGGATACCCACTTCCAATTTCTTGGAGTTGAAAACCTTAAAAACCTTCAAGCTCAAGAACAATGTCTCCCAAAAACTCTAAGAACTAAAAAACTGAAAATATTCTAAGTCTCAGTGATATTTCTCTACAAATTGATACTAAGCTACAAAATTAAATGAGTATTTATAGTTTTTGAAAATTTGTGATGCGAAGGATCACTCGGTGCATTTAGTCGGGATCACAGATACACTCGGCGATCCGCCCTTTGGTCTGGTTCATCGCCTTTCAGCTTTTGCTTTTAGCATCTTCGCGTTTTGATTCATTGGGTGACAAGGAACTGCTTCGCGGAACTGCTCGGCGATGCGTCTACTGCTCCCTTTCATCGCCAACTTGATTTTTTCCTTCAAGGCTCAGCACACTAGAACTTTGGGCAAGGTTAAGGCCATTCGGCGACTCGCCTAATGCATTAGGTGATCCTCAAGCCTTCTTTTCTTCGTTCTTTTCAGCTGCCTTGTTCCTTTTTTGTCTCCATAGTGTCCATGCTTTGTCTCTAACTCCAAATACCTAAAACTCAAGGATTTACATCAGATATTGAGACAAAATATGCATTTGAGGACACTAATTCAATCAAAACATAGCCCTAAATGAGTCCAAATTGTGGACTCATTAACACCCCCAACTTAAACTTTTGCTTGTCCTCAAGTAAAACTAAAGTTGTGACACACCATTATCAAAGATTCTCAAGTTGACAATACTTGCTTCAAATGTTAGTTCAAGCTCAACTATGGTATTCAAATGCCCTCACACAAAGAATGATTTCATATTCACACACAATGGTTAAATCAATTAAATCTTTGGAATCAAATGCAACACTCACACTCACAAAGAAGAACACAATGCATGCTTTCACCCATAGGTTTACCATATTTTCCAATTGACATTTGCTTCAGCTCACTCAAGATCAAAAAGGTCTTTTCAAGGCTTGTAATGGGGCTGAGTGCAAAGGTATGGTCATTTAGGCACAGTGACTTTCATCCTAATGAAATATGGTTCACACAACACTCCTTTTACTCTTCTTTCATCACTTTCTTTAGTGCTCATAAGTCATCCCATTATTCACTTTCCATGGATTGTTCGAAACCCCATTTCTTTGCATTTTCATCTTTTATTTCACAACTCTTTTTTTTTCTTTTTCATTCTTTTCTTCTTTCTCTATCTCTTGTCTTTTTTTTTTTATGGAGGGATTCCCTTTTTCTCAACACCATGGGTAAGGGGACTTTTTTAGCACTTCTTGACTTGGCCTTTTCTTTTCACCACACCCCCAACTTAGGCTTTTGGCCTATGTTGGCTATTCAATCAACCACAAATCAAGAGGACTATAGGTAGTGGATTAAGAGAGGTCATGTTTTCATCAAGTTTCTTCCAAGGAAAGGTAAGGCTCAAGGGGTGTTCAAAAGAGGTTCACACACTCACAAGGTAGGCCACAAAAGAGGTAAATGTCAAATTGGCTCACACTCTTCGAAGTTTCCTAAGATCATATCAAGAGATAGCCTTACATAGTCGACCGGACCAACGGGGAAAATTCTAGGTGTTATCATGCATGGTTGACAGTAAGCTCATCACACAAGGCATCGACACCAAAGTCAAACAAGACTTCACACTTTTGCAAGTGTGCAACGCTCATCACAAGAGAATCAATTTGATATGTGGCTAGTCACAACGAGATGAAAAGAGTTTACATATTGTGTATGTGAATTCATTTGGTCTCATCATAGCCGCACATTCATGTTCGTTTGATTATGAGTAATATTTGAGTCATCAATATTGAATAAAACCGAGACTCAAATTTGCTAAAGAACAGCCACATTCAAGTACGTACAAGAGTTGGGCAAAAAAATTTGAAGGGTCAAAAATTATTTACAATTAAAGCATACGGAGCCATAAGCTCAAGCATCCACTAAAAGCAGTGCAAACAATTATAAGCAAAACGACCCAAATATATAAACAAAACATCAAACATCAATATTCACACAAAAGGTGAGCCTCACCCCACCACAAATAAAAATCCTTTGTCCTCAAATGCAAATGAAGTAAAGCATCCAAAAAGTGAAAGAAAGTAAGACAGAGAGGGAGGTAAAGAAAGGATCCGGTCTGCGCAGTCACTCCATCTGTCTGGTCCTCAGTGCCCGATGCAATAGTCTGGACTTGGGCCTCAGTGCCCGATGCAATAGTCTGGACTTGGGCATCAGTGTCCGGAATCACCTCATAAGCAACAACTCCACTAGAGACAGCCATGGGTGTCTCTGCCAGTGATGTCTTCACAATCGTCCCTGCAAGGTCTGGAAAATCTCTGAATATGTTCTCCTCTTGTACCCCAATTTACTCCTCGTCGGTTTCAGCATCCGACTCCTCAACTGTAGGCTTATCTCAGTGTGCATCGCCGGTAGTATTCGGAGGAACCCCTGAGGTCTAAGAAGCATCCACATCATCTGCAGCCTGAATTAATGAAGTGAAGTCGGTAGACTTCAAATACACTACGTCATTCCTCAAATCTGCTACCTCGGCTTTCAAAGTTGGAACCTCGAAGGTCTCCCCCTATCTTCTCTCACAAACCTCAACTCTCGTAGTGAGAATGTCAATAAAAGTCTGCAGAGGGGTCAGTGCAGCTAGAATCGCAGCCTTAATCATTAATGGGACATCTCTCTCCAGTCTGGTAGCTCTCACATCAGCTGACTGAGCAAGATGCCCCATCTTCAGGATCATTGCTTGAGTGATCATGATCTACTGGGAGGAAGAGGATGTTCCTGGTGTCGGTGAGGAGGCGGAAGGAGCAGAAGTACCTAAAGGCCCGGAGGCCGGAGTAGGCAAAGACGCCTCTGCAGGTATAGAGTCGACATCCACCTCTGGAGAAGTTCTGGCGGGGCTGCTCTTCTCCTGTCAGCCTCCTCTCTAGTGTACTCGACTTCAATACGCCGGATATCAATGGAGGAGGAAGGGCTAATCTCAATATCCCTCATATCATCCCGGGGCACTCCTTCTCACCGGCATAGTTCTGTGATCAGTATTGGGAACTGCAGTGAGGTCTTCCTTTGCTTGGCTCTCATGGCCATCTCCTATGAAATCAGAAGTCCTAGGTCGATGCGCCTCCTGGATATGATGGACCCTAGGCATACTGCCTTGGAATGGCGGAGGACAAACTCATTCTAGGATGGCATAATGGTGCTGCTGATAAAGCCAAATTAGAACCGGGCAGCAATATTCAAATCCGTCTTCTCAATAGGGATGCCCGCCTCGATCCACCTCGGGGTTGTATCAGAAATCAAAGGTGCCAGCCACCCCTTAAATCATCCAAGGATTGAGAAACAGGGAATCCACCATACGGGTGTGTAGAGTGTAGCTCTGTACCTAGTACAGCATTAATGTACTCACTACTGCACCCGACTTCCTTGACTCGAACCATGACCGCCTTTATCAGTATGAAGTCACTGTCCTTATTCTTACTCTTGGGGACCAGATCACCATAAGTTGTGTAAAACTCATGGACCCAAGAGGGAATATAGGGGCCTCTGGGACTAGTGAACTGCTCGAACCTGTGGAATTGGAGGATCTCCCTCACATCTGGATACTTCCCCTCCAAGCCTTCTGTAGAAAGCAGCTTTTCCTGAAGGATAGTTCGTAAACCTTCACCTTTCAATTAGTTCAAAAGCCTAGGAGGAGGAACGACAGGAAGCGCAGGGGTCACAAGAGATGTCTGAGCTGGCGGTGATTCTGGTGCGGGAAGAGTGACATCTGAGGGAACTCTGGTGGATGTGGGTTGAGATCTATCCCGCAGCTCATTCCTTCGGGAAATCAAAGTCTGCCCGTCTTCAGACTCAGACAAATCAGCCCTGGTGTCAACCGCCACTCTCTCAGATGTGTGCTTTTTTCTTTTGCCTTTGTCTCCCGATGGGAGTTCTTACCTTCTTTTCTTTAGAGGATTTGATCCCCCGTCGTTTATAGTAATGCTCTATGCTTTCTTCTGGGGTGGCCTATCTAGATTTTTTCGCACCATATCTGCAAAACATTAGAGAAATGTTAGTCAATACTCACATCAAAGCACAAAAAATTAACTGCAGATAGACTAGCCGATCAAGTTGGTAAGTCGCCTTATCTCTTTGGCGATCTCAATCGGGCTTGCCGAAAGGATTGGCTTAAAATTCTCAGCAATACGGCGATGGGAGGTCCCTTTCGGTGAATCACCAATAGCTTTCAGCGATGGTTCAGGGGTGCAGACAAAGGGCAAAGAATAAATCTTTCGGCGAGTCACCGAGTGCTTTCGGCGATCTCAGGCTTCTCGCTGAAAGTTACAGAACCAACCATCAAATAAACCATGAAATTAAAAGCGAGATGGGGACATTAGGCAAACCGTCGAGTGATTCGGCGACCCTGCTTGCCAAATGACCCCAACGTACCTATTTTCAACCCAACTTCCCAAAATCAACTCCGCAACCCTCGAAAACAAAATCAAAGCATGCACTAGTACAATTTAGCTCAGTCCCATAACACCTGTTGCTCCAGGATATTCAGACTTTTCCTGGTTTTTCCAAATTTGGCCATTTGACGACTTTTGCCCATAAGAATTTTGTCACCCACTCCATCATTGTACAATTACGCCAATTAGCACAAATACGAGCTACTCAGACTTCACCCCACAAATCTAACCAACATGCAGGCACACTCCCACAAAATTTAACTCATTTTAAGGCACAAATTTACGGGCACTTGATGATTAAAACAAGACGGGCAAGATTATCGAATTCAAATTAGCATTTAAACAATCTAATCCTATCAGAGAGGCCCAACACACATCAATACGATATGATCATTGTAAATGAGTACCAAATTTTCCAAAATAAACTTGGGGTTCGGAAAACCAACCTTTTATGCCGATTAAATACTTTGAAATGCTATGCGGCAATGAAATCCCAATTCCGAGCACCAATCAATAATCAAAATACTTATGGAATGTAAAAATATTGAAAATACTAACTTGGTGTGAGATTGCGAAGTTTTAAAGCGAGGGAAAATAAAGAGTTTGAAATTTTAAAACCTTTGGCCCTTAATAACCGTCCAGTTGGCATCCTTTTGGCGACGTTAGTCACACTCGCAGATCCACTCGGTGACACGCCGAGAGGTCACTTACCCCGTCGACTTTTTATAGGACCTTCAATTACTTGGGGGTTCAAATGGCGGACAACATCAGGATCGCCAACCTAGTCGGCGAGTCGCCAAGTTACTCCTGGGCTCGCCGAGTTTTACAGGCTCAAAGTTAAAATTGTGTTGAGCCAAACGGCGGATCAAATCCGGCACGCCGACATCTTCGGCGATGCGCCGACTGGAACATTCGCTCGCCCACCTGCATTTTTCAAACACTTTTCACACTCAAACCTGCACAATCAACACACCATTATTTATAAAAACAAAAATAAAGCAATAAAGGGTTTTGGGTTGCCTCCCAAATAGCACCTTAGTTAACGTCGTGGCATGACGCAGGTCATAATTCAAACCTCATTCTCGGGGTTAGCCATAGTCTCACTAAGTAACCCCTTTTTATGCTGTGAGTAGAGACATGCCAGCACTTGGCCTATTTGGGCGTCTTGGAGCTGAATGATCATGGAATGGGAGGTCATCATCTGATTCAGCATTTCGACATTCTCTTTTATCTCATTCAACACACTATCTTGTTCCTCGATTTTGTGTAGAATGAATGAGAGGACCTATCCATTTTGTCCACCCTCATGTTGCTTCATATTTTTACACTTGCGAGGGGGAAGGTACATGCTCTTCTTCTTAAACCTTACTTCTAATTTTGTTACCTTCTTGGACAAATCATCCAACTGAATCAACAATGTAGCCCATTCTTGGTTCTTTTCTGCTTCCTTGTTGGCCTTACCCATCCCATCAAGGCATTGGGCTACTAATCCATATGGTTGTCGTATCAAACAACCTACAAAAAATTGATCAGCAACGCTTCTATTTTCGGGACCAAGGCATCTATAGAAGCATTCTAGCAGCAATTTGTCTGGCATTCCATGGTTTGGGAATTACTGTAGCAATGCATTAAATTTTTGCCACATATCATGGATAGTCTCAGTTTCCAATTGCTGGAATGTTAGGAGGTTATCCCTAAAGTTCAATAACCTCAACAGGGGGTGATCTATTTGGTTAACATTTTCACCCTTTACACTCATTTTTCCTGTTCACAATACACAAACAAGAAAAACGAAACTAAAAATTAAGTAAGTAGAACTACAATTAATAAGAACAAAGATTTTACTAAACTAAAAATTCTCAACTAACACCACTCCCCGGCAGCGGGGCTATTTCATGTTTACGTAATCAAGACACAACTTCCAATTCAAGTGTCTACGATCGTACAATAGTAATATAACCCAACAGAATGGGTTGGGGTCGAGTCCCAAGGGAGTGGTTGCAAGAATTAATAGAAAAGTAAAATCAAGTTCTACTCAATCATAGTTATAAACATTAACGATAAAAACATACTAAATCTAAAGGTGACACGAATGTCAATTATCAATGGGGGATTTGTATTCAAATAATGAACAAAAATAGCAAAAATATAAAGATGCGAGATAGGGAGACGAGATTCTTGGGATGTGATAGGAATATAGGATAAAATATACTATTGGGTAAATGCTATTGACAGTAAATCGCTGAATATTTGTAACTAGGCTAGACTTTAGTGGGGGTAAATACTCTCTCAATCAACTTACCCCGAACCAACTCTGCTTCTCTCGAACACTAAGTTGCAGCATTTAAGTGCAGCATCCACCTTAGCCCATTCACTCTCTCGAGCTAAATGTGTGGGAGAAGGCCTAGGATTCACTCTCTCGAGTTGAACCCACAACGACCCAATAACCACCGGCTATCGATTTAGTAGTCTTAGTTTTAAAACCTCTCTCTCGAGCAAGCCAAAAATACTAAGATGAAATCGTATTTGCTACTACAATCCCATTAAGTTCAAACACAACTACTAAACAAAATCACATTTAAACAACAAATAGACTAACAATAAGCAATACTCAACAGGAAATTTAACCCATATTCACAAAATCACACCCCCAAGAATTGGGGTTTTAGCTAGAAATGAAAAAGAGATAGAAATCACAACAAGTGTTTCCATCAAGCGGGAACGATAGAAAAGGTCTTTAAACACATCTAGGATGAAGATTCTTGGATACCCACTTCCAATTTCTTGGAGTTGAAAACCTTCAAAACCTTCAAGCTCAAGAACAATGTCTCCCAAAAACTCTAAGAACTAAAAAACTGAAAATATTCTATGTTTTAGTAATAATTCTCTACAACTTGATACTAAGCTACAGAATTAAATGAGTATTTATAGATTTTGAAAAATTTTGCTCCGAAGGATCGCTGATACACTCGGCGATCCGCCATTTGGTTTGGTTCATCGCCTTTCAGCTTTTGCCTTCAGCATCTTCGCATTTTGATTCAGTGAGCGACAGGGAACTGCTTGGCGATGCGCCGACTGCTCTTTTTCATCGCCAACGTGATCTTTTCCTTCAGGGCTCAGCACACTGGAACTTTGGGGGAGGTTAAGGCCATTAGGCGATCCTTAGTTCTTCTTTTCTTCGTTCTTTTCAGCTACCTTGTTCCTTTTTGCTCCATAGTGTCCTTGCTTTGCCTCTAACTCCAAATACCTAAAACTCAAGGATTTACATCAGATATTGAGACAAAATATGCATTTGAGGACACTAATTCAATCAAAACATAGCCCTAAATGAGTCAACATTGTGGACTCATCAGTCTCATGGATTGGCTCACCTTCCAAGCATTTAAAACCTTGGATACTATCCCTAATAGTCATCATCTTTGATGGGGGGAAAGAATTGAACTTGGAATGAGTAGTAAACACGTCCCAATAAGTGATGGAATCCCTTAGCAACATAACCGACCACTTATTAGCCTCACCCATCAAAGAAAATGGTCAAAACCTAAGATATACTGATTTTTGCGATATGCTCCTAAATGATAATGGACCACAAACGTCCATGAAGTTTCAAATATGCTCATAGGGATCCACATGAGCTACACCCCCCACCCCGAATAAACCTTTAAATTGTAGGAGCTGAAGCATTGTGCTAGTAATGTGAAAAACAGTGTTTCCTTCAGTTGGAGGTAAATGAATTTCCCCCACACCACCCAATGGTATTGGGTAATTGACATTAGGGTCATTTACATCATTGAGGTTTCCAACATCATCTTGGTGGCCCACTAGGCTACCATTACTTTCGTTAACGCTCATCTCCTCCTCTGTTGAACACAAGCAACACAAACCAAAAATAAAAATAAGTATATTCAACTATAACTAAAAGATCACAATTCAACTTCACTAAAAGAATTTTAAACAACATTCCTCCCCAACAGCGGCGCCATTTTGTTTCAAGTTTTAACGTGTATCAAATACACTTCAGGCAATTCTAAGTGCAAATGATCATTAAGCAATATATAACCGAACAATTGAGTTGGGGTCGAATCCCACAGGGAGCGGTACGTGTTCAAATTCAATCAAGAAGTATGACTGTGATCTAACTAGATATAGGAATAGAAATTATCGAAAAAAGACATGAAACAAATACAAAGGGGTGACACGAATGTTAGAAGGGGGTTTTTGGTTTGCATTTATCAACTACAACGCAGTCACAAACAATTTGAAATAATAATGAGGAGAGGAATCCTCGCGATGTGATTGATTATAGGCAAATTTCGATGTATGGGTGATTGAAACTACTAGTAAACAGCTACAAATAAGTGGGTAGGCTAGACTATAAGGGAGATAGCTTTCTCTCGAACAACTATCCCGAATCAGGTGATTTCTTTCTAACATCTATAAGCTTAGCAATGAAGAACAACTCACACCTTAATTCATCCACTATGTCGAGCTAGATGGGTAGGATTGGGTTTAGGATTCACTCTCTCGAGCTGAACCCAGCTCAACCCAATACCTACAAATCATTTATCAATAGTCTTAGTTCTAAAACCTCTCTCTGGAGCAAGCTAAGAACACAAACTTAGAACTGCATTTGCAACTACAATTCATAAATTAAACCACAACTAATGATTAAACCCACTTCAATATAGCATTTAAACTAGTAATTAACAATACCCATCAAATAACTCAACCCATAATCACATGATCACACCCCAAGAATTGAGGTTTTAGCCAAGCATTATAAAAGGTAAAACAGTTACCAAATCGATTAGCCATCAACTAGGTAAGAGTAATTAAGCCTTCATAATGCTTCAATTTGCAGAAAATTCAAAACCCACTTGCAAAATCTCCAATTTAAATCTCAAAAAAACTTCAAGTCTCCTTAGAAACTATCAAAAACTCCAGAGAAAATTGATCTAAACTAATTCAGCATATTAAATTAACTGTTTAAAATCTAATTTATAGTCGCCAAAAATAAGCCACGAAGGTCCATTAGGTGAGGTAAGTCGGGTTCGCCGAGTAGTTCGGCCAAACCACCCTTTGCTCTATTCTATCGCCTTCTTGCCTTAGCTCTCAACATCCTCAAGTCCTATAACTTTGAGCGATCACTCTTTGCATTTCAGAACTGCTCGGCGATTCACCGACTACCCCTTTTCTATGGCCGACTTGGTTTCTTCTCTCAGGGATGACACACTGGAACTTTAGGCGGTCATATTGGCCACTCAGCGATTCACCATGTGCTTTTGGCAATCATCAGACTCGCCTTTCTTCATTTCTTCAATTTGTTTTGTTCCTTTTTGCTTGTTAGTTTTTTTTCTTTGCCCTTCAATCCATATACCTGAAAATCAAGGCTTTAACATCAGTTTATGGCACAAATTAAACATTTGAGGACACTAAATCTATATAAACAAAGCCCCAAATGAGTCCAAATCTAAGACTCATCATTGCAATGTGGTTATTATTGGCAAATGTTTAATCAAAATGCGCATAGTTTTTGTAAGAGATGTGTGCAATCTCAAATGCAGGGGAGTATTTCAAGAAGATATGAGTTGCCTCTTTCACAAATTCTTGAGGTGAAATATTTCGATATGTGGGGGACTGACTCCATCGATCCATATGTTAGAGCATTCAAAACAAATCTATTTTCGTAGTGGTTAATTTTGTTCCAAAATGGGTTAAAGCAGTGGATTTACCCAACAATGAAGCACGAAGCGTCACTTGGTTCTTAATGAGCTACATTTTCATAAGGTTTTATATACGAAGGGTCATTATAAGTGATAGGGTTTCCCATTTCACTAATCATAAATTTTAATCCCTTTTGTCTAAGTATAGGGTGAAGCACAACGTTGCGACACCATATCACCGACAAACAAGTGCACATTTTGAGGTGTCCAAAATTTTAATCAAGAACATATTGGAAAAAACAGTGAACATCAACTGAACTGATTGATCTAGCAAGTTTGATGATGCACTTTTGGCTTATTAAACAACCTTCAAGTCTCCAATAGACATGTCTTCTTACCAAATTATGTTTGGTAAAGCCTGTAACCTACCCATAAAATTGGAGCACAAAGCCTTATGATATTTAAAAAGGGTACATTTAAATTGGGAAAATTGCTTCGAATAGTCGTATGAGAGTTTATCCCCCTACAAAAAAGGTGAAAAGATGGAATCATACTAAAATCTTACACCAGGAGTTATGGGTAGGTAACGAAGTGTTACTATTCAACTCAAGGCTAAGACTCTTCCTAAGAAAATTCAAGTCAAAGTGGGCAGGCCTATACAAGGTGACTAGACTATGTGGTAATGTAGCAATTGAGATCAATGTAAACGTCAAAATATTGGAAGTTTAATTTTGGGAAGGTTGCGATGTGAAAGTTATTGAAGTGGTATAATTTAATGATGCTTGAGAGCATTTCCACATCGTGTTGCGACGTTTAATCAAGCTTCTTAGGAAACAACCCAAGTGTTAGTTGATTTCAATAATGTTTCTCGCTTGTGCAGGAATTAGAGGATTATTAGGCGTGATGATGTACCATTCAGTGATTCTTTTTTCTAAGTGGATCAACCACTTCTGCGTTGGTCCTTGGGACGGTGCAAAGGGCTAAAGGTTCTGTCAACTTTAGTTGTGAGCTGAAATAATGGGTGATCTGCCGTTCATTCTCTGTGAGCCCAAATTAGCATGCCTTTTAGGGTTGAATTTATAACAAAGTGCACTATCATTTTGAGCAATCAATGGCACAATTCAGTGACTCACCGATCACTATTAGGAATGATCATTATTTCGTCAATCGAGGTGTGTAATTTTATGGTTGCTACAAGAACTGTTGGCGGATTGAACCCATTGGATGATTCTCCGATCAGGTAGGCAGGCTACAAAATAGAAGACCTAGTTGGAACCTCAATCTAATCACTTCTAATAGGGAGACACTCAGCCTACCTCTTCATCTTTTAACTTTAAGCATTTAGGACACTACTTTTGTCTTTTTGTCAGGGTAAGTGGCACTTGTAGCCTACCACTGACTAGATATGTGTTGATAGGAGCCTTGAAATGTACACCGCGTGACAGTTTCTTAATTGCTTATAGCTAAAATAAATGATGGTGTTTGAAGTGCCATGTGTGGTTAGATCCTACTTGAAAGCATGTTTGTCGAGTCCTAGAATATGTCTTGTTAGTCTAATGATCTATCCTTGGTGAATGCAAGAAATTATCTAGGTCAAGAATTTTGAGAAGGAAGACAATCACTCATACCTTTGTGACTACCTTATGAGGATGTGCAACCATCTTGTCACCATTTGAGCCTAAACCATTTGTTATCGACCTTATTGAAACCTCTTAATCCAAATTGTCCCTAACTTCCCACCATTAAAATCATTTTCTAAACATTGGTTTGTTTGAATAGCCAACATAAGCCAAAAGCCTAAGTTGGGGTGTGGAAATGAAGGAGGAAAAAAGCCAAATGGATAGTGAAAAACAAAAGTGAGACTCAATGTTGAAATGTGAGGCAGAAAAAAGGAACCCCTCATTATCAAAGACAAAAAGGGAGTAAAATATTAAAGATTGAAATGAAAAAGAAAGTGTCATGAAATAAGAGGGGTGTCCAACAAATTGAATAAAAAGCTGAAGTGAGTCTCCAAGTCATAAGAATGAAAAGAACTTGAGAAGAGGTGAAGATGTGTAGAACAATGCTTTGAAAAGATGAAGTCACTAAGTAAAATTGACCATACATTTACCCTCAACCCCATTAAAAGCCTAAAAATACCTTGGTGACCTTTACGAACCGTACAGTGACTCATGGTGACCTTTACGGACCGTACAGTGACTAATGGGAAGCTGAGGTAGAGGCTGAAGAAATTGACTAAGTGTTGGATCACGGGAGGCTTTTCAATCGTGAAAATCTTCACTGGCCGTTTTGCCTGCTCGTGAATGTTGTACGCTGAACTACTTTCCTACTTCGATTAGGATTCATTTTAAGGACTACAAATAATTACATAGGATTTTATTATCATTATAATCAATATTATGAGAGAAATTTTTCATCGCAAAGACGATAGCTTTTTCTTTTGGGTTTATCTTTTGAATAATTAATCATCGTTTGATCTTGGGATTCAATTTCATAATCAAGATTAATTGGTTTTCATTATTTTAAATCTATTTCTTTAGAGCGTTCATCAATGTTTAACAGTTGTTTTATTGATAACATGAGTAGATAAAACCCACAACTAGGGATGTGGGAACCATTAATAAGGAGAAACTTGAAAATCAACCATGAATGACTGTCAATAGATATTTTGTATGATTTGTATCTAATTTCCCTTTGATTGCTTTCTAACAAGTGCACACTTTAAAACCTACCTTTATTAATTACTTGCCCGAGAGAGAAGGCTATGATTAGGAAAAGTAAGATGTCAAGCCCCGAAGCTACCCCCTTTACGTAAACACGAGACCTAGGATCACGAGTGACCCCAAGCTAACCTTGAAGCTGGCATATCATAAGCATACTAAACAATTTGAATAAAATGATACTATGTGGATGCTAAAACAGTGGTAACCGAAAGAAACGGGAATACAAATATTGATCTGAATATATATAAAACTACTAAGAGTTCAATAACAACTGAAAAATCAAACTCAAAACTAAAGCTGAATCTAATACTATGTCTGAAAAGCCTCTACTTACTAGAGTTGATGGGACATACCACCAGCTAACTCTAGCAAAACTGAAACTTAAATAAAACACTAAATACGAAAGAAAACATGTCCATTGTCCTCGAAGTATGAGGACTCACCACTAAAACTGCTGAAATAGAGATCGGGAACCGATCTATGCGTGATCTGGATGTTGAGTACCTAAACCTACATCATGAAAGGATGTAGCGCAGAGTATGCGTTAGTACTTGGAATGTACTGAGCATGCAGGATATAGAATATAGTTGAACAAATACATAAACTGAACAAAACATACTGAGAAATGATATAATCTGAACAGAAACATAGATACTGAAATATAACTGGAAATTGAGCTAAATGTAATGACCAAGTACTAATTCTGAACATGACATACTAAGACAGAATGCTGAAGTATAACTGATAACCTGGTCAAATGTACTGAAGTCTGACTGTGGGAGCTACTATTAATTGACATAAAACCACGTGACCTAAACGTGGAGTCCCATGTATATTCCCCATCGAGAGGACCCAATATACCTTGCCAGGGGTATAAAGGCATGACTGGAGTGATCACTAAATCTGATTCCCAACAGAGGAGACTTATAAGCCTACGGGGGCACGTAGTTCTGGGACTATGAGGGTACACTGAACCCTAGTCCAACTCGGTGCTAAGCCTACTCCCAACTGGAATTTGAATAAACAACATAACTGAAGTATTGGATAGCTCAGTGTTCTGACAAGAAAATCTGAGAATGCAACATTTAAATACTGACGATGAAGCATTCAAAACTGGATCATGTATATCTATTTAACTAACCTAGCAAGTGTAATTCATGAACTAGGAGAATCTACACAACTAGGGTTCTGAGTTTCATGCAAAGAACTAAGCAACGATTTAACGAAAACATGGTAATCTGATCAAGAATACTATAACAGCTAAATCACATCAATTCTCCAAGGTTTGAGCAACCCTAGGTCTAAACATGATATACAGAATAAAAAATCTGACTGAATTCTAGGGACTTAGAGGATGAAAGGACCCACTAGTGAAATCCCACATACTTGGTAACGAAATCTATGGAAAAATCCTTCCATTTCGGGGCTAGAACTGAAAAAAACTTGTTGCGTGTTCTTGAGAGGTTGGTCCACTCTTTCTACTATTTTTCAATCTAAGTTCTAGTGAATTTTGGAGAATGAGGGTTCTAGGTAAGTGTGACTAAGTTATTAGGCTTAGACAGAGTAAACCGACGTAGTTTAGGCAATAAACGACATAGTTCAAGGGCCCCAACGCATAGGAAAAAGAACTAAATGACCCTAACTTAAATGCTGACGAAGGCCACCAACGGAGGGACCTATAGGCTGTCGGTTGACCCACCAACCATAGGTAGGGGTCGTCGGTCAAGTCTACCCAAAAGGGCTTTACTAAAAAGAGCATAATTTTTTACTCAGAGATGAGATTTTAGCAAACCCAGTGGAGTTGGAAAGAGGATTCAATTATATATCATTTGGTAGGTCATGGGCCACCTAATTCCTTTTGTGCTAAAAGTTATGATCGTTTGAAGTTGACCGAACAACAACTTCCCTCTAACTGGCTGCTTACCCTCACCTACACTCTGTAGGTCCAACCACGGACCGTACTGGTCAATCGTGGGTGGGATAAGAGACTATAAATATTTGGGTCTTAACGACGTAACCCCACCTACAATCTGTGGTCCCACCTACGGTCGGTGGGTGGTTCCATAGGTACTGGCACATTTTTCTGAAAACTAGGATTTTTCTTCATTTTGAGATCTGAGGTGTTACATTATTTCCCCATTGGGAACATTCGTCCTCGAATGAAGTCTAAACTAGCTGAGTATGGAGGGAATGACTTGTAATCCCTATCACTAAGTACTAGAAGCTTATATGTAACTGAATTGAGTTCCAAGAACATGCAAATATGCTGAAAATGCAAGAACAACTGGACGAACAAGATACTAAGACTGAATTTACGCAACAATAAACTTAGAGACTGGAGAGGAACTATTACCTCAAGCTGAATCGGAATCGGAAGGAATGAGATGAGGATACTTGGCCTTCATAGCCGTTTCTGCTTCCCAAGTAGCTCTCTCTACGGACTGACTCCTCCACAAAACCTTCACGGAAGAGACTTCTTTATTTCTCAACCTACGAATCTAATGGTCAAGAATTTCAACTGGCACCTCTTCATAAGTGAGACTATCATTCACAGCCACACTCTCTAATGGTACCCACACACTTTTTCAACAAGGAAATGTGAAAGACTAGATGAACTACTGCTAGTTCTGATGGTATTTCTAACTCATATGCCATATTACTAACCCTTTTCAGGATTTTCTAAGGACATACATATCTCGGAATGAGTTTCCGGTTCTTGCCAAATGTCATCACCCCTTTCATAGGTGACACCATCAGGAAAACCCAATCATCGACCTCAAATTCTAAGTCTTTTCTCTTTACATTTGCATAGGACTTCTGACAACTCTGAGTTGTCTTAAGTCTATCTCTGATGAGCTAAAATTTTTACATAACCTCATGAACCGAATCTGATCCAATCAATGCTGCTTCACCTACTTCAAACCAATCAATTGGGGACTTGCATCTACGCCCATATAGTGCCTCATAAGGGGCCATCTGAATACTGGAATGGTAGCTATTATTATAGGTGAACTCTATGAGAGGTAAATGATCATCCTAACTGCACTTGAAATCAATCATGAAAGCTCTCAACATATCCTCTAAGGTCCGAATGGTACGTTCTTCCTTACCATCTTTCTGTGGATGAAATGTTGTACAGAGATTTACCTAAGTACCAAGACCTTTCTGAAATGATTTCCAGAAATGAGAGGTAAACTGAGGACCTCTACCTGAGATGATAAACAAGGAAACCCCATGCAACTTGGCTATCTCATTGATGTAGAATTTGGCATAGTCCTCCACTGAATTGGTGGTCTTGACAGCCAAGAAGTGAGCGGACTTAGTAACTATGTCCACTATCATCTAAATAGAGTGATGTTTTCTGCAAGTATGAGGTAAACCCGTAATGAAGTCCATGTTTATCACTTCCCACCTCCATTCAGGAATGTTAATCTCTTGAGTCATACCTCATGGTTTTTAATGTTCTACCTTAACCTATTAACAATTAGGACACTTAGCCACAAAATTTGCTATGTCTCGCTTCATGCCATTCCACCAAAAAACTTCCTACAGATCACGGTACATCTTAGTGGTACCTGGATGAATAAAATATCTGGAATTATGGGATTCTGTAAGGATCTGCTGCCTCAATTCTCCCACATTAGGAACACATAAGCGACCATGATAACGAAGCACACCATCTCGCCCTTGGGAGAAAACCTCTACTTTCTGTTGAGGAATTGCACCTTTCAACTGAAGTAATATAGGATCACTATCTTGTTTTTCCTTAACCTCCGCTACCAATGAAGATTCAGATCTATTATGATCTATCACACCACCATCTGAAATGTTCGTAAGACAAAACTCCTAAGCGAGAAAGCCGGTGAACATCATTTGTTAATTCCTTCTTTTCTTCCTCAACATATGTTACACAACCCATAGATAGTCTGCTGAGAGCATTAACCACTACATTGGCCTTACCAGGATGGTAAAGCACATTCATATCATAGTCCTTGAGGAATTCAAGCCATCTCCTCCGATGAAGATTCAACTCTTTCTGGGTGAACACATACTAAAGGATCTTATGATCTGAGAGAACATCTACGTGAACACCATACAAGTAATGTCTCCAAATCTTTAGGGAAAATACTACAGTTGCAAGCTTGAGTTCATGAGTCTGATAGTTCCTCTCATGGACCTTAAGTTATCTAGAAGCATAAGCTATGACCTTACCTCGTTGCATCAACACACACCCTAGGCCGACACTGGATGCATCATAATAAATCACATAATCGTCTGAACCATCTGGTAGAGTCAAGACCGCAGCTGTAGTCAACCTAGTCTTGAGTTCAGAGAAATTTTTATCACACTCATCTGACCACTGAAATTTGACCTTCTTCTGAGTCAACTTGGTCAATGGGGAAGCTATGGATGAATATCCTTCAACAAATCTCCTGTAATAACCGGCCAAACCCAAAGAAACTTCTGATATCTGTTAAAGAGGTGGGTCTGGGCCATTGTTTCACTGTTTCTATTTTTTGAGAATCCACTCGAATTCCTTTGCTAGATACCACATGACCAAAGAAAGTGACTGCCTGTAACCAGAATTCACATTTTCTGAACTTAGCGAATAACTGGCGATCCTTGAGATTTTACATAATAAACATGAGATGACTCGCATGCTCCTCCTCACTCCTAGAATATATGAGGATATCATCAATAAAGATAATAACGAACAAATTCAAATAATGTTTGAACACCCTGTTCATTAAGTCCATGAAAGCTACAGGAGCATTTGTTGGTCTAAAATACATAACTACAAATTCATAGTGACCATACTGAGTCCTGAAGGTTGTCTTCGAAATGTCACTATCTCTAACTCTGAGCTGATAATAGCTGGATCTGAGGTCTATCTTGTAAAAGCAACTAGCACCCTCAAGTTGGTTGAATAAGTCATCAATCCTGGGGATGGGATACTTATTCTTGATGGTGACCTTGTTTAACTGACGATAGTCAATGCACATTCTGAGAGAACCATCTTTTTTTTCACAAATAATACTGGTGCACCCATGGGGAAATACTAGGTTTGTTTAAGCCCTTATCTAGAAGGTCTTTCAACTGTTCGTTCAGTTCATTAAGCTCAGTTTGAGCCATTCTATAAGGAGGAATCGAAATGGGTTGGGTATTTGGAAGGAGATCAATTCCAAAGTAAATTTCCCTTTCGGGAGGAACTCTGGGAAAATCTTTTGGAAACACTTCTAAAAACTCATTTACTACTGGAACTAACTCAAGAGTTGGGGTTTCGGAGTTTGGATCCTTAACCCAAACAAGATGATAGGCATACCCTTTAGATATCATATTTTTTACCTTAAGATAAGAGATGAATCGACCTACAAGCACTGAGCTACTACCCTTCCATTCTAAGAATGGTTCGTTTGGAAACTGAAACAGAACAATCCTAGTTCTACAATCGACTGAGGCATAACAAGAATGTAACCATTCCATGCCTAGAATGATATCAAAGTCTACCATTTCTAACTCTACATGATCTGCTGAGGTGGCTTTCTAAGAAACTGTGACAGGGCAATTCTGGTATACCCGTCTAGCTATAACTGGGTCACCAAATGGAGTAGAGACTGAGAAGGGTTCTGAAAGAGTTTCTGGACTGACACTAAAGTTTATTGCTATATAAGGAGTTACAAAACACTGTGTAGCCACTGTATCTAACAATGCATAAACATCTAAATGAAAGACTCGTACTGTACCAGTGATCACATCAGGAGAATCTTCCTGATCTTGGGGAGCTTGGAGAGCATATAACTTGTTCTGGCACTAACCGTCACCTGTACTAGATGAAGCACCCTGCTAAGTTGGGCGACATGCTGGTGCTACTAGAACTGTAGAATGATCCTTATTATTGTTACCTCATTGCCCCTGCCTGGCAAAAGGGAAATCCTTCAACCTATGGCCGGACTGACCACACCCAAAGCACCCTTGCTTGCCTGCAAGACACTCGCCTGGATGGTTCTTACCACACTCTGGACAAGTTGGGAAAGTCATGTTACTTGAAGCACTCCCCTAAGACTTAGAGCCTAATGCCCTACCTTTATGATCCTGTCGAAACATGGGAGATGGAGCATTAGCTAATGAAGGTGTTGGGGCTGAAAATATTTGCTGAAACTGCAAGCAATTTCAACCACCCAATTTCTGCTGAAAGTATTCATAGTTCCCTATTCTATTCTTCTTGTTGTCCTTAACCATTTCCCTAATCTTATCTCCATCAACCTGCTGATCATGGGTCATAAGCCTAGAGATATTCATATCCTCTAACAGCGTAGCATCCCTGCACTCTGTCTTCACCAAGTCGGATACCCCAAACAAAAACTTACTTATTTGTTCCGTCGAATTAGTAACCATGTGTGGAGCATACCTGGACAGTTGAGTGAACTTCAGCCCCTACTCTTGGACTGGCATTGTACCTTTCCTCAAATTCATAAACTCCTAAGCTTTAACCTCTCTTAACTCCCTCAGGAAGAACCTATCTAGAAAAGCTATAGTAAAACACTACCAAGTCATAGGAGATGCATATGTACCCCTATTTTCTTTCCACAAAGTGAACCAAATGTGAACTATATCCTTATGCTGGTAGGATGCCAACTCTACCCTATCATTACCGATTACTTGCATCACTCCAAAGATTTTCTTAACCTCATGAATAAAGTTTTGTGGGTCCTCACCAACCTGTGACCCTAGAAACTCTGGCGGATTCAACCGAATAAAATCTCGAACCCTGGCTGCAATTGATCCACCATTAGTGTTAGTAGGAACTGGGGCCTGCTGATTCTTCGGATTGGCCAAACTTTGAGTCAATAGTTGGATCACATTCTGAAACTCTGCATTCGAAACCTCATGGTTTGGGACTGGAGGAACTGCGTTAGCATTGCATGTATAAGCTCTACGAAGAGGCATGATTTGAAACGCATAACGACGAATTAGAAAGGAGATCATACCATACCCATGCACGATAAGAATAACAAGAAAGTGAAATTTTTTTCTAAAAACACTTCGTAGCCTCCCTCTAATTAGATGTGGTGCACTTCACACCTATGAAAAGGACTCTACTTAGTACGGATTTCAGATATCCTAGGACTCTTGAACCTAATGCTCTGATACTAAGTTTTTCATGCCCCAAGGCTACCCCTTTGACATAAACACAGGATCTAGGATCACAAGTGACCCCAAGTTAACTCTGAAGCTGGCATATCATAAGCATAATAAAACAATCTGAATAAAATGATACTATGCAGAAGATAAAATAGTTAGATGGAGAATACACAATATTGATATGAATTTATATAAAACTACTAAGAGTTCAATAACAACTGAAAGATCAAACTCAAAACTAAAGTTGAATCTAATACTATGTCTGAAAAGCCTCTACTGACTAGAGTTGCTGGGACATACCCCTAGCTAACTCTAGCAAAACTGAAACTGAAATAAAAGAGTGAATACGAAAGAAAACATGTCCATTGTCCTCGAAGTATGAGGACTCACTACTGAAACTGTTGAAATGGAGATCGGGAACCGATCTATGCTTGATCTGAATATTGAGTACCTGAACCTACATCATGAAAGGATGTAGCACAGAGTATGTGTCAGTACTTTGAATGTACTGAGATTGCAGGATATAGAATATAGCTGAAGAAATACATAAACTGAACAAATCATACTGAGCAATTATATAATCTGAACAGAAACATAAATACTGAAATATAACTGGAAACTGAGCTAAATGCAATGACCAAGTACTAATCCTGAACAAGACAAACTGAGACTGAATGTTGAAGTATAACCAAAAACCGGATCAAATACACTAAAGTTTGACTGTGGGAGCTACTATTAATCGACATAAAACCACGTGAGCTAAACGCGGAGTCCAATGTATTCGCCCTATCGAGAGGACCCAATATACGTTGTCAGGGGTATAAAGGCATGACTGGCGTGATCACTAAATCTGATGCCCAACAGAGCGGACTTATAAACATACAGGGGCACGTAGTTTTAGGACTACGAGGTTACGTTGAACCATAGTCCAAATCGGTACTAAGCCTACTCCCAATTGGAATATGTATAAACAACATAACTGAAGTACTGGTTAGCTCAATGTTCTAACATGCGAATCTAAGAATGCAACATTTAAATACTAAAAATGAAACATTTAAAACTGGAGCATGTATATATGTTTAATTGACCTAGCAAGTGTATGTCATGAACTAAGAGAATCTACACAACTAGGGTTCTGAGTTTCATGCAAGGAACTAACCAACGATTTCATGACAACATGATAATCTAATCATGAATACTATAACAGCTAAATCACAACAATTCTCCAACGTTTGAGAAACCCTAGGTCTAAACATGATTTAGAGAATCAAGAATCTGACTGAATTCTAGGGACCTAGTGGATAATAGGACCCACTAGTGAAATACCACATATCTGGTGACAAAATCTACGGGGAAATCCTTCAATTTTGAGGCTAGAACCGAAGAAAATCTTATGCGTATTCTTGAGGGGTTGGTCGAATCTTTCTCCTTTTTTTCGCTCTAAGTTCTGGTGAATTTTGTAGAATGAGGGTTCTGGGTAAGTCTGACTAAATTATTAGGCTTAGACAGAGTAAAACAACATAGTTTAGGCGTTTAAATGACGTAGTTTAAGGACCCCAACGCATCAGAAAAAGACAAAAATGACCATAACTTAAAAGCCGACGAAGGCCACCCACAGAGTGACCTACGGACCATCGTTTGAACTACCAACCGTAGGTAGGGGTTGTCGGTCAAGTCTACCCTAAATCAAGCATAACGTTCTACTCAGATATGGGATTTTAGCAAACTCAGTGGCGTTGGAAATCGGATTCAGTTATCTATTTTTTGGTAGGTCAAGGGCCACTCAATTCCTTTTGTGCTAAAAGTTCTGACTGTTTGAAGTTGACCTAACAACAATTTCTCTCTAACTAGTTGCTGACCCTCACCTATGGTCCATAGGTCCAATCACGGACCGTACTGGTCGATCGTGGGTGGGATGAGAGACTATAAAGATTTTGGCCTTAACGACGGAACCCCATCTATGGTCCATGGTCCCACCTATGGTCTGTGGGTGGTTCCTTTGGTACTAGCACCAGTTTTCTTAAAACTGGGATTTTTCTTCATTTTGAGATCTGAGGTGTTACATTAGAAGTGAATGAGCTTTAATTGGATAACTCATTTTAAAGACTTGAGCCGAGAGGGAATACTGTTTAAACAAATAAGCAAGGATTAAATTAAAACACTCTAGGACCGAGAGGAGATGAGTGAGATTCACCTAATAAGGATGATGAGCATTTAGGTGTATTTATCTTGCTAGAGAATCCTTGCATTGTATCGAGAGACTGTTATTTGAGTGAAATATAAGTTGTAATCCTAAGGTCATGGGGAACACAATCCTAGTCTAATCTAAATCGATAACCAAACCTTGGAACTATAGTATGTTACTGTTACTATTTAAATCTACTTATAATTGGGTACTTGGACATTAAAACAAACTCAATATTTACTTTACGCAATTATTTTCTTGGAATATCAACCACAACTGAATATATGAACTAGTAGATTTGTTTATTCTGTAATTCCCAGTGGGATCGAACTCAACTCTTGTTGAGTTCTGTAATTGATAGCAACCATTATATACTTGTTAATTTAGGTGTAAGTTTGGACGTATCAAATTTCGGTGCCTTAGCTGGGAAATCAGTTTAGAAATATTCTACTTGTAATTATTTTAGTTTGTAGGGTATTTCCTAATTTTACTTTTTTTTCTCTGTCTTCTACAGGTGACTCAAGTAGTGTATATCAAACACCATAAGTAAGGGATTGCCTTTAATTCCCTACGAGCTCGAGCTTCACAGGTTTATTAGAAGAATGGTTAACGCTCAAGAACTTGCATACATAGACAAAGACTGAGACGGGATACTGAGGGCCATGCTTGGGGTGCCAACAGTTATGCAAACAACCCGAATAGGGTAGAAATTGGGGATGAAGAAGAGGAAGAGTTGGTCCCTCAACAACAACCATTATCCCCAAGGAGAAGAGGTCAACAACATGTGCATGTAGTTGTTGATGACAAAGATCAGACTTAGATGGGGTTGGAGCTACAAGAGCTATAGTGCTCCCACCATTTCCACCAAGAGTTAAATTCACCATCTCTAGAACTATGGTTCAATTATTGAATCTGAAGGGGTTGTTTAGAGGTACATCCAGTGAGGATGCAGCTCTGCACTTGATGAATTTTGTAGCAACTTGCAAGTCAACTGAGATTCCTTGAGTTAGTCAAACCACAATGAGATTGAGGTTGTTTTTTTCACGCCCCGAGTCTACACCCTTGATGCAACTAGCACTCGAGAACCATTGTTGGCCCCAAGCGAACCCTTGGCTTGGCTCAACACTCAGCGGAAGACTTACTCAACAACATATGAACTCAAAAGTAAACTTTACTCAACTATACCAAAAGATAAACTCATAATATTTTAGAAATAAAACATTCAAACTAGTTTCAAGGGAAACTCAAGTCTAGAACATAACAACTGAAATGAACAAGACTCATGAACTACTACTGTCTATCTATCTTTGAAGCCTCTACTAATTGAGATGGACATCAGGACAAGACCCACAACATCCTAATAACAAAACTGAAATGATAAAACATAAATGAGGGATCCTCCAGAAGCAAGGAGGCTCACCAAAGCTAATGGTATGAACTAAGCGCCTGTTGATGACCCTGATCTCCTGTATCTGCATCATGAAGTGATGCAGGCCAAATGGCGTCAGTACATGGAATGTACGAGCATGCAAGGGGAAATTTAAAACATGACATAAGCTTGAACTGGAACTAAAGAAACAACTTACCTCGTCTCAACTCAACTCAACATCAACTCAATCTCAACTCATTTCAATATAAAAGCAATAACAATAATGTGATATAAAGAAAATCTTTTAAAATAGTAGATAAAAACTCAATGTATTTGAAAATACAATATAACTCAGTTTGTATGCAAAAATACAAAATAAACTTTGTTTGGAAGATTCTCTAACCGACAACCATCAATGTGAGCTATGTGATGATACAATGTCTCGCCCACGCTACCAGAACTGTACTATACCTTTCCAGGGTATAGAAATCCTCAACTAAGTGGATCCACTAATCTATGCTTAAAAATCAATAAGGAATCATCTAAAAAGTATAACCCTTTCTACCCATGTTGGCTACATGGTTAATGGTGGTTGTAAGTCGTTTGAACTCTCCCACATATCAGTGCTCAATACTACTCCCAAAATATAACTTAGCTCATATGTTTTTTTTGAAAAAAAATACATTTTCCTCATCCTCAACTTTGAGATTATTACTCAAAATGTTTCTCTTAAAAGAGATAGCGCTCAAAACTCCTCATGAACTCTTTTGGAAATTGATGTTTCCTCTCTTCTTAAATGTAAAAACATTTACTCTTGGGAATACTTAGTTCCCATATGTCATTTTTTTTTAAATGAACTCTACTCTCCTCATCATCAACCTCAAGTACTCAAGTCTTAAAACAAGTTTTAAAAGATTGTAAAAGACTTCTCAAAATGACTCCAAAGAACTTTCAAGACTTAACTCTTAACTGTACCTTGAATTTGAATTATGAATTCAAGGGTTATGATTCACGTTATGAATGATTTTTCGTTGTTTAGATGTAGTTTATAGTAGTTAGAATCAATAGGGAGTAAGGGTACACTTTGATAACATGGGCAGCATGGATGACACTAACATGAGTGGCATGTACCCCTCAAGACCATTCACACGGAGTCAAGCAAAGGATCTCCATGACCTACAAGCAACGTTCATGAAAAGAGAAGCTTTAAGAGGAGCTTGAAGGTCACTAAAGAAGGACATACAATATGTGTAAGGTACATCAAAATGAGAAGGAAGAAGGAAAGAGGCCATGTGTGCAAATGGACATTTCATGAATTCAAGAATTCACAAAAGAAGGCAACCAAACAAGGCCCTTATCTCATTAAAGGTAAAATTGTCAAAGAAGTGTCTTCTTTATTTTCTTAGTATAAACATTACACTTTTTTCATTTTGGAAGACTTAGACTATATTGAATATTGACTCTCAAATTGTAGTATCTTCTTAGTGAGTAATTAGTGAATAATTAGGGTGAATAGGGAAAATGTACAAGTACCCCCCTAGACTATGACCGAAATCTCAAAGACACACCTTAACTAAACTAAGGTCTTATTATCCCCCTGAACCCATTTTTTTGTAATTTTGTGCATCTTTTTGGCTTACGTGTCATCCAAATATCTCCCACGTGCCTCAATTGCGTGGAGTCACGGAGTGTGCCACGCAAGACAAAAGGTGTACAAAATTACAAAAAAAATAAGTTCAGGGGGCTAATAGGACCTTAGTTTAGTTAAGGTCTGTCTCTGAAATTTCGGTCATAGTCTAGGGGGTACTTATGCCTTATCCCCTCTTGGGATTGGTAGTTAACTTCTTGGGTTTGATTAATCAAAGTGTTACCCCTTTGTGATTCTTGGTTTCATTTGATTATTCTTCCTTGGGTTGAATTTAGGTTATTGAAGTCAATTGGGAGGTGAGGGTTTTAGTCCCTTGTTGCCCATAATTTCAATAGCTTGAGTATTAATCCACATAACCTTTATTTCTTTAGTCCTTTCCTTGTTTGATATTTATCATTTGGTATCAAGAGCCTAGGTTTAGATTTGTTCCTACAAGTCTAGTCTTGGTTTGCAAAAAAAAAAAGTCCAAAAATTGTCCCCAAAAAAAATCTGATTTTTTTTGTTTTGATTTGTTGTTTTTTACACTAGATCCTTGTTCCCTAGTGTTTTTTGAGTTTCGGTTTCAAATTTTTTTTAATTTGGAGTTGTAGAAGTGAAGTTACCATTGAAGGGTTTCAAGCTTTTCAAACTTCTCAAATTTTGAAAGTGGGTCTTTTGATTGATGAGAATTTGGAGGTTAATTATTAGTGGGATTTGTTCTCTTAGTTGAAGGGAAGAAAAACTTAAATTTTGAGCCAATTCCGAGTTGATTTGAGCGTATTGGGGTATAGTGTGTGTTCTATGTGTTCTTGGTGTCTTCAAGTTTTTCTTGAAGAAGAAGAAAGAAGAAAGTACATTTGAACCAACATTTTCAAGTCAAAGTTGGTCAAAGGTGTTTTTCGGGGTCTATTAGTGGAATTTTGAAAAAAAATTGAAATCTGAAAAAAAAAATCAAAATCTGGAAAGAAAAATAATCATTTCCACGTGGACCGACACATCAGACACCATCTGCAACGCCAGCGCCACACGACATTGGATCAGCAGACAACCTGCCAGCGACGCCCAGTCGCACCTGCATGTGCGTCAGTTTCAGAGACCAAAAACGTGCAGGTTTTTCTTAAGACCCAAAAATATTTAAGTATGGAAAGTTTTTTGGACCTAGAAATTTTTCTAAGTGTCCAAACTTGGTGATTCTTTTTCTACCATTTTTCCCTTCAACTCCTCAACTATTTAACAATTAATTAACATCTTTAATTACTTGTTAACTAGTTTTAATCATCAAATCATCCAATCAAAGTCTTACAAGTGATGAACTTATTTGAGGCTTAAACTTTTTTTAAGTGTCCAAATTCACTTCTTCTTCTTCTAAACTCATTTTTCTTCTATTTTTCAACTATTTAACAATCAATTAACATCTTTTATTACTTGTTAACTAGTTTTTAATCATCAAATCATTTCTTTGATCCTTCAAATTAAGTAACAACAAGTAATTCTTCTACTTTTGTTATTTGGTTTATTTTGAGTCCAAATTTTTTGGTGCTTGTTTATTCTACTTTTCTCATCTTAATTCGTTAATAGCCTTCTTGATTCAAGTACGTTAGTTTTTTTTAGGTCGTCCTTCTTTCAAGAGTCACAAGAATCCACTCCATCACAAAGGATAGGTGATCTTGAGTTGATTGAACGGAGCTAGTTCACTATCAATTTTGAGACGACACCATTGAAGGTGAGTTGAGAGTTACATATGAGTGACGTGAGGTTTTTCCTACTAACCTCGTTTATTGAGTTTTGTAGATATCATGTCTAATACAAGTCCAATTGGGGAGAGCTCGGAGAACATCATGGAGGTTCTCGCCAACATCTTTAAGCAAGTAGCAAAAATTAATGGAAGGATGGGAGGTATGGAGGAAAGGTTGGTACGGGTAGAAAATGAGAATAGAAGGAAAGTAATTCAACCCGAATATGAGAAGATAAGGAGGGCATCGGTGCATTCCACCACCCTTACTCCGGGACAAGCTCATAATCTATGTTCTCCTCCACAAAGCTGAACCCAAAACTACCAACGCCCCACTTTCCAAACTCCCAACCCTCCAAACCACCTAAGACAGCCTATGCCACATCCAAATCCACAACCCTATCACCCGCCACAAGAGAATATTCCTTTTGTGGCCAACCAAGTCCAATACAAAACACCATTTCGAAATGATTCAAATGCATCTTTTCATGAAACCTACACATCACATCGACAAAATGCACCACAAATTCCCTACCAAGACTACCAATACCAAAATCCTCTCTATGAGAAAATTCATGATGAGTTCAATAATGATGAGTTTTGGGAGCATAGGGGTAGGGATGGAAATGGAGTACAAAGGGAAGGAGTACAACCTCGAGACTTGGGGTGGGACCAAGGTAGAGGAGATCAAAAATATGGGAATAGAGGAGATAGGATGGTATATAGAGGATATAGGATGGGATATAAAGGTGATAGGATGGTAAATAGAGGAAATAGGTTTAGGGAGAGAAATGATCAAGATAGGGGCTTGAACATTATCAAGGTCACACTTCCAAGGTTCAAAGGAAGTAGTGACCCCGATGAGTTCTTGGAATGGAAAATTCAAAGTGAGCGGATCTTTCTCACAAATAATATCTCAGAAACATTGAAGGCAAAGTATGCTCTCACGCAATTCGAGGGGTACGCATCAACTTGGTGGGAGTCTAAGAGGAAGGAAAGGGAGAGCCATCATAACTATGAGTTACCTACTTGGCAAGAGTTGATTGCACTTATTGAGTTGAGATACTTGACTCCAAACTACTACCAAGACGTGCTCAAGAAGGTGTACATGTTGAGGCAAGGCACCATAAGTTTGGAAGAATATTATGATGAGTTTGAGAACTTGCGGATGAAGTCTAAAATTGAAAAGAATATGGAATGTACGGTAATACAATTCGTGGCAAACTTGAGGTATGATATCTTGAAGCCCTTGAAGCTTAAGAACTATGAGACTCTTGAAGCGACTTTCCATGATGCCTCAAAGGTAGAAGCATATTTGAAAGAAGAAAAGTCATACAAGGCCAAAAGTTCTTTAACTTCCACATGGGACAAAGGTAGAGATAATTGGAAGACGACATCCTCTCAGGAGCAACCTAAAGGTGGAGGTCAAGCTACCCAAGTCAAGATTGATTACAAATCCAAGGCAAGTGAGCAACCACAAGGAGGTAACTATGTTAAACCTAACTTTCCTCGACCCTCTACAATTCAATGCTTTAGATGTCAAGGGAGGGGACATGTTGCTAGTGAGTGTCCAAATAGGAGAACAATTGTTGCTCTTCCTGATGGGTATAAGATTGAAGATGAAGATGAGGGTGAAGAAAAAATGAGGAAGAGGGAGCTAGGGGTGAAGGAGAGGAAGGTGCTTCGGCGGATGAAGAAGAAAGGTTGGATGAGAGGGTGAATTTTGCTTGATTCATGGAGAAGGGAAATTCTTTGCTTGATGATGATGAAGACTTGAACATGAATGTCAATCTTTCATGTGTTGTGAGAAGAATTATGGGAGCCCTTGCAAAAGAAGAACTTGACCAAAGGGAGAATCTATTTCATGCTCGGTGCAAAATCTAAGATAAAGTGTGTTCTTTAATCATTGATAGCGGAAGTTGCACCAATGTGGTGAGTAGTTCCTTGGTGGTGTGTATGAAAATACAAACCAGCAAGCATCCCAATCCTTATAAGCTACAATGGCTCAATGAGAGTGGAGAGATGAAGGTCCTCAAACAAGCAAGTATTTGGTTTAGTGTGGGAAAGTACAATGAGGAATTGTTTTGTGATGTGGTTCCCATGTTGCCATGTCACCTACTGTTGGGGAAACCTTGGCAATTTGATAGAGATGTTGTGCACCAAGGGCGATCCAACAAATACACTTTCGTGATTAAAGGTAAAAAGTATGTGCTTACACCTCTCACTCCATATCAAGTGAGTGAGGACTATCGAGCTATGAAGGAGCTTCGGGAGAGAATAAAAGTCGAGGAGGCAAAAGGTGAAGGCCAAAGTTCCACCATCGTTCCAAAGAAGGGGGGTGCCTTGGCTAAAAATAAGAAGAATATGTGCATGATAGCAAAGCCAAGCAAGTGTTTAAAGGGTGTGGATGAGGAATGCTATCTAGTGTGCCTTGTCCACACCAACCTTTTGTTACATGCTAACCAAGTTACTAGCACTTTGCCTAGTGTTATTTCTTCTCTTTTGCAGGGCTATGATGAGTTATTTCCAGATGAGATTCCCCCTGGATTACCACCCTTGAGGGGAATCGAGCACCAAATAGATTTGATACCGGGCTCACAAATCCCCAATCTTCCAACTTATAGGAGTAACCCGGCAGAAACCAAAGAGCTATCACGGCAAGTGGCAGAGCTTCTTGAGAAGGGGTTGATCAAAGAAAGCCTAAGTCCTTGTGCCATAATGGTAATTCTTGTTCCAAAAAAGGATGGCACTTGGAGAATGTGTATTGATTGTAGAGCCGTAAATAAGATCACGGTGAAGTATCGACATCCCATTCCTCGACTTGATGATATGCTTGATGAGCTATGTGGTTCTATTGTTTTCTCCAAGATTGACCTTAGAAGTGGGTATCATCAAATTCGTATGAAACTGGGTGATGAGTGGAAGACGGCCTTCAAGACAAAGTTTGGGTTGTATGAATGGCTTGTGATGCCATTTGGATTGAAAAATCCCCCAAGTACTTTCATGAGATTGATGAACATCTTCTAAAACCATTCATCAACAAGTTTGTTGTGGTGTATTTTGATGACATACTTATGTATAGTAAGACAATGGAGGAACATGTATCCCATTTGAAACAAGTGTTTGATGTCCTACTATGAGAGCGTCTCTTTGCTAATTTCAAGAAATGTTCATTTGTGTTGATAAAGTTGTGGTTTTGGGTTTTGTGGTTAGTGCAAATGGGATTGAGGTCGATGAAGAGAAGGTGAAGTCCATCAAGACTTGGCCGACCCCAACCAATGCAACCGAGGTAAGAAGTTTTCATGGGTTAGCAAGTTTTTATCGGCGATTTGTGAAGGGATTTAGTTCAATTGCTTCTCCTTTGACCGAACTGATCAAGAAAGATGTACCTTTTGTATGGGGTGGGAGCAAGAGAAGTCTTTTCAAGCCTTGAAATTGATGTTGAGTTCTTCACCCTTGCTCCAACTACCCAATTTGATAAGGCCTTTGAAATTGAATGTGATGCTTCGGGTGTTGGTATAGGTGGTGTGTTGATGCAAGAAGGAAAACCATCAGCTTTCTTTAGTGAAAAATTAAAGGAAGATACGCTCAAGTACTCAACTTATGACAAGGAATTGTATGCACTTGTGCGGGTGTTGGCTCATTGGCAACACTACTTGTGGCACAAAGAGTTCGTGATAAGGACCGATCATGAGTCCTTGAAGAATCTTAAGGGGAAATCCAAGTTGAACCAGAGACATGCTAAATGGGTTGAATTCATTGAAACTTTTCCATATGTGATCAACTACAAGCAAGGCAAGGATAATGTGGTAGCGGATGCTCTATCAAGAAGGTTTGTATTGGTCAATACCTTGGTTTCTAGAATGATGGGGTTTGAAAGCTTAAAGGGATTCTATTCTATGGATTCCGACTTCAAAGGTACCTTTGATAATCTTAGTCAAGGGAAGCGAGTTGATAGGTACCAATTGGTTGATGGTTTTTTAGTTCAAAGATGGCCGAGCATGTGTGCCCATGAGCTCATGGAGAGAGTTATTTGTCAAGGAGGCTCATAGTGGTGGTTTGATGGGACACTTTGGGGTACCTAAAACACTTGAAATTCTTAAGGAGCAGTTCTTTTGGCCCAAGATGAAGCATGATGTGGAGAGGATTTGTGGACAATGTCTAGAATGCAAGCAAGCCAAATCCACGACTATGCCCTAAGGTAAGTATACTCATCTTCCTACTCCTAATGGTCCGTGGATGGATATTTCTATTGATTTTGTGTTGGGACTTCCTAGTACTAAAAGAGGACATGATAGTATATTTGTGGTAGTGGATAGATTTTCTAAAATGACTCATTTTATTCCATGCCATAAATGTGATGATGCATCACATGTAGCATCTTTGTCTGTTATCAATGTGCTTAAATTGCATGGAGTCCCTCAAACCATTGTTAATGATAGGGATTCCAAGTATCTTAGTCATTTTTGGAAGAGTCTATGGGGTACACTTGGTACCAAACTTATGTTCTCTACTTCTTGCAATCCTCAAACAGATGGACAAACCGAAGTAGTCAACCAGACTCTTGGAAGCATGCTTCGATGCATGATTAGAGGGACCCCAACTACTTGGGAAGACCGTTTACCCTTGATTGAATTTGCATATAATCGATCTTTCCACTCCTCTATTCGAATGTCTCCATTCGAAGCATGTTATGGTTTTAAGCCTTTGTTTCCATTAACCATGACTCCTTTGTCTAGCAATGTTGTTGTGAGCCTAGATGCCAATCAAAGGGAAAAGGAGATGATGAACATTCATGCCAAGATTAAACAGGCCATTGAAAAGAACAATTCAAAGGTGGCCATTAGAAACAATCGAGGGAGAGAGGAAGTGCTCTTCAATCCAGATGATTGGGTGTGGGTGCATTTCCGGAAGGAGAGGTTTCCACAAGTACGAAAAGGGAAGCTAAGCCCAAGAGAGGATGGACCCTTCAAAGTACTCAAGAGAATCAATGACAATGCTTACATGATTGACCTACCAAGTGAGTATAATGTTCATAATGTTTTCAATGTTAGTGATTTGTCTACTTGTGTTGTAGGTGATTCTTTGGATTCGAGGACTAATCATTTTCAAGAAGGGGAAGATAATAACACGGGCAGCACGGATGACACTAACCTGAGTGGCATGTACCCCTCAAGACCATTCACACGGAGTCAAGCAAAGGATCTCTAAGACCTACAAACAATGTTCATGAAAAGATAAGCATTAGAGGAGCTTGAAGGTCACCAAAGAAGGACATACAATGTGTGTAAGGTACATCAAAATGAGAAGGAAGAAGGAAAGAGGCCATGTGTGCAAATTGTCCCGACCCGAGAGCACCCCCTAGTCATAACACGGCGTACATGACCCCGAATGGGTCGCATACAAGCCCTTATCACACTCTTAACACAAGATAATAGAGAATACGAGAAAATTTAAAACATTTACAATCAATGTCTTATTTCATAAAATCAAGCGGAAGTCTTTACTAGAACCTTTGTCTCAAACCATCTATTTAACTCTTGAATAAAAGTCTTTGGGATGCAACCCATACAAAGTCTTAAAACATAATGAAATGACATGAAGGAACATAATGGGTTTGTCCTCGAAGCTATGAGGACTCACCAATTCTTCAACTCTTCTAGATCCTTGAAACCTAACCTCCAAAGCAACTCAAATCTCCAAACCCTACATTTGATTAGAATGTAGGCAATATGCATTAGTACAAAATGTACCAAGTATGAAAGCTAACACAACATCATAAGAGCATCTCAAATGGTTAGTCAACATAAGAAATAAGCATAAGAGATAATAACATAGTCATAACATAATCATCATAGTCATAGAGAGGTCTCCAACATAAGCTTCATATAAACATAAGTCAACATAAGACATAGTTAATAAGCATAGAAGATAAGTCATAATCATATCAACATAATTGACTCTTAGTCATCATTACCATAGTAGCACCATTCTCAAGTAACCTCAAAAGTATACAAGTGCAAAGCAAGAATAGAATCCCATAATGCCACCCAAGCCAAGTATCCCTTTTTTAGTCATCTTAATCATAGTCTATGTGCATGATTAAGTCATAAGTCTTTCTACCATAAGGGCACCATACTTCTAAGGAACCTCAAGACACACTTGTGCAATGCATGAAAGTCATCCCATACTCCCCTTCACACTAAGCATAGCCATGAATTAATCTTATTCATATTCACCCTACTTTTGGTCTTACTATAAGCTTACTTCATATAGACAAAGGAACCTACCACCTAAGTCAATCATATCTTGGAAAACCTAACCTCCAAAGCAACTCAAATCTCCAAACCCTACATTTGATTAGAATGTAGGCAATATGCATTAGTACAAAATGTACCAAGTATGAAAGCTAGCACAACATCATAAGAGCTCATACTTGTGCAATGTATGGATAGCATCCCATACTACTACCCACACTAAGTACTCATTTACACTATCATGAAGGTTCACTAGTTGGGGACTAATCCCTCTATTCTATTTACCTTTATTCAAGGCTACCAAGGAATAACCCCATAATAGGCTAGACCATGCTATCATCTTACTAACATAACTAGGTTAAGCTAAGCTAACTACCTTGGAATACACACTAACATGCAAGTCCAAGCTACTCTAGGAAAGGTACAAGTGTCCTATCCTAGCTACCATAAAATAGTCCTAAACCAACTAAGTCATGCTACCCTAACAAGTGTACTAGGTGACAAATGCAAGCTATCCATAGGGGAGTGTGATTTTCAACCCTAAGCTACCATGACTAATCCCAACTCAATCTATACTTGAAATTCATCTTACAATGCAGGTCAAGCTACCCTTAGGAGATTCTAAGTCCTCTATCCCAAAGCTACCATGAAATGGTCTTGGCCAAACCAAGTCAAGCTACCATGAATGCATCCTAACAATGCTAGTTCAAGCTTACCCATAGGAGAGTATGAATCCTCAATCCTAGGCTATCATGACTACTACTAACTCACGCTACCATGACATGCATCCGATAATGCTAAGTCAACCTATCCCTTAGGAGAGAATAGCTCTTCATCCTAAGGTATCAACCTTGGTCTTATCCTACTAAGGCAAGCTATACATGAAGGGATCATATATCACAACTTCAAGCTATTCTAGTCTAACATGCTTTGATTCATTTTAGGTTAGTAGGTCAACCTAGAATCCTTATATGTGAGAGAACTTGAATCTCCTAACATATTCATGTCTAAGTGTATAAGACGAAGAGAATACACCACAAGATCACATCATATTGAATTTACCCCCAAAGCCCTAACAATGATAGCTACAAGCCATACTTTCAAGCTTAACTTCATTCTATCATCCATGTCTAATTTACAAGCTATTCCATCACATTGTTCCATAGAAGGTGATTCTAGTCATACTTGATCATAAAGGTTCAATTCCAACTTTACAAGTCAAGATCATTCATATTCAATTAAGTCTAGTTCCATTCAGAATTGGATGGTCCTAACTATGATCAATTAGTATTCAAGACATTGAAATAGGAAGATCACTTTAGAACCTTAAATTTTATCTCTAATGGCATCAACCCACAATAATCACATTCCTCAATATAGATTAGGGTTCATCATATAAATCACATGAATTCATCATAATATCATTAAACAAAGACAATTCAATCATATGGGTGATATCCACTAGATTGGAATCACACCCAAGTCCTACCCATAATGCAATCACAACCTTAGCTAGAATTGGGCTTTTGAGCTCACAATTGGGGGATTTCTAATGGGGATCCATGGGTGCAAGAACCCATGGATGAATAAGCTTCACATACCTTCAATCAAAGCCCCAAACAAAGCTTGAATCAATTGTGAAAATCGCCCTAAGTTACTGCCCTAACTTCCTTTCTTCTTCTTCTTCTTCTTCTTCTTCTTCTTCTTCTTCTTCTTCTTCTTCTTCTTCTTCTTCTTCTTCTTCTTCTTCTTCTTCTTCTTCTTCTAGAGAGGGGATTTCTAAGGGAGTAATTTGGGGGTCTTTAGATGAATGAGTTGAAGTGATTCCACTATTGCTTCACCTTTGAATCGATTGACTCGCCAGGGTGTTCCTTTTGTGTGGTCTGAGGAGTGTGAGTTGAGCTTTCGGAGGCTCAATGAGTTGCTTACTATTGCTGTTATGCTGACTCTTCCAGTTGAGGGTGAGGGCTTTACCTCATATTATGATGTTTGTGGTGTTGGTTTCGGGTGTGTTTTGATGCAGCGGGGCTGGGTTATTGCTTATGCCTCCCGACAGTTGAGAGTACACGAGCGCAACTACCCCACTCATGATCTAGAGTTGGTGGCGGTAGTATTCGCGCTCAAGCTTTGGAGGCACTACCTATATGGGGTTCACTGTGAGATTTACACTAACCACCGCAGTCTACAGTACATTATAAGTCAGAGGGATCTTAATTCTAGGCTGCAGCGCTGGATTGAGCTTCTGGCAGACTATGACCTCTCTATTCTCTACCATCCGGGCAAGGCGAATGTAGTAGTGGATGCCTTGAGCCGGAAGGCAGGAAGTATGGGTATATTGGCTTACTTGCCTACCGTGGAGTGGCCCCTGGCTTTAGACATTCAATCTCTAGCTAACACGATGATCAAATTATATATTTTAGACTCCAGGTGAGCATTGGCCTTTATCGGGGCTCAATCTTCACTATTTGATCGGATCCGTGCCAGACAGTACGAGTATGAGTCATTGGCAGCCCTTAGAGACCGGGTGTTATAGGGTGATGGTGGCCAGGCTACTATAGGCTCAGATGGGGTTCTCCGATTTGATGGTCGTTTGTGTGTTCCTAGAATTGCGAGCTTGATTCAGTTGATTCTTCACGAGGCCCATGATTCCAAATACTCTATTCATCTAGGCACAACAAAGATGTATCGAGACTTGAGGCAGCATTACTAGTGGGACGGCATGAGGAGAGATATTGTTGAGTATGTGTCATGTTACCTTAGTTGCCAACAGGTGAAGGCCAAGCATCAGAGGCCTGTGGGGAATTTTAGAGATTACACTTTACCGAGTGGAAATGGGAGGGTATCACTATGGACTTCGTGATAGAATTTCCTCGGACTCCCAGGGGCATTGATAGTATTTGGGTCATCGTTAATCGATTGACCAAGTCCGCTCACTTCCTCCCAGTTCGATCTACATTCAGTGCAGAGCGGTTGGCCCATGTTTATATTCAGAAGATAGTCCGTCTTCATGGTGTGCCGGTGTCCATCATATCAGATCAAGGGTCTCAGTTTACATCTAGTTTCTGGAGAGCATTTCAGAGAGTGTTGGGGACCAGGGTTGATCTCAGCACTGCTTTCCACCCACAGACCGATGGCCAGTCGGAGCGCACTATTCAGGTCCTGGAGGACATGTTGCAGGCTTATGTGTTTGAGTTTGAGGGTCAGTGGGATCAGTTTTTTCCCTTGGCGGAGTTTGCGTACAGCAACAGCTACCACTCGAGCATTCAGATGGACCCGTTTAAAGCCCTATATGATAGGCGTTGTCGCACTCCAGTTGGTTGGTTTGAGTCCTCGGAGCCTAGGCCGTACAGTACAGATTTACTCCAGGAGGCTTTGGCGAGAGTTCGGGTGATCCAGCATAGGCTGAGGACAGCTCATAGCAGGCACCAGAGTTATGCTGACCGCAGGTGTCATCCTTTGTGTTTTGGTGTTGGTGATCGGGTGTTCTTACGGGTGTCGCACTTAAAGCGCATGAATAGGTTTGGCAGGCGGGGAAAGCTTATCCCCAGATATATTGGGCATTTTGAGATCTTGAGGAGGGTTAGTGATGTTGCCTATGAGTTAGCCCTACCTCCTGCATTTTCACCTATACACCCGGTTTTTCAAGAATTGATGCTACGCCGGTATATTCTAAATGAGTCTCTGTAATGCCTCGGAAAATTAGTAGGTTAAACTAGAGCCTAAACGTGAGAGCTAACGTCCAGGTACGTGTTTGAAACGACCCCAAAAATGCCCGAAAATGTGCTTCGGAAACACCTATAATTGTAATTTCCATATATCTCAAAATCCGGGAATGATTTCGGAAATTCGACTTCATATTCTTATTCAGGGGGTCAAATTGAGTGTGAAATGGGTCTAACCCGAATTTTAGAGCAACCGTATCAAAATTCAAAAATCGCAAAAAATGTGATTTGGAAGGTCAACTTTAAAGAGGCATATCTCTTAGCACACAAGGAACTGGAAGGGCCACAAACTATTAAATTAAAGCCCTTTGAGTTATATTTCCAACGCACCTGGTTTCACATCATTCCGAGTTAGGATGAGGGAGTTATGACCATTTTCGTAAAACCTGTCTGTGCAGATTGACAATTTCCAGTAAGCTGTTTTTTTAAAGCCTCATTTTTTAGGCGAAGTGTTGGGGCGTTTTTTTTATAAAAAGGGGATATGTCCCATACTTAGTCATTTTTTATCTAAGTTTCAAAACACTCAAAAAACACTCTCCAAGCCCTCTCCAAATTCCACCAAGATCTTCAACCAAATTCAAACATCTCAAGCTCTAATTCCGGATTCAAGACTCAATCTCAAGCTTCAATTCTCCATTCCAATCTTCATCAAGAATTCTCCAAAGTTGAGGTATGTGGGTTGATTGTGGAAACCTTCCTTTCCACAAGTCCAACCATTTATCCTCTATTACTACTTCAAGTTTATGGGTCCTTATGATTATTTATGAACTCTTGAAGTATGGAATTACTACTACACACCCTATTATGGTCTATTTTGCATATTATCATGAAATGGAATTATTATATGATGTTTATGGTTTTCATGCCTCAATGATCAAATTATGAAGGTTGTTATATATGTATATATATATGTATGTTGTTGGTGGGCTGTTTTATATGGATTTTGAAATTGGTTGGACTTAGTACTCTTGAAACACATGATTTTATTTACATGAACAAGTAGCCCACCATATGTTTGATAAAATGCCATTTATAGAATCCTTAGGAAATGGAAGGTCCAATGTACGTCCTATGAGTCGGATGATTATATAAGTATTGAAATGATGATGAAAGGGATACATGTATATGATTTTCTCTATATAAGTGTTGGGAGTCGACCAAGCCTAGCTCGGGGGGTTGTAGGCCCGGGTAACCGTATCGAAGGGTTGGTACCTTGGTTGCCTAGTACGGGGGGTAGTAGGCCCGTATAACCGTATCGAGGGGTTGGTACCTTGGTTGCCTAGTACGGGGGGTAGTAGGCCCGTATAACCGTATCGAGGGGTTGGTACCTTGGTTGCCTAGTACGGGGGGTAGTAGGCCCGTATAACCGTATCGAGGGGTTGGTACCTTGGTTGCCTAGTACGGGGGGTAGTAGGCCCGTATAACCGTATCGAGGGGTTGGTACCTTGGTTGCCTAGTACGGGGGGTAGTAGGCCCGTATAACCGTATCGAGGGGTTGGTACCTTGGTTGCCTAGTACGGGGGGTAGTAGGCCCGTATAACCGTATCGAGGGGTTGGTACCTTGGTTGCCTAGTACGGGGGGTAGTAGGCCCGTATAACCGTATCGAGGGGTTGGTACCTTGGTTGCCTAGTACGGGGGGTAGTAGGCCCGTATAACCGTATCGAGGGGTTGGTACCTTGGTTGCCTAGTACGGGGGGTAGTAGGCCCGTATAACCGTATCGAGGGGTTGGTACCTTGGTTGCCTAGTACGGGGGGTAGTAGGCCCGTATAACCGTATCGAGGGGTTGGTACCTTGGTTGCCAAGTACGGGGGGTAGTAGGCCCGTATAACCGTATCGAGGGGTTGGTACCTTGGTTGCCTAGTACGGGGGGTAGTAGGCCCGTATAACCGTATCGAGGGGTTGGTACCTTGGTTGCCTAGTACGGGGGGTAGTAGGCCCGTATAACCATATCGAGGGGTTTGTACCTTGGTCCCTAGCTCAGGGGGTGGTAGGCCCGGGTAACCACATTGAGGGGTTTGTACCTCTTTCGCCTCTCCAAGGGGGTGGTAGGCCTTGGAAATACTATATTGATGGTCACTCACTACACATATA
>NW_006238927.1:3168852-3214130 GCF_000226075.1 Solanum tuberosum | reverse complement strand
TAATGAAACGACCCCAAAAATGCCCGAAAATGTGCTTCGGAAACACCTAGAATTGTAATTTCCATATATCTCAAAATCCGTGCATGATTTCGGAAATTTGACTTCATATTCTTATTCAGGGGGTCAAATTGAGTGGGAAATGGGTCTAACCTGAATTTTAGAGCAATCGTATCAAAATTCAAAAATCGCAAAATATGCAATTTGGAGGGTCAAATTTAAAGGGGAATATCTCTTAGACACACAAGGAACTGGAAAGGCCACAAACTATTAAATTAAAGCCCTTTGAGTTAGCTTTCCAACGCACCTAGTTTCACCTCATTCCGAGTTAGGATGAGGGAGTTATGACCATTTTCGTAAAACCTGTCTGTGCAGATTGACAATTTCCAGTAAGCTGTTTTTTTTTAAAGCCTCATTTTTTAGGCTAAGTGTTGGGGCGTTTTTTTTATAAAATGGGGATATGTCCCATACTTAGTCATAATTTTTTTCTAACTTCAAAACACTCAAAAACACTCTCTAAGCCCCCTCCAAAATTCCACCAAGATCTTCAACCAAATTCAAACATCTCAACCTCTAATTCCGGATTCAAGACTCAAGCTCAAGCTTCAATTCTCCATTCCAATCTTCATCAAGGATTCTCCAAAGTTAAAAATGTGGGTTTGATTGTGGAAACCTTCCTTTCCACAAGTCCAACCATTTATCCTCTATTTTACTTCAAGTTTATGGGTCCTTATGATCATTTATGAACTCTTGAATTATGGAATTATTACTACACATCCTATTATGGTCTATTTTTGCATATTATCATGAAATGGAATTATTATGTGATGTTTATGGTTTTCATACTTCCATGATCAAATTATGAAGGTTGATATATATATGTATGTTGTTGGTGGGCTGATTTATACGTATTTCGGAATTGGTTGGACTTAGTACTCTTGAAAGACATGATTTTATCTACATGAACAATAGCCCACCATGTGTTTGATAAAATGCCATTTATAGAATCCTTAGGAAATGGAAGGTCCAAGGTACGTCCTATGAGTTGGATGGTCATATAATCATTGAAATGATGATGAAATGGATACATGTATATGATTTTCTCTATATAGTATGTGAGTTGACCAAGCCTAGTACGGGGGGTAGTAGGCCCGTATAACCGTATCGAGGGGTTGGTACCTTGGTTGCCTAGTACGGGGGGTAGTAGGCCCGTATAACCGTATCGAGGGGTTGGTACCTTGGTTGCCTAGTACGGGGGGTAGTAGGCCCGTATAACCGTATCGAGGGGTTGGTACCTTGGTTGCCTAGTACGGGGGGTAGTAGGCCCGTATAACCGTATCGAGGGGTTGGTACCTTGGTTGCCTAGTACGGGGGGTAGTAGGCCCGTATAACCGTATCGAGGGGTTGGTACCTTGGTTGCCTAGTACGGGGGGTAGTAGGCCCGTATAACCGTATCGAGGGGTTGGTACCTTGGTTGCCTAGTACGGGGGGTAGTAGGCCCGTATAACCGTATCGAGGGGTTGGTACCTTGGTTGCCTAGTACGGGGGGTAGTAGGCCCGTATAACCATATCGAGGGGTTTGTACCTTGGTCCCTAGCTCGGGGGGTGGTAGGCCCGGGTAACCACATTGAGGGGTTTGTACCTCTTTCGCCTCTCCAAGGGGGTGGTAGGCCTTGGAAATACTATATTGATGGTCACTCACCACACATGTACTACGTCCCACTAAATATGATTTTTATGTAAGCATCATTATACATATCATCTCATTAATATGCTATCTATCGGGTATGATTGCATTTTTCCTATGATGTCCATCTATTGTAGCATTGCATTGCATCCCATATACTTAGTACATTCAAACGTACTAACGCATACTCTATGCCTACATGATGTCACCATGTAGGGACCAGAGCACCACTTGACCATCTTCCTCCGCGTGGCTAATACGATTTTCTATCAAGGTTATTGGTGAGTCCTCCATTCCGGGGACGTTGCTTATGATCTCTTGCTATGTATAAGACTGTTCCTTTTTTTTGTTATGTGTTGACTCTGGGGGTGAGCCCGGTAGTTTGTCTTGGCTCCCGCTAAGTACTCATGTTTAGAGGTGGTGTTGGACAAGTTGTGTATTATGCTTGAGCTTGACTCATCTATGGTATTTATGTATCATTCCTTTTTTTTTCTTGATCCCTTAGCCCCGATTTCCTCCTTGATTATGCTTATCGCTTATGGTCATTTTAATTGCTTCTGCGACCAAGGATGTGTAATGATATGCTATGAGGCTTGTTTGGGGTTCCTTCGGGTTCCCCATTCGCCGGTCACGTCTAGGCCCTAGGCTTGGGTCGTGACAGTGTTAGACCCCGTAGTTAGAAGACCATCTAAGGTGGCTTTGACGGTTGCAAGGGCAAGGGCCAAGGCAAAGGGGCAAAGCCTAAGCCAAAGGCCAAGGCTGCCCCAACCTTGGCCAAGCACTGCCCAAAAACCACGACCACCTTCACGACCAATGGTCTTGACCACGGTTCGTGAAGGAGCTCATGAAGGCCCCTTAGGTTTGTGGGAGGCAAGGCTTTGAAGCCTAGCTACTGCCTAGGGACTGCGACCTTCACCACAACTAGTGGTCTTGACCACGGATCGTGGGAGGTCTCGTATGCCTTCAAATTTTAGAAGCCAATACCCCAATCCTTAGCCACTGCCGAACCACAGGCAAGACCACGGCTCATGGTCTTGATCACGGCTCGTGAGGTTCTCTCGTGGTGCCTAGGAGTGGGCTGCCTAAAAAGGGTCATTTTTGTAAATTCCTTTTTAATTAGTTATTGTATGGGGTCGATTTATATTGTCTTATTTAACATATATAAATGATTTTAAGTCATTAAACACCCCATTTACTTCATTATTCCAAAAATAGTTCATCTTCTCCAAAATATTTCTCTGTCTAAAACCTCCATTGAAGAAGAAGAAGAACAAGAAGTCAAGGTCTAGGGATCAAGGACTCATCTTTTCCACTAAATTTAGTGAGGAATCTTCAATTAAGGTATGGTAGTTTTGATTCATGGTTAACTTTCCATCCATGAAGTCCTCAAATCTTAAAATTCAAAGTTGGAATTTCTCCAAAACTAAGGGTTTTCATTCTAGGTCATGGATTCTTTCTCAAAATGTTTTCAATGGTTTAATTATCATATATTGAGATTTAATTTCTGTTTTATGGTGGTTTTAAGATGAAATCCCCCATGAATCCATGATTTCCCCATAACCCTAATTTATGACTTTGATGTGGGTGAATGGGATTATGATGAATGTTATGCAATTATTCTTGTAATGCTTTAGTTAATGGAATTATGTCATTATTCATGCCTAAATTGTAGTAATTCTATGTGTGTTGGTGAATTGTGATTCATGGCCTTGAAGGGTAAATTATGAAGAGTGTTGAATATTCATGATGGTTATTTATATGCTTTGTGATTTCAATGAAACTAACGTGATCATGACTACAATGCAATTGTGATAATATGGAAAGGTTATTCTCAATTATACACTTGTGTATGATGATGATATGTTGTGAAGGGTTTCTTCAGTGTAATGTTATGCCTTGAATTGGTAGGCTTAGGGCATCCTATTCTTTTGTAATTGAAAGTGATCTTGATTGATGTACCTTGAATTGTTAGGCTTAGGGCATCCTCTTCTTGTGTAACTAATGTATCTTGACTTAATGAACTTTGAATCAGTAGACCTAATGGTGGTATTCCTTTCATAAATGATTAATGAAGTATTCTAGGCTTTGTCTTGAATCGGTAGACCTAATGGTGGTAGCCCTTGCATGATGATTCTATGAACTATTCTAATGATGTGTCTTGGATCGGTAGGCTAATGGCACCCTTCCATAAATGGCAATGATGAACCTTGAATCGGTAGGCTTATGGAACCCTTTCATGAGGATTCAATGAGCTATCCTAATAATGTACCTTGAATCGGTAGGCTTATGGCACCCTTTCATGAGTGAATCAATGTACATTGGGTAGGGAGGCCAATGGCACCTTCTCATGTGTAATAATGTTAATGAGAATGAACTAATCTATGGGAATGTAAGCTTAGCACCGAGCGGATATAGTAAAATGGAAGCTCTCCCCATGTAGGCCGGGTTTCAATGAAAAACTTCTTTATCCCATAACTATGTGCCCTCATAGGTTATAGCTAGTGGATCCACCTAAGCTAAAATGTTACTGGTTCTACCTTAGGCAAGTAGACCAACTCTTTTCGGTGTGGGACATGACACCGGATTCCATGTTAAGCTCACATGGTCTATGTCGGTTAAGTCTTTTTCCCATCATGTGAGTTACGTGCTATGGTTACTCAAGATGTTTTATGAAGTGTGGTTGGTAGTATGGCATGACATTCATGCATTGCACGAGTACTCTTTGAGAGGTCTATGGTGTGTTTCTCTAATGTCTTAATGTCTAATAAAATGAATGTGCTCAGAATGATGCTAATGAGAATTATTATTTAAAGGCTTAATGTAAAGATGAATGCTTAACTTGGATTGTTATCATGAGTTGCTTTCCTTGCCATAACTTATTAAATGTGAATGTTTCTTGTCTATGATTATTGACTAAAGATGAGAATGAAGAATGGTAAGTATGTTATGGTGGCCTCAAAGTGGTACTTAGTATGAATGGTATTATGGGATTCCATTCATACATTGCACAAGTATAGCTTAGGGTTACCTTCGTGATGGTTCTATGATGCTCTAATGACTTATATGATGAAGATGATTCTCAAACTATTCAAATGCATGCTTTTGAATGAAAATGTCATTTTTAAGCATGGTTTTTGCATGGCTATCATACTTAGTACATATTTGTACTAACCCATATTTCTTGTCATTTTTACAAAGTGTAGGTTCCGGATCTTAAGGTGATTTCTTTGGAGTGAAGCTTGGATTGACTATTCTCTAAGCTAGTGGTGAGTCCTCAAGATTTGAGGACATATGAGTCTTTAATAGTTTCCTTTATTGCCACTTTACATTTCAGAGTATGTTGAAGGGTTGTGACCCTATTATTGATTCAAAGTCGTATTAAATGGTCATGTGAGACAGAGTTAGACTTCAGTTGTTTTAAATAAAGTTTTCGATTGTATGGACTAAAAGTTTTAATAATCCGTACCATTTTTCTTATGTCTTATGTTTTGAATGCTATGACGGTTGTATGAGGCTTTTCGGAGTCTTATACACCGTGTCACGTCTGGGGTATTGGCTCGGGTCGTAACAAACATGGTATCAGAGCACAAGATGTTGGGATGGTTTTAGGATTGATGTCTAACAAGCCACGTCTAGTAGAGTCTTATTCATAGTGTGAAGCGCGCCACATTTATGAATGAGAGGCTAAAAGATGTTAGGAAAATACACTTCTTTCATTACTCTACAAGTCCATTTCTTAATCCATTTTTTGTGTCTTCAGGAAATGAATACATGAAGGGCTAACGCAAGGAGGATGGAGGAGAACAATTTCAATGAAGGATTTTGTCTAGGAAATCAACTCCTCAAGGCAATCAAGTCCCACTTAACCCTCCAGCTATGTCGGATGAAGAAGTTAGGTCAGCTCTTCTAATGATGGCTCAAACCGTAACTACTCAAGCCCAAGCTATGACGGCCCAAGCCACTAAGGGTGTTGAGACTCATGTGAACCCTAATGTGAGCACTATGGCTTCTAGGTTGAGGGACTTTGTGAGGATAAACCCTCGGGTGTTTCTTGGTTTCAAGGTGGGAGAGGATCCCAAGAGTTTGTGGATGAGGTTTATAAGGTAGTTAATGCGATGGGGGTGACTTATATAGTAAAAGTATAAGTAGTCGTTTATCGATTGAAGGATGTTTCCAAAGTTTGGTTCACTCAATGGAAGAGTAATAGGGCGGTAGGAGCGGGTCCCATAGATTGGGAAGTGTTCAAGAAAGCATTCATAGATAGGTTCTTTTCCCGTGAGAAGAGGGAGGTTTAGACTGAAGAATTTATCAACCTTAGGCAAGGTTGCATGAGTGTGCAATAGTAATCTTTGAAATTTACCCTATTGTCTAAGTATGCTCCATCTTTGGTGTCGAACCCGAGGGATGAGATGAGTAGATTTGTGACGGGTGTGTCTGACTTAGTTGAGGAAGAATGTCTTACGGAAATGCTCCATGATTTCATGAATATCTCTAGGCTTATGGTGTATGCTCAACAAATTGAGGAGTCCAAACTTAAGAAAAAGAATAGGGAGATAAAGAGAGCTAGATCCGATGAGCAAGGTCAACCAAGGTTCGAAAAGAGAGCTTCTAACCAAGATTCTTCAAGCACTCCTAGGGTTAACCAAGATAAAGGTAGTGGGTCTCCATTTCCTAAACCTACTTGCACCAATTATGGAAAGAAGCATTATGGGAAGTGCCTAGCCGGTACAAATGGGTGTTATGGTTGTGGAAAGAATGATCATAAAGTGAAAGATTTCCCTACACTCTTGGCAAAAGGAAGAGATTCTAAGCAAGCTTCTCTTGATGGTACGATTCCTATCCCTCCAAATTATGGTTGTTTCTATGCACTTCGGTCTACAGAGGATAAGAGAGCCCTTCCGGATGAAGGCACCGGTATGTTGATAATTCCTTATAGATGAAAATGTCTTATTGAGGTTCCTATGCTATTTTGTGTTATTTTGATGTTAACCTTAGTATGGGTTTACTCCCAAGGGGGAGATGGTATGCTTAGAAGGCAAGGTTGTTGAGAGTTCTGATATTCTTAACACTTTCTTCTATTCTATTCAAGCTTGAGACTAAGAGTTCCTTGTAGTCTGTTTCATGTTTTGGAGTCATGTGTGAATTATGTGTTTCCATGATCTCCTTATGTTATGCGTGTTCTTGATGAATTCATGTTTAATGAGAAAATGAGTTTTTATTATTTGTATTCCTCATGTTGATGTGCATTTAGTATGAGTTGCCTATATCCTTCATGAGTCGAATTGTTGAACATGCTTAAATGTACTTTTGAGAATAATTGCATAATTGGCTTCATGATGTTATGATGAGCATTATTTGAGTTGGAGAAGGTAATTCCTCCAATGAAATGAGAAATGTTGAAGTTTTCATGCATGATGGGTTGTTAGTTGTAGTTCCTACTTCCTTGTGTTGCATTGAGTATATTGATATGGAGTTGATGTTTCCTCCTTATTTTGTGCATTGTTATGATGTTTCATGCATGATGGGCTGCTAGTCTTGTGTCTATAATTCTGTAAGGGGTCTAAAGTCTCATTCGAGGACGAATATTCCCAAGGGGGAGATAATGTAATGCCTCAGAAAATTAGTAGGTTAAACTAGAGCCTAAACGCGAGAGCTAACGTCAAGGTACGTGTTAGACCCCGTTGTTAGAATACCATCTAAGGTTTGATTGAAGGTTGCAAGGGCAAGGGCCAAGGCAAAGGGGCAAAGCTTAAGCCAAAGGCCAAGGCTGCCCCAACCTTGGCCAAGCACTGCCCAAAGACCACGACCACCTTCACGACCAGTGGTCTTGACCACCTTCACGACCAGTGGTCTTAACCACGGTTTGTGAAGGGGTTCGTGAAGACCCCTTAGGCTTGTGGGAGGCAAGGCTTTGAAGCCTAGCTACTGCCTAGGGATCACGACCAGTGGTCTTGACCACAGAACGTGGGAGGTCTCGAGGTCATGCCTTCAAATTTTAGAGGCCTAGACCCTAAGCCTTAGACACTCCCCAAGGACCAAGGGCAGTACCACGGCTTGTGGTCTTGACCACGGCTCGTGAGGTCCTCTCGTGGTCCCTGGGAGTACGCTGCCGAAGAAGGGTCGATTTTGTAAATTCATTTTTAATTAGTTATGGTATGAGGATGATTTATTGTCTTATTTCACATATATAAATGATTTTAAGTAATTAAATACCCCATTAACTTCTTTGTTCCCATAAACCCAAAATAGTTCATCCTCTCCAAAATATTTCTCTCTAAAACCTCCTTTGGAGAAGAAGAAGAAGAAGGAGGAGGAGGAGGAGGAGGAGGAGGAAGAGGGGGAGGAGGGGGAAGAGGAGGAGAAGGAGAATGAGAAGGAGAAGAAGAAGAAGAAGAGGAAGAAGAATAAGAAGAAGAAAAAGAAGAAGAAGGAGAAGGAGAAGGAAGAGGAGGAGGAGGAGGAGAAGGAGGAGAAGGAGGAGAAGAAGGATAAGGAGAAGGAGAAGGATAAGAAGGAGAAGGAGGAGAAGGATAAGGAGAAGGATAAGGAGAATGAGAAGGAGAAGGAGAATGAGAAGGAGAAAGAGGAGAAGAAGAAAGAGAAGGAGGAGAAGAAAGAGAAGGATAAGTAGAAGGAGAAGGAGAAGGAGAAGGAGAAGGAGAAGAAGAAAAAAAAGACGGAAAGGAGAAGGAGGAGGAAGAGGTCTAGGGCTCAAGGACTCATCTTTTCCACTCAATTTAGTGAGGAATATTCAATTAAGGTATGGTAGTTTTGATTCATGGTTAACTTTCCATCCATGAAGTCCTCAAATCATAAAACTCAAAGTTGGAATTCACCAAAACTAAGGGTTTTCATTCTAGGTCATGGATTCTTTCTCAAACGTTTTCAATGGTTTAATTATCATATATTTAGATTGAATTCCTGTTTTATGGTGGTTTTAAGATGAAATCCCCCCATGAATCCATGATTTCCCCATAACCCTAATTTATGACTTTGATGTGGGTGAATGGTAGTTTGATGAATGTTATACAATTATTCTTGTAATGCTTTAGTTAATGGAATTATGTCATTATTCATGCCTATATCGTAGTAATTCTAGGTGTGTAGGTGAATTGTGATTCATGGCCTTGAAGGGAAAATTATGAAAAATGTTGTATAATCATGATACTTATGTATATGCTTTGTGATTTCAATGAAAGTAATGTGATCATGACTACAATGCAATTGTGATATTATGGAAAGGTTATTCTCAATTATACACTTGTGCATGATGATGATATGTTGTGAAGGGTTTCTTCAATGTAATGTTATACCTTGAATTGGTAGGCTTAGGGCATCATCTTCTTGTGTAATTGAAAGTGATCTTGATTGATATACCTTGAATTGGTAGGCTTAGGGCATCCTCTTCTTGTGTCACTAATGTATCTTGACTTAATGAACTTTGAATCAGTAGACCTAATGTTGGTATCTCTTTCATAAATGATTAATTAAGTATTCTAGGCTTTGTTTTGAATCGGTAGACCAAATGGTGGTAGCCCTTGCATGATGAGTCTATGAACTATTCTAATGATATGTCTTGGATAGGTAGGCTAATGGCACCCTTTCCATAAATTACAATGATGAACCTTGAATCGGTAGGTTTATGGAACCCTTTCACGAGGATTCAATGAGTTATTCTAATAGTGTACCTTGAATCGGTAGGCTAATGGAACCATTTCATGTATGAATCAATGTACCTTGGGTCGGTAGGCCAATGGCCCCATCTCATGTGTAATAATGTTAATGAGAATGAACTACTCTATGGGAATGTAAGCTTAGCACCGAGTGGATATAGTAAGATGGAAGCTCTCCCCATGTTAGGTCGGGTTTCAATGAACATCTTTCTTATCCAATAACTATTTTCCCTCATAAGTTATAGCTAGTGGATCCACCTTAAGCTAAAATGTTACCGGTTATACCTTAGGCAAATAGACTAACTTTTTTCGGTGTGGGACATGACACCGGATTCCATGTTAAGCTCACATGGTCTATGTCGGTTAGGGATTTTCCATATAATTTGAGTTACGTGCTATGGTTACTCAAGCGGTTCTATGAAATGTGAGTGGTAGTATGGGATACCATTCATGCATTGCACGAGTAGGCTTTGAGAGGGCTATGGTGTGTTTCTCTAATGTCTTAATGTCTAATGAAATGAATGTGCTCATAATGATGCTAATGAGAATGTTGATTTAAAGGCTTAATGTAAAGATGAATGCTTAACTTGGATTGTTATTATGAGTTGCTTTCCTTGCCATTATTTATTAAATGTGAACATTTCTTGTCTATGATTATTGACTAAAGATGAGAATGAAGAATGATAAGTATGTTATGGTGGCCTCAAAGTGGTACTTAGTATGAATGGTATTATGGGATGTCATTCATACATTACACAAGTATAGCTTAGGGTTACCTTCATGATGGTTCTATGATGCTCTAATGACTTATATGATGAAGATGATTATGTCTTATGTGTTTTTACTAAAAGTACATAATGATTCTTCAACTTGTAAAATGCATGGTTTTCAATCAAAATATCATTTTTAAGCATGGTTTTTGCATGGCTATCATACTTAGTACATATTTGTGTTAACCCATATTTCTTCTACATTTTTACAAAGTGTAGGTTCCGGATCTTAAGGTGATTTCTTTGGAGTGAAGCTTGGATTGACTATTCTCTAAGCTAGTGGTGAGTCCTCAAGATTCGAGGACATATGAGTCTTTAGTAGTTTCATTTATTGTCACTTTACGTTTCGGACTATGTTGAAGGGTTGTGACCTTATTATTGATTCAAAGTTGTATTAGATGGTCATGTGAGACAAAGTTAGACTTCTGCTTTTTTAAATAAAGTTTACGATTGTATGGATTAAAAGTTTTAAAATTCCGTACCATTTTTCTTATGTCTTATATTATGAATGTTATGAGGCTTGTATGAGACTTTTTGGAGTCTTGTAGTTGTGTCACGTCCGGGATGTAGGCTCGGGTCGTGGCAGTCTCATGTGCTATAGTACGATTCAGTTGAGTTGGATGACAGCTTGACCTTTGTTGAGGAGCCAATAGCCATATTAACCAGAGATGTTTGTCAGCTCCATTCCCGGTCCATTCCGGTAGTTAAGGTCCAGTGGCGACACCGTCCAATCAAGGAGGCTACCTGGGAGACCGAGCAAGAGATGCGGGAGCAGTTACCCAGCTTATTTGAGCCCTCAGGTATATCCTTAACCTTACTGTTGCGGACGAAAGTTCTTTTAGTAGTGGATGTTGTAATGACCCTCCAGGTCATTTCTGGGTACCCGTCTTCTTTTCGTCGATTAGATCTTTCCTATAGCAACCCCAAGTAATTTATGACTTGGTGGCACTGACATTTCGGTCACCTGGTCGTTCGTTTGGATTTTGTGCAGCTTTTCGTGTTTTAGAAGCCTTAAAGATTGAAAAAGTGACTATTAGTCAGATCATCAAGAAAACAACCTCAGAACGGAATTTTGACAGTTCCATCAGCTCCAAAATGGCCAAATTAGGCTAGAAGCATGGTTGACTCAAGTCTCGAGACTTTGGTCAACATTCTTGGAAAACGTGTCCGAAAGAAAATTCTGACAGCGTGATTAGCCCCGGAATGTTGAGTTTTGTTTAGAATGACCTTTCGTTTGACTCCCGAGGCCTCCGAACTCATTCTGAGCCCCTTGGTGGATTTTAGTTAAAAATGGCCTTTGTGAGTGGGTCCCACTTTTTATCGATATGACCTCTGATGGAAATTTTGACTGAGTCGTTGAGTCCGGAATGTCAAATTTAGTAGGGTGGCATATATATTTTATTTTTATCAAGTTCCGAACGAATCTCGAGCACCCGATCGAGATTTTAAAGTTGGCATAAAAATTCAGCTTTTCAGCTGATATATATAGCTGAGTCCAAAAATAAAAGGGCAACAATTTTTTTTGAAAATTCCAAACGGGCAACTCAATTAATTATGAAACCAAAAGGGTAACATTTTTTAACACCGTGTAAATCAGGTTTTCTAAAATGAGGCTCAAATTCCAATGAGCCTTACAAGGCTCAAATTCCAATGAGCCTTACAAGGCTCAAATTCCAATGAGCCTTACAAGGCTCAAATTCCAATGAGCCTTACAAGGCTCAAATTCCAATGAGCCTTACAAGGCTCAAATTCCAATGAGCCTTACAAGGCTCAAATTCCAATGAGCCTTACAAGGCTCAAATTCCAATGAGCCTTACAAGGCTCAAATTCCAATGAGCCTTACAAGGCTCAGCCACCAATGAACCTTGCAGGCTGTTATTTTAAAAAAAAACATTCTCGTTTTATTTTCTTGTTTGTTAAAAGTCTAATAATAATAATAAGACATTGTTGTTGATATGATGCAAATGTGATGATCTCAAATACAGTTGAATTAAATCAACACTGTACAAGTTTCACGCGGTATATGTTTCAACGAAAATAAAAAATAAAATACTTCAATTTGTAGTCAAAAACTATTAGATAAAGTGATAAAAAAAAATAGTTAAAAAATACTATATTAAAATAACAAACAAACAAACTTTAGAAAAAAAATTAAAAACTATACATATAAAAATAAAAAAATAAACGTTATGAAAAAAAATTAAAAACTCACAAGGCTACTTGCTCCTTGAGCCTTGTAACTTCTTACACATTTTCACTTTCATGTGAAATTTCAGTGTTGAATCAAATCAACACTGCAGTTTTGCATGATTTATTTTTACAGTGTTGAATTAAATCAACACTGTACAAGTTTCACGCGGTATATGTTTCAACAGAAAAAAAAATGGTTTGACGACCATGCACTATAAATACCATGCATTATAAAAATCATGCATTTGACAACTCCACCTCCTACTCCTATTTAAAGAAAGCTATCAAAGTTGTGCAAGTTATAAAAATTTTGCAAAATTTTGAAGAATCAAGACAATACAAGGTAATTTAATGATAACTTTTTTTTTATCATTTATATGTTTTATTAATTATTTCATCTTAAGTTATAGTACTGATAATGATGTAATTTTGTTTTTTAATTTGATATATAGATGAATCAAGAAAATTTTGCATATCAAGGACCAATTGAGTATGATGTTTTAACGTTACAAGATAAACATCGGTCTCAAAAAAATTGGAATGGTGAAATATCTGCGACGGAAACACGTTTAATAGTGCGGAGACATGATTATGATTTATGGCAACACTTAAAAAATAATCCGCTTCATACATGTATACTAAATTATTTTGATTACACAGGTTTTAGAGGTGTTCTAGAAGTAGGAAACTTTCCATGCGATGCAAATAATATTACTGCTTTGGTTGAAAGGTGGCGTCCAGAGACTCATACCTTTCATATGAAAACTGGTGAAACAACAATAACTATGCAGGATATGGAAGTTATGTTTGGTATGGTTGTTGATGGTACATCTGTTCTACTACCAAACGCTAAATCCATGGATTTGTTTGCTAGACAAACTTTAATTTTTAATTTAACCGGTTGGTTTCCTACGGAAGATTGCTTTCAAGGTTTTAGAATTTTTTTATCGTCATTAGTGAATTATATAGAAACTTCAAATGTAATAAACGATAATTCCACTGAACTAGAGGTACAACAAAAATTTAGATTATACTTATTTTGGTTGCTTGGAGGAACATTATTTCCTGATAAGTCAGGAAATAAATTTAATTCTGATTTTTTCATTGAAATGGGTGAGTTACAAGCACTGGCAACACAAGCTTGGGGAGCTGCCACACTTTCATACTTGTACCATTCATTATATCGTGCCTCTATATGCGACGTTTCCGTTGTAAATGGTTTTATATCATTATTACATGTTGGTCACTTTTATATTTGTAATTATTATAATTGACTATTTTTAATACGAATAATAAAAATTATTTATTATTTTATAGGTATGGGCGTGGGAGCGTATTATACCATTTCAACCTATGCTATCGCCTTTCAACAATAATCAACCAGAGGGACAAAAACCACTTGCATATAAGTAGTCTCGACGAAGGGTTCATGAGAATGATGCTCGAAAAAATATGATCTTTTGTAGAGATGTTTTAGACAATCTATAACCTTATCAGGTATAACTAAAAAATTAGTTTATTACAAGATTTAAAACGGTAAAAAAATGTATGATATATATGTTACCTTTTTTCTATAGTTTATTTGGGAGTCCTTATTCTCAAGAAGTTCTTAATGCACTGCATGAATGGTGTCGACGAGGGCAGAATGTGTGGATGGTGAAGGTGCCACTTATTTTCGAAATATATCGTGAGTGGCACATGGTTGATCGTGTAGTAAGACAATTTGGTTTTGTGCAACATATACCAAAAAATGTGCATTATTCTGATGAGCATTATAAAATCGATAAACGCCACAAAAAATTAGGCATACTCGTCAGATGTTTGTTCATACTGAAAATACATGGAATTGCAACGACCCGGAAAATGATAGAGTGAAACTAGAGCCTCACATGTGAGTTTGGAGTCGAGAACTTAATGAAATGATTATATTTGAATTTGACCCAAAAAGTTCTTAAAAATGTGCTTCGGAAGTTACTGGAAACTTGTTTAGCTGTATATAAAAAGATCTGTTTCGTTTTTCGAAAATCCGACTTCATATTCTTGTTTAGGGGGTCAAATTGAGTGGGAAATGGGTCTAACCCAAATTTTAGAGCAACCGTATCAAAATCCGAAATTTCCAAGTGAAGCCTTTTTCGAGGGTCTACTTTGAAGGGTCATATCTCCTAGCACACGAATTATTTGGGTGGCCAATAATATATCCATGGAAAGCCCTTTGAGTTAGCTACCTAACGCACTTCGTTTCACCTCATTCGGAGTTCGGACGAAGAAGTTATGCCCATTTTCGTAAAATCTGTTCGGCAGGAAAAGACAATTTCCAGTAGGCGTGGTTACTGTCCACCCGCCTCATTTTTTTTTCTAAGTGTTGGACGAATTTTTCCAAAGGGCATATGTTATTTCCTATATACCATTAGTTCAATTCCCATCTCTAAAACATTTCCCAAAACACCTCTCCCATACTTAGACACAAGAACAAGATATAACACTACAATAACACTTTGTACAAGATCACCTTATAACCATAAGATTACCTTCACATAGTACTATAACACTTCATAACTTGATAACACTTTAATTCAATAGATAATGCCTTCAAGGCCATATTCATAATACAATCCATAATTAAACACCTCCACCATAAGTGGATCAAACCAAGCAAGAACAATTATATCAATAATATGAGATTAAGCCAACTTACCATCCTCCAAAGCCATCCTCAACATTAATCAATAGATATAGAAAATCATAAACATCAACAATACAATCTATTCTAAGCATAAATTCATCAATACCCAATCATTATCAACAAACCCATTTCGTAAGTCAAATATAGAAATTTGTGAAATCAAGGGTTCATGAGATTTTTCACTTGAAAACATCGATTTAATATCAACAATATCACAATCCATCATTTAAAACCATTTAATGCAAGAACCCTTGAGTAGAGTAACAAATAGAAGTTTTTCATAACTTTTGAGAATTTGAAAACCCTTTGAAATTGGTTCTAAAGCGAAAACTAGCTTTAGATAAAGAGCCACCATACCTTAGTATTGAGAAAACCCACGAAAATTTGATGCAAGAAACCTTCAATTCGAACCCTAGCTCCAACTTGACCTTTGCCTTCAATGGTGTTCTAGAGAGAACCCCTTCTTTTTTTGAAGAATGAATTAAAACAAACCTTTTTAAAAGTTTTAATACCATGTATAGAAATTAGAAATAATATAAAATATACCCACTTTTTAATTTAACTAAAATTAATATTTACGAAAATGCCCCTTGCCTACATGGACCTACCAAATAAAACTAAGGCAAAGTCCAATTTTTATTTTGGAAAATTTCATAACTCCAATTATGCTTAAACTTTAAAAATTCATACGTTAGGCTCTAGTTTCACCTATCTATTTTTTTGGGTCGCTACAAAGACCCAACTCCCGACCCTCTATATTCAATCTATGAATCGAAATTCAAAGTGAAGAGAAAGGCTATTACCTTACAAGCAACAAGGAGTGGGGTGATTGCGTGATGATACTATGCGTAGCACGACCACGGAGTCACCTTTTCGTTTCTGACCAAACACGGGACCCTTTTTGTTAGATTATAGGATGGGTTGATTTTGGTATGGAAGGGATTTTGGGAATTTATGGAAGGGAAGATATTATGTGGTAGTTATGGAGTGATTTGGGGAGTTTAAGTGTGGGAGAAACGGTTATTGGGAGTAATGGAGGGAAGTATAATGGTTTGAATCATGGGGGTTTTAAGTAATGGGGGTCCAGGTCGGGTCGTAAAACTTTAAGGTTTTGGACTCACGAGACCCCGTCCACGGTCCGTGAGTCAGTCTACGGTCCATAGATCGTGACCGTAGATCACTCACACACTTGAAACTTCAGAAAAATTTAGCAACTTACCTGGGATCTACGGACACCATCCACGGTCCGTAAGTCAAACGACGGACCGTCGATGGGCACCGTAGACCGCTGCACCAGACCATTTTCTGCAGATTTTCCGTGGTGTACCTGCACATGTAGCACCCAATAGGCTATTCTTTTTACATTTTCTGGACACTTTTTAGACACGAACCCTATTCTAATTCTAGCCAACACTAAGAACTAAAACACTGAAGCACCTACCTAAATTGATACAAAGACGCAAGTAATCAAAGAAAGCTAAACTACTAAATGGAAAACAGTACTCTCGGGTCGTGACAGGAATGAACGTTATCAACATGTTGTACAAATAAATCATCAAGCATACCCAATTGATTAATTCAATTGGTATTTACGACATTCACACAAGTTCATTGCAAATGCATAACATGTTGTCCAATATGGATATCTACCAATCGCAAGAAGATATGAGGCATTGGTATGTATTTTTTTAAAATACATAAATATCATTGACTTCTTCGTTTGACATTTATATATATATATATATATATATATATTAATTTCGTCGTTTGACCTTATATATATATTTAATGAATTTTAGGTAATGGGACATGAAAGATTGTATAGAATGAATCAAGCAATAGAAAATGATAATACTCAGTCATTTCAAATGAGAGACAATGCAAGACAAATGACATCTTATTCTAGAGGTGCTATGAATGTTGCTCATTTGAACACAAGGTTGAACTTTCAACAACATTATACTCCACCAAATGAAAATCAATCACCAACAACATCAAATTTGGGAGGTGGGATTTTCGGGAAATCAATATGAGGCCAACACAAATTTATCATTGGCTACTCCCGACACCCCGTATTACCCTGTTTTTGACTGTGCTGGAGTATCTACGAGTGTGCCCAACTACACACACGAAGAAGGTAGTGGCTTTCAAACTCCTAATGTTGTAAATTTGGGTTTTGAAGAATTCGACGAAGGAAATTATGGTTTTGTACGACAAAGTCAATTTCTAAACTCACCATTTCATGCTGGGAGATTGAGTTTTTTGACAGTAAACAATATACTTTTTAAATAATTTATAGAATATTTTATTTATATTAAATTATATGTTAATGATTTACATCTTATTCCAGGATGACATGTCACAAAATCAAAATGATGATGAAGTTGGACCTTCACAACAATATGTATGTTGTTATAATCGACAAATTTTGAAATTTTGACATTTATAACATATTAATAGAATTCAGTAATAAATATAATTTGGCAGGACATCAACAACCCTCGAAGAACAGCAAGGCCACACGTACCCACCACCTGTGGAACCGGTAGACATAAACAACAACAACAACCGCATCAAGACAAACGATAATCTCTAGAAGTGTTGTCTTTTATATTTTCTATCATGTCCCTTATATGTTATATCCATATTTTACAAATTATATATATATATAATTGAAGTTTTCAAACTCCAACATATATGCATGGTTCATGTTTACAATAAATTATTTAAAGAGTATATTATTATTTTTTACCTTGATATGAAGTATAATGTTTCTCATGTTTTCAACATATTCATCAATAGCGCATTTCCACCAAAATAAAGTATGACTAAAGAAGGCTGAATTTTATCATTTTGCAAGTGAATAAACCAAATTATAATTTCACATAAAAAAAGTTGAAGAAAAAAAATATCAACTAAGTAGTAAATAAGGTCTAAACTATTGGGTTTAGTTCATTTGAAAAGCCACAAAGTAATGGCTAGCAATAAGGTCTAAACTATTTTTATGCATCATATCAACAACTATATATTATTATTATTATTATTATTATTAGACTTTTAACAAACAATAAAATAAAACGAGAATTTTTTTTTAAAAAATAACAACATGCAAGGCTCATTGGCGGCTGAGCCTTACAAGGCTCATCGGAATTTGAGCCCTGTAAGGCTCATTGGAATTTGAGCCTCGTTTTAGAAAACCTGATTTACACAGCGTTATAAAACATTGCCCTTTTGGTTTCATAATTAATTGAGTCCCTTTTGGGAATTTTCGAAAAAAATTGTTGCCCTTTGGATTTCGGACTCATATATAGCTAGTGCAGGCCATTTCAGCCTCATTTCTCAACTTCAAACCTTCATAACTCTCTCATTTCAAGTCCGATTTTAGTGATTTGAAGGTCCATCTTGTGGGGATTTTCGCAAGGAACGTGTTAGTGAGCTTGGAAACTGATTTGGGGTCTCTGTTTGAGGTAAATGTTTTGAAATACCTGCTGCCTTGACCCTTTTTATGAGCTTGATTTTGGGAATTTTTGAGACTTGATATCTCAACCATTTTAGGTCGGATTTCGGTGATTCTTGGGGCTATCTTGAGTGGTTTTTGGAGGAGAGCGTGTTGGCATGGTTGGAATTTGTATTTGAAGTTTCATTGGAGGTAAGTATTATGTTTTAGCTGCTTCCATAGCTCATTTTCGAGCTCAATTTTTGGAAAATTTTGGAAGATAATTTCTTGGGCAATTTAGGTCCGAATTTGGTGGTTCAAGAGCCTAGATTGTGGGGTTTTCATGAAGATCGTCGTGGTGTGGTTGGTTTCAGCAGTTGGGCCCTCGTTTCTGGTAATATCTTGTAAATAGCAGTTGCCATTGTTGTTCATTTTTAGCTTAATTTTGGGTTTTTCGTTGCATGTTCATGTTGGGACTGTTCCGAGCCTCGTTGGAACACAAGTTCAGGGAGCTGTTTAGAACCTATTTTTGGGATTAATTCTGGAATTTCCAGTGCGGGTCCCACTTTCCCCATTTTTGACCCCGAAATTGGTTTGCCTCTATTTCTTGTGAATTTAGTGTCTAAACGAACGTAACAACGTTGTGATTCTTTTTTTGACAGCGATGCAGCTATCCGAGGCCGTTCGGAAGGGAAAAGTTCCGGTAGAGTAGTTTGGAGCGCGCGTGTTCGGCCTACAGGTAGGCTACAGCCTAATTTTTCTTTTAGATTGAGTCTGAATGTGTGAGTGTATATGGATTTTCATGAATATTGGGGCGGGGAATTATATTAGCATGCAATGTTTGATAAAATTCATATTTAGGCTGTCTCCAGGTTTAGTGGGTTCTTGAATTATTATATTTGATCATCATTGCTTCCTTGATTGGCCTGGTTTTGACTTCTAAGTTATATTGGAGAATGTTTGGCCTTAGTCTAGACTTAGACTAGTGATTTCATAGACTCACAATTGTTCAGTTATAGATTATATTATTTTCGCTCCGGTGTGACTTTAAGCGGCGTAGGTCCTGGTAGACTGATATAGCAGACTTGGATCTGATAGAGATGAGATTTAGCTAGGCAGTGACTCAGTTGTGGGGCCTTAACATCCATAATTCCCGTATGATCCTAACTTTCTGCATTTTCGATCGCCCTCAGGGCATGTTCGGTGATACATACGGCTTCAGTTTGGTTCTCTTGTCACCGTGAGATGGTTAGAGGATATAGAAGATGGTTACGAAGAGTTACCTATGACTTTTAGATGCGAGAATCCTTGGATGGCTTATTTGGAATCTTTACGCTGCCGTGGTAACTTAACAGGAGGTTTCATCCACGGTTCGAGGTCCGGGCTCTGTTCTTCCTGCTGCTGCTAATTTACCCTCCTATAATGTATTCGACATACAGAGTCCCCCCCGTAGGTTATATCACTTTATCTACGAGTAGTCGACATCCGCAGTTCGAGGTCCGGGCTCTATGATATCCCTTGCAGAGTTCGGCTCTATCGGCATATCTACTATAGGCAGACTCACCCGCAGTTCGAGGTCCAGGCTCTGTGTTTCCTTTCTTTCATAGCTCAGGAATACTGACATTTATGTAATGTTTCGGGTTTACAAATCTCCTCTAGTCTTAGTTTAGCTTCTCTGTGTACCTGTCGGGCATATGGGGGTCCGTTCGGGTTTTTACTTCAATTTGCGCATGAGTGTATCTCCTGGGCTTATGGGGCCAGTTGGAGTAGTCACCTTAGGTTTGTTTGCCTTACACTTGTGTGCATACCTTTACTTTTCTTGTTTGTGGCCTTTATCTGTGTTTTATTCTAGCATTTCCTATTGCTTTTAGCTTTCTTACTCAGTCGGCCTATGATGCCTACTGGGTACCTTTTCACTGAACTCATACTACACTCTGCATCTATTTTCGTGATGCAAGACCGAGCACCAGTCATTAGCGCAACCATTCGAGCCAGTAGCAGCCAGCATCCGGAGGCAAAGGTGAGCACAGCGTCCTGATCATCGTCGTCTCCTTCTATACATATATTTTATGGCTCGTCTTTTGTACTTGAGACAGGTCCTTTGTAGATACGTATATTTTTGTATGTTGGTCCACTTTAGGGACTTGTACTCTTAGTATGGCTCTGTACTTGTGACTTCTAGGTTCTGGGAGGGATTCAGTTCTTATATATGTATTCTTTTGGCTTGCCTTATTCCCTTTTGTTGTTATTGTTTCTGCCACTTGGTTTCTGCCCTTTTACCCACTACTAGTTGTTCTGGGTTTCGGGTTGGCTTACCTACTGGTGAGATATAGTACGTGTCATCACGATTCAAGGAATCGGGTCGTGACAATATGACTTTAAATATCATAACAATATAGTCAAAATATAATATACAAATCAATACATATTTTTTCTAGTTCTTGTCGACACCTTCTTTCATCACCAATATATAATCAAGAGTCGTCTTCATCGAGTCTGTCACGACCCAAAAATAGACGTGATGGCACTTGTCGATTGCCACCAAGAAAAGTCCACCTTAACCTTACGAAAAATGAAAGAAATGCGGAAAACAATAAAGCAAGAACAAGATGAAGTGGAAAACTTATTCATTCTATGAAACCTCCAAAATTTGGTTGTCAAGTGTACAAGTCACTAAATAGATAAAGTGCGCAATTGAAATAATTACAAGTCCCATCCTTTGTTTCTCAAATAGAACAAAAGCATAAAGGAAAGGAAAGGAAAAGAGGGTCCACCGGGATGACAAGCAACTACCGCTGAGTAATCCATCGACAAGCGTTAGAAAGTAGGAGAAGAAGACAATCATATAATAACGGGCTTGGAACCTACATAAGTGTAGAAGCAATGGGTGAGTACCAACAACACGGAAAAATTAATAAACAAGGCATCTAGCTAGAAATATAATCGAATACCCCTTACACTCCGATCGAACCTCTATAAACTACGACTTGCACAGAAATCATCCAAACCTAACAATTCCACAATACACTGCTCATAAGGCTCAATATTCATAGTTCAATAGTCCCAAATCAACAATCCAATGAATCAAGTAAATCAATCCCAATATCAACAATTCAATCACATGTAACAGTGCACCAATCACAATTAAAACGTATGTCACACATAAGCATAGAAATGCATCAAATCAAGACGATCAATCTCTCACCGGAAATGACCTCTACTTCACAACCATTTGTCGAAAATGACCTCGGCATAATAATACTCACCGACAAAGACCTCGGCATCATAAACACTTCCTGGAAATGACCTTGGCCTTATAACATTAGCCGGCAAAGACCTCGGCATCATAATCATCAAATGTCTCATGACAATGTTCAATGATCAATGCACACAAGCAATATCACACCACATACAAGAGGCAACAGTTCGCCCAATTCAAGTCCACATTCTTTTTTTCAAGTATTTCATCAACTAATCAATAAATTTTACAACGAGGCAATTCACATCATAATGTTCATCACATAGCTTTTTTCATTTCAGCCCCTTTTTATTCATTTAGATTTATCAAGTGGACAATTTAACTCATCACCTCATCCATATTACTCCCAATACACAAACAATGAACGAAGTACATGAAATTCTATTAGAATGAAAGGTTTATGTGATCACTTGCCTTAAATCAATAAATAATCACTCCAAGAGTTGAGTCTTCCCCTTCCGAATCACTTCCAAAGCCACACAATCTATATACAAGCAAGTATTCATAATAAATTTCCGGAAACAACAATACCCACTTCAATTCATTGAAAAATGGGTCGATCAACACAATACCCAATTCCAAAAATAAGGTTTGAATCTGAAATTTAATACTTGAAAATGTTACTCGAGGCCTTAGGAACTCATTAATGAGTGGTAGATTTGCACTGATTTGAGGTCTATTTAGCTCAATAATTAGTGTCCCCGATGCCTAATTTTGTCCTATTATAATGACATCTTGATGATTTGAATCTATGAATGCTAATTTACAAGGCAAGGATGAATGTTTGAAAGAATAGCCAAAAATGCAGAAAAAAGTGCAAACTATACATTGATGATCACCAAACAAGAAAGGTGGTCCGCCTAGTGAGCATGACTTTGCTTAAAGTGACAGTGCACAACACTTGTGCCTATCGAGATAGGTGCGCAAACTCCAAATGAAAAGGCGAATCACTGAATAAGAAAGGTGACCTTGTTGATCATCGCCGAAATATATAGTGCAAGGAGAAAAATTGAAGGCTCGAAAGGTGAACAAAGGTGGTACTCAGGGATAGGCTGAACGTAAAAGGTAGAATTAAGTGAGCTCACTGACTGAGGTTCAAACACTTCAAGCCTAAAGCAAGAAAAGGCGAGCTGAAGCTAGATTGGTGATTCGTCGAAGGAGTTCAGCGAGCCCGACTAATGTTGCTGAGTGAGACGCGCATTGAGTTTTTGGGCTGAATTTTGGGAAAATATAAATATCTCAAAGTAGAGATAATAAGGGAGTTTGAAAATTAGGAAAAGAATTCTTCCTTTGAGAGTTTTGGGAGGAACACTTTTACCTTGTGAAGATCACTTTCTAATTTTTGGGGTTTTTCAACTTTCCTCTTGAATTTGTCTAATTGAAGTTGATTCCAAAGTGGGTTTGCTAGTAATTGCTTAATTTCATGTTATCCATGGTTGCTTACATGGAAGGTATAATTTCTTTACTTTTGTGATGGGTGGTTAAAACCCCAAGATCTATTAGTGCAATTACGGGGTTAGGTGTTCATTTAATGTAGTGTGTATTGTGTTGTGCTCTTTTTTTATGTTGTTCATACATGAATTTGGGCTAATTAGCATGAGGTTAATTTATGGGTTAAGGTTAAAAACTTAATTCCTACTTCCGATCTCCGGTCGATGGTCGAAAGAGATTGATTGGAGTGGGTAATTAGTCAAATACAAGCAATTTAGATTTGATGAATGTAACTTGCTTGAAAATAGAGGTAATGGGTCTGAACAATTTGCCTATTTATGCATCTAAAGAGAGAATAAAGTAAGGTATTGGGTGTTTAGATTAACTTATAGATGAGATCGAAAGGAGATTTTATGCAAGGATGATATGATATCAAAAGAAGATTAACATCATTGAAGATGACTTAGCCTATTCATGAATGTTCATCACTATAGAGCAGCAGAACTACCCCTATGTGACATGATTTTCAATCCTCACACCCCTAGATTGCTTTTTATTAGTTGTAGTTCCCGTAATTTTAGTTTAATTATGACAATTGATACCCAAAGCTTTTTATTAAATTGGTGGAATCATCCGCCCACTTGTTTTTACTATAACAAATAAATGATTTAACAATACAAATTTTTTGATAATAATTCTCTACAATATACCATTTCCTGTGGGATTCGACCCCAACTCTCCATTGGGTTATTTATTGACTATGACCGTTGTCTCTTTTAATTGGTTTTAAGGAGGACATTTGAGCATTATCTAAAATGGCGCCGCTATCGGGTAGTGGTGGTTGAGAATTCTATTTGAGAAATTAGTTTGTAAATTTGTTTAGTTGTAGTAGATTATTGTTTCGTATTGTTTTTGACTGATTTGCAGGTGTTATACAATTAGTGCTCATGGTAGTGACAACGATAGTCATAATGTCAAAATGAAAATATCGGTGATTTGAATGATATACATGTCAACCTCCACAATTCATTATAGGATAAATGCACATACATCATAGGGATTGAATAAAAATTAATATATAGTGCATTTCACAACAAGTCATCATATGATTCGTTCTTCTCAATGAATCTGGTTATAGGATCTCTAGTCCCAGGTTGGGTTTCATCATATAAAACTTAGAATTTATTTATTTTTAGCTTCAATTTCATCCCTCTCGATGTGCTTCAGACTCTTCATCTTGCTAAGACTTTGGTTTATGAATCTGTAAGATTATCACAAGTTTTGACACAGTTGTATTGATGGTATACCAATGATCAATATGATCTCACAATATTATGGTTTTTTCTTATGAGTCTGAATTTATTAGTGATTTTGTACTTTATCAATAATACTAGGTAACTTGGTCGCGCTATGCGCGGTCATAATCTTACATCAAATGTATAAATTAATTTTTTCATAATATTTGAATATAAAAGAGGCTTTAGTTTATATTTAATTAAATAGATCAAAATTTAAATCTTAGTCCATCTTATTATTCACATCGAACCAATTTCTAACAAATAAAATATACTATTACATGAAGGAAGTAAAAGCACTTTTTTTCGTTAAATATAAATTGATCAATGTCATATAATCAACCTAAAGATAAACAAAGCTCATTTATATGTCGGAATTATTATAGATTTAAAAAGTAGAATTTAGAGAGAAAAAAATGAAAAACAAAACTGATCATTTTGTGTAATTTACACTCTGTACATATGTATTAATTAGCTTACATATATATACGATATGTAATTTTGTGGTTAATCGTAGATTGAAGATAGAGAACTGATTTTTAAATTATAGACTTTTTAATTTTTTTCTTCACGTATACTTAAAAAGATAATGAATAACGTAACGTTTATAATGTAAAATTAATAAGAAAAAGAACGATATTCAACCGGTAATAGTATGATAGTTGAAATGGATTGTAAGATGTATAAAAATATTTTGATAAAATATGGAAATTGTAATGTCTAAAGATATGATGAAGAAGGGCAAGGATAATCTTGAATGTGAATCCCCATGAAACTAAATATAAATTTATATAGGCAAAATAGAGAAATACCATAAGACATCATAAACTTACAAATTAATGTTTGGAGGTTATGGACATCAAAATTATGAGAGTCTTGAATATTATTAAAAATAAAAATTAAAGAGGTGTAGGTCATGGGTAATTACTCCTTGTAAATAAATTAAATAATAAAAAAATACTTAAAATATTAAAATATATTACCATTTTATGATTAGAAGTGAAGCTAACAAAGAAAAAAAGAATGTGAAAAGTCTTTGTTATACTTTTTTTTAGCCTAATTTTCTATACTTTTTTCACTTAACAAAATGAAATTGAATTGCATTTTTTATATCTAAAAAGTAAAAACTTTTCATGTAATGGAAATCCCGGAAATTGAAGTAAAAAAATATCAACGTGAATATTTTCATTCGTTTGAGCTTTGAAGAAAGCAAAACAAATAAAAGAAAGAAAAATAATCTAATTACTTCACTTCCATTTTCCTATCTTCCTTATCGGATTTACACTCTCGCTGGAAAATTCACATGACCTTTCTGTCTCTCTTTCTCCTCAATCTGGAAGTCCAAGTTCTTGCTATGTGTATGATCAAAAGAGAGACAGAAAGGCCAAGTTTTATAGTGTAGTTTTAGTAGTACTTAGTATTCTTTTTCAATATTTGTTATTTAGCTTGAAATAAGAAACGTTTTGGCTCTTTAACTTATGTCTCAACAGTTACGTGAGAAAGACTTTAAGAATTAAGGAAAACACTATTTCAAATATGAACTAAAAAGAATAATCTTGAGCAAGAGTTTGATGAAATAAAAAATTATGAATTTATATAGATAAAAATGGAGGAATCTTTAAAGAAAATATAAATAGTTCTATGTGCAATAATATTTTTGAACCTTTGTTAATAGTTAGTATTATTACACACAAAGTTAAAATAACTAATTTGCATATAAACAAAAATACAGACTTGCAACAATAAAAAATTATAAAAATTCAAACTAAAGAAGTTACATGGAGAAAACATAAACACACACATCTTCCTTAGGACCTCATCATAAGTAAATAGATAAAAATAAGAATACAGAATCAGTGCCCATTTTTTTGAGCTCTTGTCTGACACCCTTTCTGACAAACTAATCAAATATTCAAGAGTCTTCTTCATCTTGTCAAGTTAAAGCATGAATTTGATAATATAATAATACTACAAAGAACAGTGAAATATAAAGATATAAAGAATGATCATAAGTTGGGATTTCATGAAACAAAAAACTTGTGAATTTATATAGATAAAAATAGAGAGATAACATAAAGTATCTTAAATTTTATAATTTATTAGTTGGAGGTTATGAATATGAAAACTTAAAAGTCATGGAATTAATAATATTATTAAGAATAGAAATTTAATAGATTTAAGTTATGAAAGTGAAACTTAAAAATTAAATAAATAAGAAAAAAAACAAATAAAGAAGATAAAAGAAATACATTTATATTATATAAAGATATAAATTTATTGAATTGAATAAATAAAAGAGAAAGTGAAATAAGAACAAAGAAAGGAAAGACCATTAAAAAAAACCCATAAAATTAACTATCGTGAATAGTTTGTCGTAATTTTTTGAAAAATCAAATGGAAAGATTTGTAATACTTGATGAGAAATTAAGAAATAGTTAGGAAAAGAGAATAATAGCATTAATGGCAAAATAAATTAAATATGATTATCTTTAATATTCTTTAAATTTTTAGGTGAATTTTTATTATATTTTATAGCGATAAGGGTTTGAAAAATACTTTAACTTTGGCCGAAATTGTTGTTACGATATCAAACTTCAAAAAGGACCTTTTACCCCTGTACTATTTAATAGTACCTTTTACCCCATGTACTATTTAATAGTATATTTTAAAGGTATATATATGCCTACATGGACACATTATTATTTATGATGTCCATGTAGGCATATATATACCTTTAAAATACACTATTAAATAGTGCAGGGAGGTGATAGGTCTTCCATAAAGTTTGATATCGTAACAGCAATATCAGCCAAAGTTGGAGTACTTTTCAAACCATTATCCCTATTTTATAACTATAAAAAAGGTCAAAAAATCACAAAAAAGATAAATAGGATTGAAGTTCATAGAGAGCGTCACATCACCGTTTTCATATTCAACTTTATTATTATATATAGATTGGTGCTATCACAATTAATCAAAATCAGAAAAAATAATTTTCAAAATAAAGTGTTTGATATAATAAAATCAATTCACTTTTTCACTTATTAAAGCTTTATTTATTTTTTTACTTCAACCTCCAAAGTAGAGTTAGAAACCAACATGATTTGCTTTTGTTACTTCCATCAAACAACACCGAGTTTATCATCTGCACCAACAAAACTTTTAAGTATATCATAATATTTTTCTCATAAAACAAGCCACCAAATTGTGTACCAAGTAAACTTACCTGATTTGCTTGTAGATGCTATACGTTGTACACAACATCATATAAAGTGCAATTAATCATATATCTCTTTTTTTTTATTAGGCTAGCAAACTCCTTCTTTATTTGTCACACAATTTTCACAATTGAATCAAAAGCAATTGCAAGACTCCCACAACCAATAAGATTGTATTTTGTAATTACGACATTATGTGACTTGACAAGAAAAATTTCATGACATGTTTTATGGTATTTTTTCATTCCGAATGAAGCTTATCTCACCTAAAACATTTCATGTTAAATGAATACTCAACAAGTTTTTTATAATTTATTTAGGGAAAAGGGTCTAAAAAATACTCCAACTTTGGCCGAAATTGTTGTTACGATACCAAACTTTGAAAAGGACCTTTTACCCCCTATACTATTTAATAGTGTATTTTAAAGGTATATATGTGTCTGCGTGAACATCATAAATATTGCATCATTTTAAATAGTAATGTGTCCACGTGGGCACATATATACCTTTAAAATACACTATTAAATAGTGCAGGGGGTAACAGCAATTTCGGCCAAAGTTGGAATATTTTGGAGACCCTTTTCCCTTTTATTTATTACTCTCATGTTAGATCCAAAAATTATCTTATTATAGCCAAACAACGACATGTGATTTATTCCATAATAAATATATGCACTTGTAATACCTTTTTAGAGAATTTCTCAAAGATGCAAAAATCATTTTTTTTCACAATGACTTTTTCCTCATTTCATGAACCACCGTTATTTTAAGAATTTAAATATATTTTTTTCATGAAAAATAGTATCACTTTATTCATGAAAAATATTAGGTAAAAAAAAGTTTTTTTTCTTTTACCTTTTCTCCACTTGAATTGAGCAAGTAGAAAAATAGTTTACCATACACCTCTTCTCTTCCATCTCTTGAATAGAGAGACGTTGAGCGGAATTATGTTGAGATCTCTATCTTGATATCCACACTTTTTCAAACTGTAACAAAAACATAAATCTCCTTAAAATTGTTGGTGTAATATATACCACAAATACAAAATATTACAATTGAAAATAAAATGACAAGAATGAATAAACAAAATTTAGGTTGAAGCACGAATATATCACTCTCTTTAAGAAGATTCAAATCCACTGCGGCATAATCTACACCGATCCAGCAGTATCACTCTTGACTTGTCCCCTCCAGGATACAACAGTCCAACAACGTCGTATAACTCAAGCAACTCTGGATTAGTTGAAGAGTCCAAAGCTCCACAAAAGAACACCTTCTTCGACATATAATTATCATCTCTTGTATAGTGAATATAGTTGAAGACTTAGAATATTTTTCTATGTCTCAACTCTCTCTTTCACTACACTAATATAAACACAATACAATACTGCTCATCTTTTTCACTCTATATTTTCTCGTACATCTCTTAATTTTATATCTCTTCCTTGTACTCAATCCAAAAGAAGACCATCACTATTTATAGGGGATGAATGATGAACTATAGGTTACATGTTACAAGATATAATGATAGAATAAAGAGTAAAATAATGTATTAGAGAATAATGAGGTTTAAATAAGGAAGTTATGGTCATAAAGACCATTACCACATTCTGCCAAAAGATGGCCACTTGCAATTACTCCCCAACGTTTTTTACTTCATTTTTTCACCAAGGGAGAATGACCATTAAGGCTAATTAGAGTGAGAGACAATTTTAATAATATTAAAAGTAAAAATTAAAGGAATCCCATAGTGTAGGACATAAATTACATCCTATCCTAACTAATTTACATTTTACAAAAAATCCCTTAAAAAGGTAGGCGAATGATACATAGCTACCGTGCTGATACATTGTCACTGATACACGCGAAACACTGAATGTCGCGCTAAAAAAGGGAAAAAAACGTAATAATTAAGTCTGTTAATTTAATTAGCTTAATTTACGCCTAACTGACCTAAACATTCCTTATCTTAATAGGTAATCTACTCAGACATTACAAAAATTTCAAATTTCAAAATTATATCTTCTACATTGAAGAACAATTTGTGAACATCCATCGATTTAGAAAAAGCTAGAAATACGAATAAAACTTTGATTTTTTTGCTGATACAAGATGAATATATCAATTTTACTGAGGCATTCAGGAATTTGGGTCAGCGAAGTGAAATATGAAAGTTACAAAAGTGACGGAATAGTTGTTGGACAATCAGTTTCATTTTTGAATCTCAAAGCAGCAATTTCAGCCGAGTTGGATATCGATGTATCAAGGAAAAACATTGAAATTAGTTACACCATAGAAGGTAACTCGTCTCCAATGAAAATTAAGAACGACATGGGTGTTAAACTTTATTTAGAAGTGAAAAAAAGTGAGCCAAGATTTGCAATGTATCCATTATGCATTGACACAAATGAAAAGATTGGCGGTGATGTACATAACTTTGATGGAACATGACGGAGAAATTACGTGTGTAGAAGGCACTAACACAGGATACAGAAGCTCTTGCGGTGGTTGAATCAAGAATTTGTGATTCATATTATATCCCAGAATTGGAAGTTACAAATTACATAATTGATTCAAATAGTATAGAGGTGAAGACAGGTCAGTTATATAAGGATAAAGCAACACTCGTAGATGTGATGGCGAAATATAAGATAAAGAACAATTTCAATTGCAAAGTAAAGAGATCTGATAGACAAAGGTATGCGAGTATTTGATTTTGTTTTGTGAAGAACTGTGGTTGGATTCGTTAGATCTATAAATGGTGATACCATTATTTTGTTTTAATGTATGATACATTATTAAATAGAAAGTCATTGATTTTGATTTTTTGTTTAGTTCGTTGAATATGATTTGTGGTAGATTGATAATGATACAGTATTTGTTGATACATTAAGTTAATATTGTTGTTACGTTCAGATTAGACTGTTTCAAAATTAAATAATTTAATCGCAAAAGTCATGTAGCCGATACATTCCGTAATTTTGTGATACATGATTCATTATTTATTTATTTTTTGAATCTGATAAAAATAATTGTGTTGGTCGTTAATATTATTGATACATTGAGTTAATACTGTTGATATGTTAAGATAATACTGTTGAAACAGTAAATAATCATGTAGCTGATACATTCAAAAAAATTGTGATACGTGTATAAATTAATATTTTCTTAATCTGATACAAAAAATACATCATTCTTTGGTTACTTTGAACTTTAGTGTTTTATATATTATAACATGTAACTGCTATATGTATTAATATAATGAAAAAAACTGTACAGTTATGTGTTGGTATGCTTTTCGGATGAATGTGGCTGGACTATGAAGGCTTCCTGCAGAAAAAAATCTGATGTTTTCAAAGTTAGATACTTCAATAGTGAGCATACGTGTCCAATGCGGGATAGGGTACTAACCAAAGTCCAAGCAACAGTCGGGTTTGTAAGTGGTGTGACTGCTCCCAAATTGGTCAACCATAAAAGAATTCATACTCCAAAAGATATAATTGTTGATATTAGAGAATTCTATGGGATTCAAATATCTTACCAGCAGGCATGGTGTGCTAAAGAACATGCACTAGAAATGATAAGGGGTAAACCATCGGCTGGATATAGACAGATGCCGAGATACATATACATGTTAAATACTGTTTATCCAAATTCTTATATAAGGATGCAGAAGACTAAGGAAGATGAATTTATGTATCTGTTCATAGCCTTAAGACCATTGATTAGGGGGTTCGATTACTGCAGACCAATAGTTGTTGTCGATGGTGCACATCTGGGCGGAGCTTACAAAGGGACGTTTGTATCAGCAAGCACCCTTGATGGGGCAGGTATGTATTTTTTGTAGTTGTGAGGTGTTTGTAAATGTTATGTATCAAATGAAATAATATGTGTTGCTTTGTAATTAGGTTGCATATTTTCATTGGCATATGGTATTGTGGACACTGAAAATGACTGTTCATGGACATGGTTCTTCGAACAATTCAAAAATGCATTTGGCGAGCGCGAAGAAATGTGTGTTGTATCAGATAGGAATGAGAGTATTATGAAAAGTGTAAGGATTGTGTTTCCAAATATACCTCATTATGCATGCATATGGCATCTTTGGAAGAATGTCTGTGGAAACTTCAAAAGGAGCAGAAACACCCTAAGTGATCTATTTTACTCTATGGCCAAGGCATACAGAAAGGAGGATTTTGATAAATTGATGGCTAAGGTTGATAAAATTGATCACAGGGTTAAGGAGTACCTTGAGGATGCAGGGTATGAGAAGTGGTCGAGAGTTCATTCAACAGTAAATAGAGGTAGAACGATGACTTCGAACATTGCGGAATGTATCAATGGTTGTCTTGTTGAAGCACGGCAATTGTCTATATTAGAATTCTTGGAAGAAGTTAGAATTCTATTTGGTTCTTGGCATTGCAAAAACAGAGAAATAGCCTCCTATACAAAGGACACATTAGGGAGAAGATTTGAGGAGGTATGGATTAGAAACGCGTCTAAAAGTTCGAAGATGGAGATATGTGTCATGATACATTATTTTATATTCTATGTATATAATTCGGTGCATCATTCTGTTGTTTGAACATGATTTCTTAAAATGTACGCAGGTTGTTCCATCATCTGAATTTATTTTCTCGGTTTATGAAGCTGGAAGAAGATACATTGTTTGTCTTGAGCGGAAAGTATGTTCTTTTGGAAGATTTCAACTAGATGAAATACCTTGCGCACATGCAATCGCTGTTTTAAAGGAAAAGAATGTTAAAGATATGCATCCATATTGCTCTGATTACTACAAGCCTGATGCAATAGCGAAAACATATGAGACTCCAATGGTTCCAATGCCAGATAAGGAAGATTGGTCAGCTCCTGAGGATGTTGTAGCTGAAACTGTGTATACACCTAGATACAGACGATTAGCTGGACGACCAAGGAAAAGAAGAAAAAAAATTGCAGATGAAAAGATTACAGTGAACACAAATTGTTGTGGACAATGTGGACAAGAAGGTCACAACAGAAGAACTTGTACTTTCTTTCCAAAAGAAAAGTGAAATCATCATAATGTTTATATGACATTAATGTTTTTGTTGAACAATTTTTCACGTAAACAGCTATCAATGTTATTAATCAGTATTGCTGTTCAAAAATAATTAAACTGTATTGTTCATTTTTGTTATTAATAAGTATTATTGTTCAAAAAAATAGTTTGTTATTATTTGTGTATCAATGTTAATTCTGATAAATAAATTTTAAGGTGCAATTATAAATAAAATGTTGGTTAACGTATAAGCTAATGTATCATATGCATTAAATAATAAATAATTTCAGTAATGTAAATTCCTACATTAAATTATATAACGTTTGTTGTATCATATATATTAATTGGTTACTGTATCATTTACATTAAAACATACACAACCTATATGTTAGCAATAAGCTATTAAACGTGTATCATATACTATATATGTTATGATACATACATTAAACAATTAAGTTTGTAAACAGTTTAGAAGATACATAATAACAATGAAAACATGTATCAGTTACTATATATGTTATATGCTGCACTTTTTCTTTATGTAATGCAATAATGTGTCTGAAATTTAACTTTTTATAAGCAAAGTATGTTAGTCCATACTGTATCAAAACAGACTAAAACATGAGTGAAATTGTCAAAAGGATAAAATAAAAAAAACATTGTCTATGCATAGATACTTAGTTACTACACTACGTGAATCAAATCTTCTTCTGGTGGTTGTGTGACTACACTCTTAGGTTTTGGTGGATCATCATTCTCACTAACGTATGCACCCTTAGCCTTCTCGCTGCCATAACTCCACAACAATGCTCCATATCTTTTTGCGTAGGTATTCAGGAAGAAAATCAACATATGATGTTTCGATTTGGTCGCTCAGATACTCCGCAAATGTAGCAATATATAACCCACAGTCTCTACAAAAATGCAGAATATCAGTTATAAACTTAAATCATACATGATTCAAAAACAATAAAAGCACAATACTTACAGGCTGTCACTCTTTTGTTGCATAATGTCTTGGGCAAATTCAACCATGAAAGGAACTTGTGCCTCCAAAAGTGAACCAAAATTATTGTCCTTGTACGCATCACAATCAACAAAGTTTGTTCACTCCGTTTTTTCAAAAAATCCACTGTCCATGAGGTAAGAAGGAAGCATTTTAGACAACATTTTTATCTCGTGCAGAATTGTTTTTTTCCTTGAGCCTAATGAAGAGTCATACACCCTTATCACTCTGTTTTTCAGTTCAACAACAGCCAGCACCCAATGAAATTGTCCACCACAATTAACCGAGATGTAAACATCGTCTACAAGATGCAATGGTAAAGCAGCTGGGATTTCAAAACCTTTGATGATGTTAGTGATTGACCTCTCATATACAGATACAGCTGAAGCGCGATCAATGTGTTCTTGGGTACTAATAAGAACATCATCATTAGCCAGGTAATACCTTTCATAGGTATTTTTTATGTGTGAGATGAACAGGCAGTTGGCTGTTGTGTATCTGTATTGATTCATGCTGCGAAATTTTGATTTTTTACGGAGGTAGTAAAAAACAACATCGATGTGCTATAAAAAACATGATAAACGAAATTAGAAACTTGTAAAAAAAGGTCTATGATAGAATTGATACATTAAATGATAATCTAAACAAATACTAATTTGATAGTTTATTTGATTGTATCCGGGATGATTTTTTGTAGCATGTTGGTCTATATCAATGTATCTGATACATGCTTAAATTATTTTCATTAAGAACTTTACCTGATCAGTCCAACATTTGTTTGGCTGTGACATGACATAGAACCAGTTCTTGTTAATTGGAAATGCAACAACAAAATCCATCATCTCAAATTCAAAAGAAGAGGCTTTTGATCTATATTTATCCTCCGATGGTTTCCTGTGATAATATTTGTATTATCAATTGGTTACATCAAAATAAGTTAATCCAAACTGTATCAAAATATATGTATAAAACTTACTTATTGGCATGATTTTTGAGAAGCCCCTTGGTTAACCACTGCATATACTCATCAATTAGTTTAGACGAAGGTTGATATGTTATCCCACATCCTTCAAATGGAAAATACAGACGAACATCATCATCCAATTTATGTTTTCCCTTATCACTTAACCCAAAAGAAGTCACGTATGGAGATTGAATAATTCTTGAAGGCATCCTGTTTCTAGGCGCAGGAGTCTTTGAATGACTTCTAACAACAATCTCGGTGGTTGGAATATCAGTGGGTAATTGACTATCAGACAACAAATCATGACTGTCAGTTAAATCCTGTGGATTGTAAACACACAATGGTTTAGCAGGAATAGAAACTTTTCCTAGATCGGATTCAAGTGCATCTATTGCTGCTTCAGTTGAGGGCGATATTGTTGTTGATGTGGAAGAATCCTGTATAATAAGATATTAAATATTTTTTAGTATCATTGCATATAATGAATATTAGTGTCATGATGCATAATTGATAAATATACCGATGTATCAACTGTTATTCTAAAAGGCATAAAATGACGGATGTTGTGTTGAACTGTGTCAGCACCATCTTCATCCATGTTTACTTCATTTAAAGCTTGTGGGCTTGATGTGCTTCACCATCCTGAATATAAGCATGTTGTATGTATCAGTTATCCATTATACTAATTATGTATGATATATATATATATAAAAGATGATAATGTATCAAAGAAAATTGTAATGTTTAAAGTTTTGATCATACCGATACCTTCTTAGGATCATTTGCTTCAGTATCAACATGAGTACTTTCATATGTAGGCTGGAGCTCTGAAACACGCTTCATTTGTTGTTGGTTACTGATATTATGATCAATCTATATTTGAATTTTAATAATAAAAAAGGTGCTAACATAAATGATACTGAAACATTATTTAACATAAGTGATGAATATAAAGTTGAAATATATAACTGATTAATGAGATAGAAGATTCGGTGAATCACCTTAACTATATATATGATCTATATGTGCTGATACATATGATTATGATTCTTAATACATACTTAATGTATGAGGTATAACGACAATTACAAACAATGTATGACATGAACTTGATGTCCACCCTCATTAACAAATACACCAACCTCAAAATCAGCTACACCAACTGCATCAGCAAAATCAGTCTGTATATGTGAAGATGGTTGTTTATTGCTTGATTGAGGATCAACTTTGTTGTTTTTCTTGTGTCGAGATAGCATCAACTGCGAGTGGTTTTCCTTTATCAAGATTACAAGTTCCTCAAATTTCTTGTCAACCTATCAAAAAATTATAAAAACCAACTACAATTAGAATCAATAAAAAGAAAATATAATAAAATCAAAATAATTACTTACGTAATTCTTCAAATGATCTTTCAATTCTTCAATATCTGGAATTACATAGTTGACTTTTTGAGCATGTGCAGAACCGTGAACATTAGCAGCCGGTGTCGGAGGACCATCTGGAATAGAAAATGGCTGATTTAATGACATATTGGACTGATCTGGCTGACTGGGTTCTGACACCTTTATTTTAGGTGTATCCACTTTCTTTCTTCTTTTTGGTGGTGGTGGAGATGATGTATCAGACACTCTAGATGATCTCCTTAACAACTGTTCAGGAGGTCTTGTGGAGAAATCATCGAAATCAGCAATGTCATTCGGTGGAACTATCTTGGGATTGACCAGATGTTGTGGTGGGTGAGAAGGAGGATCATGTTCATCTTCAGTTAAATCAAAAGCTGCAAGTTCCTCCGGTGTTGGCATAATGTTTGAACATGCATTCTGGAAAAACAATTTTTTTTAATATTAAGAGATAAAATTATGTATCCTAACACAGAAAAAAATGATTTTAAAAAGACAAACTTGCAACCTTACAACTATATACTTAATTATGTATGAAATGTAACATAAAATGGGATTCAATGTTACCTCTTGAAAAATGCTAGTCATAAGCATTTCAAACTTTGGCTTTAAAGCCACAACCCTCCAATTGCAAATTCTAGGGATGACATTCCGTTCTTTGACAGCAATTTCAGGATTTAATTGGGATGCAAATTCATATGTCCATACGTTAAGTGCATAAGGCATTCCATATAACCGATACAACTGTTTGCTAAGATTGAAATCCTGTCGGAGTGAATCCATGAGCTTTGTGAATGCAATCTGTCCCCAAGGATATACTTGATATCTACCTTCTTCAACCATTAAAAATTCATTAACAGATATTGAAGAATCACCAATTTGAGCCAAAATGAATGTATGGAGAAAGAACAGGATAGCCATCTGGAGTGCATCCTGATTATTCTCCCAGTTGCCCATCAGAAATCGTTGGACTAGATGATTCTTGCTTACACTTTTAACTGCACCAGGAAAATATTTTTGGAATAGTCTACAAGTAGTTGATTCTGGGTATTCAAATTCTTTGGTATTGCCTTTACATTTAAGACCAGCTATTATTGCAAATTCTTTGATACCAAATTTCAAGATAACCCCATTTGCATGCCTAATATGCAACACCTTTGAGTTGCCTTGTTCCAATTCTAACAACAACAAGCATTTACTGATTTGACCCTGAAAATTACATTTAGGAATGTCTAAATAGGGTCCAAAAATTGTAGCTCTAAACAGTTCAATTACATCATCCCCTATAGACTTCTGGAACTCCTCCAAAAAATTTGTGTTAAAAGGGACACCAAACCTTATGGCATGTGTTGGTACCTTTTTATAACATATTTGATTGACTGCAAAATGAAAAAGAAAATTATACTAAATAAAAACACCAAATCACACTACACAACAAGTAATGATACATAATAAAAACAAATTGATACATATAAAAATACATGCTACCAGACTTTAACAAAATCGTATTATAAAACTTGATACATTATACAGAAGGATGCCCTATCTGATACATCAACGATTTTTTTGTTAAATTTGACAAATATCTTTTTCATATTGGAGTTTGTCATGTATCATTTTTTTCGATACAGGAATGTCTAAATAGGGTCCAAAAATTGTAGCTCTAAACAGTTCAATTACATCATCCCCTATAGACTTCTGGAACTCCTCCAAAAAATTTGTGTTAAAAGGGACACCAAACCTTATGGCATGTGTTGGTACTTTTTTTATAACATATTTGATTGACTGCAAAATGAAAAAGATATGATACATACATAAAAACACCAAATCACACTACACAACAAGTAATGATACGTAATAAACCCAAGTTGATACATAGAAAAATACATGTTACAAGACTTCAACAAAGTCATATTATAAAATTTGATACATTATACAGAAGGATGCCCTGTCTGATACATCAACGACTTTTTTGTTAAATTTGACAAGTCTCTTTTTCATATTGGGGTTTGTCATGTATCATTTTTTTCGATACACATATAAAACAAGGGTTTTATAAGTTTCGACTAAATCTCAAATCAGTATGTATCAAACTAAGTTAGGGTTTTTGAATGTATTATGATTTAACCCAATAAACAATTTATTACACATCCAATTAATGTATCAGTCAATTTCAGTCTACGATATCAAACGCAATACAAATCACAAACAAGTTAAATAAAGATTAAAAACACATACTCTACGCAATGCAGGTCTGGAAATAGTGGGTGCTGTTTTTCTTCCCCTTTTTTGGGGGGTTTTTGCACCCTTTGATTTAGACGATTTTGGCACATCTTTGGTACTGATTAATCAAGTTTAATGGGTCATGCAAACTTTTTTATCTAATTTCTGCCCAATTTTCATCATCAGAGTCGTATATTGTTCGATTAGTAGTAGAAAGATTTGATATAGGATCAGGATCCATATGTATCAAGAAGAAGAAATCGAAACAAAAAAAAATGAAGGAAGAAGATGAACGCTACAATGGCAGGCTTTGGGAGAGATGACGGAGAAGAAGAAGTTTGAAAAGGGTTGGATTGAGAGAGAAATTTTTTGAAAATCAATTTGGATAATGATCTGTAATTGAAAAAATATTGGAGTGAATTTAGGGAGAAAAAAAAGGAGTGACATAGGGAGTGGTGAAACGTGGGAGGTAAAAAATAATCATGTATCTGACAGATTTGATATTTAAGTGAAATAAGGGATTTAAGTAATTTTTTTAAAAAGTAGGGAAAAATAAATAATAAGGAACTTAAAGTTGTGTATTTAAGTTATTTTTCCATATTAAAATTGCTCAAATGTTCTGTCTCATGCCAAGTCATGCGTGCCTAGGCCCAAAGTGGACAATATCACTAGAAGGTTGTGTCGTTAAAATATATCCCTGGGAAATTAGTCCTTGATTTGGTGGTTGAGTTTTTTAAGTTGTCTTCAGAAATGGTCATTTTATTTTAATTGATAATTAGGTCAATATTTCGTGCATGTTCATATTTTTTTGTTGAAGTATTGAGCTATTTACTGTTATTGTTTCTTTTATTTCTGAAATTTAGTTATGTAGTTAAGGTAGAATAAGAGTCTTTCATCTATTTATTTTCATGATGCGACTGAATAAAACAAGCTGAATATTTTGGCTTGCGCATTCTTTCCTCTTCTCTGTAGAACAATATTTTTCTATCTAGGCGTTGTATAAAATTTATATATAAAATTGATAAAATATTTTAGGTTACTTGGACCGAGCACCTGGAATGTGGTGATAATCTTATCCACCATTTTTACCGCCTTTTGGTTACGACTGGCCTGAGTTTTGCGCACAAAGGTAAATGTAATGACCCTCGTGGTCATTTGCATGTCTATGTCTGTATTTACTATTTTTTTCCCTCTATGGCTTCTTTGTGGTATTTTTGTAGTGTTGGGATAGGTGGCACACTTCCCGAGATGGTTGAGAGAGTTTGGTGTGAGTTTTTGTCTTTTTGGAAGTTGTTAAGTGAAGGAATTGACTTTAGGAAACATGAGATTTCGGTTGGTACCATTATCTCCAGAAGGGGCCTTTTGGGCTAGTAGCACGGTTGATTTGGGTCCTGAGGCTTTCAGTGCGAGTTTCAGCTGTTAGACATTTTTGTTTTGAAATTTGGCCAAAGTTTTGACTTCGGTCAACATTCTTTATAAACGTGCTCATATGAGAATTATGTCATCTCGATTAGCTCTAGAATGCCGAGTTTAGTCTTGAATAACCTTTGGTTCGGATCCTGAGGCAATCTGGATGACTTTGTGACGTTTGGCGTTTTGTTGTTGTGTTTTCCTTGTAAATGTTGACCTGAGTCAACATTCTACTGAGATGACCTCTGTTGGTTGTTTCGTCGATTTTGTTGAGTTGGAAATGTCGTTTCAGATAGGGTAGCATTCTCAATTTGCATTCAATGGACCTCGGATGAATCTCAATGGTCCATTCGGAGCTTGGGGCATTTTGCTCCAATAGCAGTTGCTGGTGCGACGCTTTAGCGGCCCTTTACTACTTTAGCGGTAGCTGCTTAAGTTGTTTGGATGCCTCTTTAGAGGAAGGGCCTCAGGTAGCGTCGGCCACTTTAACGGCCAATTGACCTCTTTTGCGGTAGCCACTTAAGTGGCCAGGGCATCTCTTTGACGGTAGGAGCCCCTTGGAGTTGGGCCGTTGTAGCGGCCAGCTTACCACGTTTGCAATGACCACTTAGGCGGCCATTTGACCGCTTTTGCGGTCATCGCTGAAGTTATATTCCCTCTTCCCCTTTCTTTCTTCAAAAAAGAACCCCATTGTAATTGAGTTCGAAACATATTGTCTTTGAGGAAATCTTGCCCTTTTCAAGTGATCCAAAGATAATTTCCTTCCTTCTCACTTTCTATTCTCAATTCTAGATTTATTTTCGTAATTCAATTCGTTTTGGACCTTAAATTCCCTTGAATTTGAATTCTTCAAGTATAGTAATTGTAACATTTGAGGTCCGAATTGAATCCCTTTTTTTCCCAACTTCCGGTCATGCGACCCTCATCTCGACGGGAACATAATGATGGAATTAGTTTCTCAATTCAATATTGTCATCCAAGGGTCAATTTTTTACCCAATTTCAGGTCCGAATTTATATCATCAATATAGGTATCGTTACTCTAGTATTGAATCCTGAGGCTCTTCAAAAGGGAAAAGCACCCAAGTAGAGGTTCGAATGCGGTTTCGTCCTTGAGGTAGGTTACAAGTTCCCTCTTTTAGACTTGGCCTAGAATGATTATGTATATATTTGAGTAGTTTGATCGCTAGGAAGACTTTAGGGTTAGTCTGTAGGCTTGCATGATCCTTAGTTGAGATTTCGGCAATTTTCAGGTTATTTACCTTGGTATTTTAGTCAATCAATACTACACAATCATTAGTAGACATAGCCCTATAATAAGGGAAATTAGCTACTCATAATTTGAATCTCAATCTACGAATGTTCAATAATCATAAAAGAAATCAAATAGATGAAAAGAGCTGGAGTGAACCCTAAAATTGGAGTAAATATATATCATCCAAGTCGTCGTTCTCCCAAAAAACCAGAAAAAGAATCATATATATATATAAAGGAGGAACATAAGTCTGCTGATGTGGCCTGCCTCATTGCTCAAGAAATGGATTTATCTATTTTCTTAGATTTTTTATTTTCTTAGCATTTTTTCTTCATTTTTATTAAAAAGAACTAAAAAATAAATAAATACACAAGATAAATGGTACTGCCAATTTAAAATGTCTGCTAAAACGTGGCCATACTAAAAGTCAAATTCTAATTAATTTCTTAACTCTTAATTAGACATTTATTGCTATTTCAAGTCCATAAAAACTACCAATGAAAGCTTCATTTTACTTTATTTTTGTTTTACTTTCCTCCTCTCCCTTCTTTTAGTCACTTTCCTTACTTATTTAAACATATATATTTTCTTCTGTAACTCCTTTTACATGGCTTTTTTAATAATTATTTTTCATCCTTCATTTGTTTACATTTTTATTTGAAAAGATTTTATAAAATTATGCTAACATAAATTTTGTTATTTTTAAGGTTTTATAGGTAAAGATTTATGATTTTAAATTTGGACGTTTAAAAAAAACAGATGATACTATAGAAAAAGGTAAGATGGAGATGTTTCATATTTAAATTGCATAAATATGTGTATTTAATTACGTGAAAAATATATTTTCTAAATATGTATCCAAAATATTTTCCATGAGTGAATCCATAATTCATGGTAAAGGTATGATTTCTTTGTCTTTTCTTGTATAATGTGTGACATTTCTCTATAACATTTATTTGTATATATATTTTTTCTTTTATTTAAACTAATTATTTTACTGTAAAAATGAAATGTATAATTTATTACAAATTTATATATAATAATAAAGATGAATATAAAAACAGTGATGTGACCCTCTCGAAGGGTTTCAATCAATTTTATTTTGTTTGGCCTTTTTTCTAATTTTAAAATACCAAAAAATTTACCTAAAAAATAAAAGACGATTAAAAATAATCATATTTATTATATTTTCATCAATAGTCATATTTAATTTATTTTGTCATTAAAGCTATTATTCTTTTTCCTATAATATTTCTCAAATTCTCATCAATTATAACAAACTATTTCGTTTAATTTAAAAAGAATTCCAACAAACTATTCACGATAGTTAAATTTTATGATTTTTATTTATTTTATAGATTTTTCCGTTCTTTGCTTCTTCTTTTTTTTTTTTTTACTTTTCTTTTTGTTTATTAAAAACAAAAAAATGATATCTCTATATAATATAAATGTATTTCTTATATCTACTTTATTTGTGTTTTTTTCATTTTATTTTAATTTTTAAGTTTTACCTTCATAACATAAATCTATTAAACTTTAATTTTTGATAATATCATTAATTCCGTGACTTTTAAGTTATCATATTCATAATCTTAACTATTAAATTATAAAATTTAAGATACTTTATGATATCTCTATTGTTAATGACAAAATAAATTCACAAGTTTTTTGTTTCATGAAATTTCAACTAATTAAGATTATTCTTTATATTTCATTGTTCTTTGTAGTATTATTATATTATCAAATTCATGCTTTTACTTGACAAGATGAAAAAGACTCTTGAATGTTGATTAGTTTTTCAAAGAGGGTGTCAGACATGAGATCAAAAAAGTGGTCATTGATTTTGTATTTTCATTTTTATCTATTTTCGTATGATAAGGTTCCAAGGAAGATGAGTGTGTATTTATTTTCTCCATATAACTTCTTTAGTTTGAATTTTTATATTTTTTTATTATTGCAAGTATGTATTTTTGTTTAGATGCAAATTAGTTATTGTGACTTTGTGTGTAATAATACTAACTACTAACAAAGATTTAAAAATACTATTGCACAGAGAACTATTTATTTTATTTTTTAAAAGATTCCTCAATTCTGTTTAAGTTCATAATTTTTTATTTCATGAAACCCCTACTTGAGATTATCTATCTTTTTTATTTCATATTTGAAATATTGTTTTCCTTAATTTTTCTTAAAGTCTTTCTCAGATAACTACTAAGACATAAGTTGAAGAGCCAAAGAGGCACCTATACATTTCTTATTTCAAGCTAAATAACAGACACTGAAGAAGAGTAACTACTACTAAAACTACACTACACCATATTTTTACTTCAAGTTGCTGGATTTTCATTTCATGAAAAGTTTTTTATTTTTTAAACATAGAAAGTGTAATTCAATTTCATTTTGTTGTGTACTCTTCTGTTCTATGATATTCACCTTCTCGTAGTATGTCAAGTTTCTGTTTTAGTTTGGGGTGGGGATATAAAGTAAGATACTTTTACTAAATTAACTTTAATATATATCTTGAAAAAAATATAGTTCTTTGACCCAGTTTTTTTGTTATATAAATTTCTTTCGATTAAATAAGGGTAAGATTAAAAGAAAAAAATATCATTAAAGTCTCTACATAATTATGTAAAACACGATTCGAAGCAAAATAAAAAATAAAAACAAAACTTTATTTTGAAATGAAGGGAGTATGTAATATAAGAAAGTGAAAAAAGTTTAAAGAAGTTCTTTATTATATGTAAAGTTATCAAAATTACTATAACATTTTAATTATCCAAATGTCACCTTCATGTCTATAAAAATATAATTAGCTAGACAATCCAACTATACTTAGCAAATTAAATTTAAAATATAATTTACGAATGCTCATTTTTATGTTTTAGACATTACAATTTCTATATTTTATCAAATTATTTTTATACATCTTATAAAGTCTATTTCAATTATCATATAATTATCGGTTGATTTAGTCTTCTTTTTTATTATTATTTTCACATTATAAACTTTATGTTATTAAGTATTTTTGAAGTATAAGTGAAGAATTTTTTTAAAAGTATATAATTTAAAAATCAATTCTCTATCTTCAATCTACAATGTTTCACAAAATTATATATATATATATTAGAAGAGAGAGTTTGAGACACTTTCAACATGGTTGTTTTTTGCCATATTTAGAAAGCTTTAGGGCAATTTGGTCATTGCTCCTTGCTTATTTAGAAGGGACACAACAAAATTGCAAGATAAACTTGCTTAGAAAATTTGTACTTCTTGCTTTGTTATTTGGACCTCAGCAAAAGCTCTTTAAAAAAGTCCATCCTTTTCTATTTATTTACAATCCATGCCTGCCATTAAAGAATATGATGGGTCCTACTTTTTTTGTTTCTTCATTAATGTCATAAGACATGGGTCCCGCTGAATATTAAGTACTTATTACTTTTTTACTGTCATAAATAAATATTCTCCTTATTTAATTTTATTTGTCTGTTATATAAGAATATTTTTTTTTATCTCTTCAGTTTCACATTTTAAGAAATATGATTTTTTTTAATTCATATTTTGCTTTTAGCATTAATTACTTATTATTTTTCAAGATCTAATACTATTAAAGATCAATCAATAAAAATAGTGTGGTAAATAGTTATATCAATTATTATTTTCTAAAATTGGTGTGCCAAATTCAAATATGACAAGTAAAAATGAATAAATAAATAAATAAAGTAATACATGTTATTAGCTCTTATATTAAAAATATTTTCTTTTATTTCACTTGTTATTGTGATAAATTTAAGAAAATTAATTATTTTCAAGTAATTATCTGAAATACTAATAGTTAATTCAAAAATTTTGCAATATAATTAATAGTTTCAACATGTCAGTTTTTGATCATTAAATGAAAAAATTGTGGGCATTATATTTTTAAAAATATTTTTTAATATCAGCTTGCTTGAAAAAAATTGTTATTTCTATTTTGTCATGTGAATTGTATCAGCAATTTTTTTTAATCACTCTTTTCAATTAAATTATACATTATGGCTTACCCAGTATTGAAATGCATTAAATTTGTAGAGCATTGAACTTTCTAACTCGACAAATGTAGAAGATGCTCAACTCTTTTTTCTTTTTTTTTTTGTTCTAATGAAAATGGTTATTCTAATGTCTTCCATATAATTTCTCATTTGAATCACATGAAAAGTAAATAATTTCATCATTATACCTTTCATTTGAAAACTCAAATTATTATCACTGTTAAATTTAGTATTCCTTAAATTTAATACAATTAGGTCATTTACAAAAATGATAATATATATTAATTAAAATTAAATAAATATTATATATTTT